>NC_044251.1:37460399-37770439 GCF_003957555.1 Calypte anna
GCTGACCTGAGATTTCTGTAATGGAAACTGCATGTTGCAGAGGTGCTGCTGGGTTCTGTTTGTTGCCAACTCAAGCTTGCACTAATAAGGGTCTATCAATAACATTCACTTTCACCCAGAAACTTTATGCAGGGGATCCACTTTGTTTACTTGTAGCTTCCTCTCACATGAGGACATCAGTGCCCTGTGACATTGCACAAGGAACAGGCTGTGTTAGAAAGCTGTACCAGTGACCAGACATCCAAGTAATACAATAAAAATAAATAAATTAAACCTTACAATAGAAAAAGGGAGAAGAAGAACAATAATTAAATGCAAACATCACATACACCTGTACAGGCATCCAGGTAAAACATGCATTCAGACAGATGTACTGTGCCAGCCCACAGAGCTGTCCTTTAAAGAGGTCACATCCCCAAATTCCAATTTGTTAAAGGAGAAAGGACTAGAGGGTGGCCACTCCAGCAGGATAATTTGTGTCCCAATACCAGCTTACCACTGTCCTCAAGGGACACTGGATCTCTCAAGCCAGCTGGGTGTTGTATCTATTTAGCAACCCAGTGGACCTACAGAGGAGGAAAAGGGGGTGAAACATGGCAACCAGACCCCTTGGTGTGTGCATGCACGTGGGTGTTTGTGTGCCTGCAAAGCTATCAGCCCCACAGCTGCTTAAATACATAGTTTTGGCTGACTGGGGAGGGAGAGGAGTGGTGACTTCAGAGAAGCTTGTAAGCATGGGATGTCCCAGCAGCAGAGGAGACAGCTCCTGAGACAGCACATCCAAGACACACACGGTGCAGGAGCAGAGCACCTTACCTTGGCACTGGTATCCCTGCTTCCCAAACACGCCCCTGTGCAAAACAAAATAGAAACCTAATTTAACATCAGAGAGTCTTCTTGCAGGTCATTTACAGAAGAGAGACACCAAATGACCAGATCCCCAGGGCAAAACTTCCCAGGATTTTTATGGTTTAATTCAGCACAGGGGTGTGAGAATGTGACAGCACCACAAGGGCTGCAGCTGACAGGAGAGGCTGTTAACATGGATGTTATTCCCAATATTCCACCTCACACTGGTTTCTGAAATATTTCACTTTATTACAACACACATCACACTTAGACTGATGCCAGTAGCCCACACCCTGTTATTATCTCTCCCACTTCATGCTGTTTTGAGACATAATCTAAGTTTTTCTCCCCCTCTCTGCCTACTCCCTCACATGGATCACCCCACACCTCTGATGGCTTTTCTGTTCTCAGGCATTTTCTCTAACCTTTCAAGCAACTGTTTTGTTGTGTTTATTGTTTGGGTTTTTTGGGGTTTTTTTATTGTAATCTCAAAGCTCCACTCGAGTTAATATCTGGATTCTTTCTCCAGATTCCCTGCGTTGCTTTTTTTGCCCCCTGAAATAATCACAGAAAGTTAGGGGTTGGAAGGGACCTTGAAACATCATTGAGTCCAACCCCCCTGCCAGAGCAGGGTCACCTAGAGTAGGTCACACAGGAACATCTATGCTTACAAGCAATGAACACTGCCCCATCCCCACACCCTCCCAATGCTTCCAAGCACACATCACCTCTGGCCTTTCTGCAGAAGATGCCAGTTAGCACCACAAAGGTACCCTTGCTAAGCCTGGTGGCCAGAGGATCACATTGGTGTCCCACAGTGAAGTACAGAATAACTGATTCAAGGATCTGGGGTGTCATGCTGGTTCTCAAAAAAAGCAAAAGGTGTGGGAAGCTCCACACCACTGCATTGGAGCCATTCTTACCAGATGAACTCCCTGCAGTGGGAGCAGTAGGTGGGCTGTCTCAGGTAGGTAGCCATGAATTTGTGCCCATTCACCTGATGCACTCGCCTCCTCATCGCCCGCTGGCGCTTCCGAGTGAGGTTCTTAAAAATTCGATCCCTCTGGAGGGTCCCTGTGCAAATGGAAAAAAAAAAAAAAAAAAAAAAAAAAAGAAACCCAAATCATTGACATGATTACACACAGATATTATTATTCCTGGTTTTCCCAGGCCAGGAAACGCTTTCAAAGGCCACGACTGCATTCCTGGTTTAGAAGTTGGGGGACCACGCTCCAGGATGAAGGAAGCATCTGGGCCAGGCAGCAGAGGCAGCTAATTGCAAAGGCTGCTTAGCTCAAAATTACATTCTTCACCTAGAAATAATCACCTCTTCCCATCGTCCTCTCAGCTCCTCTCCCATGTTGAGACTTGTCACTGACCCAGTAATTCACAAGCTGTAAACAGACCAGAAGCTCAAGGCCAGTAAGTTATTATAACTCATTCCTTTTTGGGCAATAACTCCTCAAAACATGACTGTGTGCAAGCAACTGTCCAGCCATGCCCATGCCTGCCAAGCCAGAGCGATGCCTTGCCCCAGGAACAGTGTTTATCCCCTTTCTCATGCTGCACTTCAGTATCACCACCTGTAAAAACTCTTCCTGTACTGGATGAAAAGGCACAGCCTAATTTTTCAAGGATTGTTGGCTGTTTGATGTGTGCTACTCTTAGCTTTCCTTAAAGAGCTCGGTTTCAAAAGGGAAGGTAATATTTTCAACTTCTGGGCAGCAAGGACACAGGAACTGCTGGCATTCAACATTGTCTCAGACTTCAGTTTAATTTTTTAGAAATTTTTTTTAACGAGTTTAGCTCAGCCATGCGATGGGTTGGCCCTGGATACCAGGTGCCCACCAAAGTCACTCTATCATTCCCCTCCTAACTGGTCAGGGAACAAAAAATACAATGAAAATCTGATGTGTCAAGATAGGGACAGGGAGATCACTCACCAGTTGCCACCACTGGCAAAACAGACTTGACTTAGAGAAATTATTGTAATTTATTACCAATCAAATCAAAGTAGGATAATGAGAAATAAAAACAAATACCAAAAGCACCTTCCCTCCATCCCTCCCTTCTTCCTGGACTCAATTTCAATCCCCAGTTGTCCACCTCCTGCCTGCAGCAGCACAGGGAAAACAGAATGGGGGTTGTGCCTGGTTCATCACACGTTGCCTCTGCCACTCCTTCCTCCCCAGGAGGACACCTCACACTCTTCCCCTGCTCCAGCATGAGGTCCCTCCCACCATAGCCAATCCTTCATAAACTTCTTCAATGTGAGACCCTCCCACAGGCTTAAGTTCTTCATGAACAGCTTCAATATGTGTCCCTTCCATGGAGTGGAATCTCTTCAGGAAGAGATTGCTTCAGCACGGGTCCCTTGCAGGGTCACAAGTTCCTCCTGTAGCTGTTCCACAGGCTGCAGATCCATATCTGCCACACTGATAACCTCCATGGGGCTGTTGGGGACAACCTGCCTCACCATGGTCTGCAGGAGAATCTCAGCTCCAGCCCACCTCCTCCCCTTCCTTCTTCACTGACTTTGGTCTGCAGAGTTCTTTGTCTCACAGATTCCCACTCCACTCTTCTGTGCCTACAGCTGTAGGGTTTTTCCTCCTTGTGTCACTGACACAAGGCAGAGCACAGCTCTAGATCAGGAGAGCCATTCCCTTACAGCAGCAGGCATCTGACCTGCAGACTACAGCTGGTCCTCAGGGTCCTTGCACAGACCAGGTCAGACCCAGCTGAGCTTCCCAGATCAAAGCCACATCTGGGGCACACTTGGCTCAGAAGAAAGAACTCTAATTTGCTGGTTTCAAGCTAGCTGCTTTGCAAACTGAAGCCCTGACAACACATGCATTCTGGGGACACAGTCTGCTCGAGGTGATCGTGCACCAGTGTCCCTACTCAGGACTCATTTTAGGCATGGACTGGATGCAAAACAAATTCCAGCTTCTGCCAAACCCTTTGCACAGATGCACACAGGAAGGGACAAGAGGTCTGTAAACTTCCCACCCATCAGATCACTCCAGAGCAGTGGGCTGGCAGCAGTACCCAAACACAGCTGTTACCACACAGCTTCATTTACCCAGAAAAAAAAAAAAAAAAAAAAAAAAAGGCAGAGCATTTCTCTGCTTTCAACTAGCTTTGCTGCTTAACCACTGGGGGATCAAGGAAAAAAAAAAAAGCTGTCAACCTGATCAAGGCTTGAAATGCAAGAGTCCCACATCACAGCAGTACTTCCCAGTCCTCTTTGTAGAAGTGGAGATAAGGAAAACCACCCTGTCAGTACTGAACCCAGCCACTTCAAAGGGCCTGAGCCACACAATGTATTTTTCCCAGTATTCTTGCCACACAGGTTTAGAAGCAAAGCAAGCCATAAAGCTGGAGGAGTTTGGGGTTGGTTTTTTTGCTGTGTTCTCCCAGCCACTTATGCATGTGTCCCATTCAGGCACTAATGGAAACCTCCTATCCAATGGCATAACTGAGACATGGAGCATGGCTTCCCTTCAAGACAGCTTGCAGTTATTTTTAATATGGAAGCACATGCTACAAATTAAGATTTTCCCATTAAAACATAAAAAAGGGTGTGGGGCAGCTCATCTTAAACACTTAATAGAAACTTGCTTTCTCGCTGCAGAGCTTCAAGCAGCTGAGCAGAGAGAGGCTGGTGCAGAAAAGCACCTTTTAGGAAAGCGCTTGAACATGTCCTTAATCCTCCCTGAAACCAGCTGGACCCAAGAGACCACAGCAATTGCCAGCCTGAATCAGAACATCAGTCCATCTAGTTCAGCATCCTGCCCCTGCCAGTGGGCAACCAGTAACACATGACAGCAAGATGGAGGAACCCTGCAGATGGGAGATAATTAGCTTCTTTCCCCCACACAAGATGTTATTTTGATCTCCAGAAGTAAGAACTGATGTGCAGTGGTTTAAAATCCTTTCCAAAGCTTTAATCATCATTGCACAGTTCCAGTAGACTTGTTACCCACCATAGCAAACATGGCTGAGAAGAACTTCAAGAGGTCAAGCAGTTCACCTCTTTTCCCAAAAGAAAGATCAAGAGTCAGATGCTTCATTGAGCCCAAGCCTCCTGCAGCTTCATGGGAGAATTGAAAAAAATGTTTTTAGAAAATCCATAAAATTCAAGAGAACATCTCCTTGATCTAGGTTTAAGCATATGCTTAAATGTTTTTCTGGATCAGGGCCAGAAAACATAGTTGACAAAATGTTTTGATGTTCAGCACGCATAGGAGGATTTCCAAGGCACAGAAAGGGAAGAACAGGGTTTGTGAGTGGGTGGTGAACACTTCAGAGCATCACCTAAAGAAGAAGCCCAGTCACCAGCTTGCTCCATAACAGCTGCTCCATTTGAAGCCCAACAGCTGATGCCCTTTAAGTTCATGCACTCACATTTACCAGAGTTTAAGAGAATATGTTCCCAGTTTAGCTCACATCACTTCTGATTGCTACAGTTCCCCTCAAGGATCAGCATGGAGCAATTGCCCCCCTGGTGCTCTCCAGGCAGCCCACACACCACCAAGAGCAAACCAGCCTCATGTATTAGGAACGGGGGACACTTGAGGGTGGCCCACAAAGCCACCAATTGGGACACTGTGGTACAGCCCTGTGGTCTGTCCAGCTTTGTGGATGTTACAATTTTAAAATGGCTCAGGAAGACAAAAAAAAAAAAAAAAAAAACAAACCCAACAGGCACTTAGTTTTTCCTGGGCAGCCTGGGGAATGCCCACACTGCTGGATCACATCATCCACATCCAGCCTTGAGCCTTCTCCTCTCAGCTGTGCTTAGCCTCCACCTCCTGTTCTCCAGACACCAATACCTCCTTTGACAGCTTCCATCTTACAGATCTGCTTTCCTTTAAAACACATGCCACAAGTTTGTCTTTTTTGTTGTTTTAAAAGCAATATTCACATTTAAAACATTCCTCACATTCCACTTTTTCCCACAGTACTTGGGTGCATTTTCCTGCTAGTTTCTCCAGATGCTGCACATCCTCTAGGTGATCCTCACCCATGTTTATACTCACCTCATTACATTACAGCAAACCTAAGCATGACTAAGCAGAAGACTGCATTACTTTTCACAAGCAATCAGCTCTTTTGGGTACTGCTCTTCCCACTTCCTGATGCCTTATTGAGCAAAATGAGGAGGGAGGACACACTACAACTTCAGCCACACCTTTTGAGACCAGGCATAGCTGCAGGTGATCACCTACCACGTGCTCTGGTGGATCTCCATATATAACCACATCCCACAGAACAAATCTCTCTTTCAGAAAACTTGGGCACTCACCCATCCCACGCATCCCACCACGGGACAGGCAAGTTCAAGCCTCCACCAAGGTGCAAGTGATTTTAGATAGTGGAATATAAAGCTCCCAAAACCACCTTCCTCCCAAACACTGAGATGGCAAATCCTAAGCTCACACCCACAACATCTCCAGATCAACTTCCAGCACCACTGAGAGAGAGGTTGAATGCAGAAACCATCAGCACAGTGCTGGTGGACAGGGTGGCCAACAGAGCAGCCTCTTGTGCCTCTCACCTTTAGAGTCAGAGGATGTAAAGACATTACAGACATTTTCCCACTCGTGTTCTGTGCTCTGGTTGAGAGCATTTGACAAAACTGCAGCTCTAGACCACTTGAGGAGACCCAGAATTTTAAAAGCCTCTAATTTCTGGGTAAAGCAACAACCACCATGAATGGTTCAGATCTCCAAATACTGCTATAAAAACAGGCAAGTAATTGCTCAGTGAAGGGAGTTGTCCACATCCATGGTTAAATTTGGACGTCTGTAACTATGGGGTATTTACTTTGCCTGGCTATGTACAAAACTAACTATAAAGTTCAATACTAAAAAGCCTCTTCCCCTTTTGTCCTCTCTACTCATGCCTAACACGTGTTTATGGCAGTGGAAATTATGCAGGCAGAGGGAGAGAAGAATAAATAACCCACCAAGTCATCTGAGGACATCTGCAGGCACTACCACACCACTCACTGCCCCTGAGCTTACCTGATCCTGCCTTTTCTGGCAAAAGATTTTCCCCCATCCTCTCCCCCCTGTTTTTAATTCCAGGGGGTAAAGGAAGTCCTTACAGTGGTGAAGTAACTACAGCAGGGAGACAAGGGGAAGAACTGCAGGATGAAGTTCTGTGTAGGTAACTACCTGTGTCATGCAGTTCACAGTATTATAGATTCATAGATTAGTTTGGGTTTGAAGGGACCTCTAAAGGTCACCCAGTCCAACCCCCCTGCAATAAGCAACTAGATCAGGCTGCTCAGAGCCTCACCTTGAATATCTCCAGGGATGAGGCCTTAAGTACCTCCCTGGACATCCTGTTCCTTTTTTCCACTACCCTCATGGCAAAGAACTTTTTCCCAACATCCAGTCTAAATCTATTCTTCTCTAAATGGCAAAGCTAAAGCCTGTCAGGTCTCACCTATTGGAAATCAATCTCACCATCACATTATCAGCTGCTGCTGTAACACTGGCATGGCAAAGGTCTTCTGGGTACATCCCAACATGTGACAGTTTCTAGTGTTATGCTCCCATACACAGATTGATGGGATTTTTTATTTGAAAGAAATAAAGATATTCAAAATAGCAAAGTAAATAGCCTTAAACAACAATCCTAATGGATTAAAACTTAATTAAACCTTTTTCTTTAATTAGCAGGATCCCATTGCACTGAGTGATAGAAGAGTGCAGAGCAGAGATCAAGCACTGACCTTTAATTAGACTGAGACTGACAGCCCTCACCTCTTGCAAGCACCACAGCACTAAACAATTACTTCAAATCAGGGTAAATGCTCATCTAAGCCCATGCCCTAATAGTGAGTAGTAGTGAGTGTTTGGGGAAAAGAAAATATAAAAGAAATCAAGTAAACAGGTGGGGGAGGGGAGTACACACATCCACACATCTCCAGGCATTAATGTGGAGGTGTTCTCTCAATATTTACCTAACAGTGTTCTTCCTCACATCTACTGAATATAAACATTGGTTAACCCAAGACAAACCAAGATGTTTATTTTCCAAGCTGGAAAACACATATCTTATGGAAAAAAATCCCTTTACAAAGGCTTGGTATCTTTTAACCAATGGTTTTATCATTATAATCCTATTCATGATCAAAGCCATGGGAAGCCTTGCTAATTAAAACATTATAAACACAACAGAGAGTTGAAGAGAGGCTGACAGCCCATCTCTGAAAAGAGAATTTAAAGGCTATGACCCAAAGTGGTATTTCCATTGCTGACTGTTCTGCTTCACTAGTACTAGCACTGCAGGGTGAAAACCTCTCCTTTCCTTACTACTGCAAAGCTTTAGATCCAGTTCCCCTCAAAAGTGACTTGAACGTGTGATTTGGCCAGCTGGAAAACAGTCACATCTGCAGAGATCATATTAACTACACGGGGTTTCTTCTCCACTTTATGTCCATCAAAGCTCCTGTCCTGCTGCTGCTTCTGCCAGTTGGCACGTGAAACCTGACTGGTCCAAATCCCAGGAGAGGCTCATTGCAAAGCAAACATGTGGCACATCAAACACTGGGACTTATGTTTGATCCAGCTGCCATTTCCCCCTCTGAAACTGGATAAAGTTTTGTACAAAGACCAGAGAAAAAGCCAGCTAGTGCAGGCAGAACTATCTTGTCTTCTATTAGGACTTCACAGAAAACCCATCTTAATTCATCTTTTAGATGGTAATTCATCTTTTTAGATGCTCACCCAGAAATATTGCCTGGAAGAACAAGAAGGAACAATGATGCTCTGAATCAAAAGCAGAGAGAGAATCAAGGTCAGGTTGGATGGGGCCTTAAGCAACCTGATGGGAGGTATCCTTGCCCATGCAGGGAGGTTGGAACTAGAGGATCTTTAAGGTCCCTTGCAGCCCAAACCAGTCTGTGATTTTATGATAAAAAAAAAAAAAAAAAGAGTTTTCCCACTGATGAGTAGGAAACAGCATTATTTGCAATGTTGGAAATGCAAAACAGCACTGCACTGAATCACACAGAACTCTGCACACAAGGCAAGGTCTCTGTTTCTAGTCCAAGCCTAGGACATGAGCTCATCCCAGTGATAAGCAGCACTGAAACACTGAAGCTGAACAATGATGAGTGTGCAGCAGTGACAACAGGACCAATGAAGTCCACTCAACAGTTATTAGTGAGCATGACAGTGCTCATGCTATTGCTACATCATAGACTTATTTCTAGAAATACACAATGACATCAAAGCTCTGGTGGCACCAGTAGGTGAGGAAGAAACACAAAGCCAACAGGAACAGGCTTGACATTTCCCAGGCTTACCAGCTACAGCTCTGCTCCATCTGTCCCTGCTAACCTCACTGTTCATCTCTCCAGGGGGTATCCAGGATCAAGGACCTTTTAGGGAGGTTCAGTTTGCAGAGACTCTTGCACTTGGATGTGGCAGTGCAGGGACAAAGGGAGATCTCTGAAGAGATGGAGTGACCAGAATGTGGCTGTTGGGGACCATCCACAACTGCAGGAGGGCTGCAAAGGGGATGGTAGAGCCTGGTACTAGGGCTGAAGGAGGAATAGTTGCTTTTTATCTGTTTGCATAAGTTCTGTGAGAACATGAGAGAGGAGGAAGAAGGCAGCTTGAGAAACTCTGCTACCACTTTGAGTCTACCAACCAGTTATGAGTACTATACAGATCATTTTGCATAGAGTTTTAATCATGATTACCATACAGCTTTTCAGACATGCATGGGGCAGTTCAAAAACACTATTCCCCACATCTGCTTTTACAAGTTATTTCTGGGAAAATTGTTTCAGACATCTGTCTGTGGATGCTGACATGAAGCAAGGCACTGCAGTGTGTTATGCAGGGCTGAAAAATATGATTGGAAAAGTCTTTCCATTAATTTCTGCAGAGAGTAACAACAAACTGAGCAAATGGGATACCGAGGATAACAAAAGATTACAGCAAACACAGGCAAACCCTTGCCATAAGAGACCAGGCTCTCTGGGATTGCTGCTTGCCATCCCACTTGTGCTCTTCCAGCCACAGGCTGCAGAAAAGCTGCTGGCTGCCAAGCAGAATGTGTCTAAAGGGGACAGCCACTTCCCCTTCCCTCCTCTTTCCAGTCATATCATTGTGAGAGGAGGAAGGGGACAGCCCCATTTTTCACCCTGTGCTTAATTCTCTGCCAAAGGGAAGAATGATTTTACCAGCACTCCACTTTATCATTCCATCTCTGCAAGTTTTACATTAATTCAGAGATGGCAACCTCATGATACTTCTGTTTCAAAGAGAGTCCAGGCTGGAGTGATAATAGCAAAGAACTGTCTCAGCTTGCTCAAAGAGGAGATGCCAGGAGAGAAGGAATTTATTTCACATTAGAGGAGGGAACTGAGGGAGAGAGCAGAAACCTGAGCACTACAGAGCCCCAGGCAGGCACTGCATCTGCACAGCCAGCTCATATCTGCCCTTGCACCCAGCAGGAGCCAGAGAGTACCCACAAAGTTTGTAAAAATAAGATAAATTACCCAGGTTGTAACCAGTGAGATGACACATATGCACTTCACTCATGTTGTAGTAGGAGATGCCCAAGAAGACAGCCCAGACCCACTGCTCTCTTCCCTGATGGAGTCACCTCCCTACTCCTCAGACCTCACAGCACAACTCCATCTGCAGCCACTCCATAACCCAGTCCTGTCACACTGATCTGGGGTCAGAGCACACAAGAAATAAACAAGAAAAACTGTATTATTAAAAACATAAGTCTGACCCACACGAGCAGTGAGGCACTGGCAGCAATACCAACCTCTCCTCTTTACCTTCAGGCAGAAAGGCACGATCTGCTTGCACCCTTAATTTTATCATAAGATGGGGTCAATCTTCTTCATTACTCTAAGATGTGCAAATAATACTACTACCTCATACTTCTTACTGCATTGCTCATTAAGGCCTTAATAAACTGATCCCTCTCCCTCCTCCCCTAGCTAATTATAATCATTATTATTTCCCTGTGCTTAGGCAAGTGAATTTCCATTGTAAAACCTCCTGTTAGTCCTTCCCACCTATTAAACTCGAGAGAAAAAATGTTGAGATGTGATTTATTAGGGAAGGAGACCCTCTGAGCACATTATTCGTTAAAAACAGGAAAATAAAACTAACAAAGCAACTTTGATCTTTTTCCACGATTAATTCACACACCAGAAGCCCTCGAAAGTTTTAGAAGATTTCAAACTACACCAGCTCCAGAGCAGAAGTAGAACCAGCAGACTGACAGCATTTAAAGCATCAAAGCTACCAGCACCTGCAAAATCCTAGAGAAGAACAGAACTGGCAGGCTGGGCAAAGAGCAGGGAGATCATGAACCTTCCTCTGCTCCCACTGCCTCAAGGCTCATGCATGTTAACACCATCAGCAACACCCACGATGCTTGTAGGTGGCTCTGTAGTAGGGATCACAACATGCTATTAGGAGTCCCTACCCACACAGGGAAGCACAAGCTCCAAGTTAAATCTATTTTTAACCAGGTGAAGCTTAAAGCTGTTTTAAAATAATAGATGCTCTGGGGACATCCTTCTTTGGATGGGGCTATGTGGACAGCTTCAGAATTAAAATAATCTGCTCTGGTATTAAAACAAGGTTGTCCACACAAGGTCCACGCTCAACTAAATCTGCTTCAAATCCATACCTTTATGTTTAAGCAGTATAATTTCTCCAGAGGCACTGGCTTAACACCTGCCTCAAAGAAGGAGCATCAAGACAATATTCCTTATGCAACATGAGACAAAATGCACAAAGAAACCAGAATCAACAGAAAACCAGCTCATATGGGATTATCAAGCAGCCTGCACGGTTTTTCAGCAGTTTCACAAATGGCAACCGTGTCCCATGGCAGCCATCCCCAGGACAAAACCTCAAGCCATCCTCAGCAGGGGCACTGAACCTGGCAGTGAGGAAACAAACACTAACCCAAAGCACAACTGGAAAGTGGCCAGGAACAAATTGATTGGGAGAGCTAATTAAACAGGACTAGTTAAACCCTCCCCTTTTTCTGCTGTTGGGGCCTCCAACCACTGCCATGTGATGGCTCAGCCTTCCCTTGGTCCCTGCAGGTGCACTGACCTTGTGCTCACCTGGGAGGATGACCAACACCTGAATCACCAACCTGCAACACCCGGATTGGACTGATCACCCAACACTCCCTCAGACCCTGCCCAAGTGGTCTGGCTTCATACTCAGCTCTGGTTACACAGCTGATCCCTGGTACCATTGAGATTTCCATGTGGCAGCCTCTTAATAAGGTCTCTAATTGCAACACCCTTACAAAGCAGGTTGTTTACCATGTCAAACTCCCACACAGATTCCCACACACCACAGGCTGAGCAAGACACTGCCACAGCAAAGCATCTGTCCAAAAAAGTAAATTCAGCCCCAAATCTTGTACCCCAAGGTTATTGCTACCATGAAGATACCTGCCAAAAGGCAGCATCTCTTCCCATCAAGACAGCCCCCACCTTGATAAAGTGGCAAGGAAATATTCAGTGCTCAAGTTAGCAATTGCACTTGGCTCCATCCTAAAACTCTTCTGCAGATGGCACAGACCAGTACTGCTCTGCCATGCACAGCACTCCTCCTACTGCCAGCAGATTATTATTATCATTACTATTATTTCCCAGAGGGATTTCCCAAGGGCTGCAGGCCAGGAGGAACGGCTCGTTTGCAAAACACATCTGTCCCCAGCAGCTTCCCATTCAGCTAACACAGCCAGACCTGATCATCCCCCTTCCTCATCTCCTCCCCAACAGGGTTGTCATGCTGCAACACATATTTCTCCATTTCTCAGATTTCAGAAGCAGATGCACCAAATCCACAGAAACACAACCTTAACAATGCCTGGTGCCACATGGGGAGGGCATTGCTTCCTTTGGCTCAGGATTCCTTTGTATGTTGAGAGAGGGAAGGACCCTGAGGTTTTACTAGCTCTGTAACAGCCACCATCACCACCAACCTTTTTTTTTTTTTTGCCTTTTCTTCTAAATGGGCAAGTGTAAGAGCAGGAGTAGTAAGTACGTAGTCTACTTCCCCATGGACTCTCTCATCACACTCCTCTCAATCAACAAACAAGCAGAGGTGGGTGAGCAGGAAGAGAGTCACTTTCTCCAACAGCTTGTGAGAGACACATAAACCTGCCAGCTCCTTTTATCTTTTTTCCCAGCGCCTCAATGGAGAAGGAACACATAGGGACAGAATTTGCTTAGGCTCAAACAACACGAGATGAAAGCCAGACTGCAGTTTGATGCTCACACAACAGCCCTTCCACCGATTTAGGCAGCTCTACCCCCAAAGAGAACCCTGTCTTCCTTCCACATAGTCATTTTCCAGCTAGATCAGTTCCCAGATCTGTTTTGCCATGCATCCCACAAACAGCTGGGCTGGCATGAGGTGGAGTCTGAAAGCAATCTAGGGGGTAAAACCTGCCAGATTTCATTGTGCCTTCTGCAGGCTCTGTGTCCCTAGCATCCAGGCTCTACACTCCTCCTTACAGCACAGCCCAAAGCAAAGCCACATCTGCTGCTGGACCCAGCCCTGTGTGCCCACTGCAGGAGCACAGGATGCCTCAGTGGGTAAGGTGTGCAGTGACCCTGATGGGGAAGTTATCATCAGCCCTTTGGGATGCAACATTGGAGCCATTCTCTGAAGGACTTGTTCTCACCCTGCGTTCACAGGTGAAACACAGGACCACAGACAATGCAAGTAAAAACATTCATAGGGCTAAACTGTGGCCCCAGATTCTTCACCCACCACTTAAGTACTCTGAGCTGGCCAGGCTCAAGAAGAAACATCATTCTGCCTTTGTTCTTGCTGATCTGCAAGTCTGTATTGTGGACATACAGGAAGAACAAATTTTAGACATAAAAATTCAGCATTTCCTGACTTTTGAGAATCTGGTTTTCTAACATTAGTGATATCATTTGAATGAAAAGGGTTTTAAGACTACTTCCTAAGTTTTCTAAACAAAAACTATCACTGAAAATGAGTTCACTCACTGGAAGTGGAGCTGCTCCAGTTCCCCTTCCCAGTTCCCCAGCACAGCTGTGGTCTCAGACACACAGCTCTGGGGGGAGGACAGCACTAAAAGGGAAAAGCTTCACAGAAAAGGACAATGCTGTCCTCTGCAGAGCCAGCACTAGCAGCAGACACTTGCTCAACAAGTTTGGCAGCTAGTCGGCAGAAAAGAGCTGAGATTCTGGGATTAAAACCTTGGTTCCAGATTCCAGCAGGAAATGGGGCTTTGCTGGTCCTAACTCACCTGCTGCAGCCTTTCCTCATCCCTTGCAGCTCCTTTCTCGCCCATCTGTCTATGTTCTCCCCATCCCATCTTCTTCATTGCTTTATGCTTCTTTAAGCTTTTTCTTCCTCAGGGTTCCTACCCACACCTACCCATCACCACTCCCCAGCCCAGCCTCTTGTATCTCTTCTTCTATTTCTTCTCTGTCCTTTCATATCCTTACAGCTTTATTCCTTCTCCTAGTAACTTTTCCCAGTGCTTTCACTTTGCCTGCCCTGTGTCCCAGCAGACAGGGCATGGCAAAACAGCAACTCAGCCAGACCTCCTGCCCTGCCACAGCACCCTGGGCCAGAACTGAGCTCAACCAGAGGATGGATCTGGCCCAAAACCAACCCACACCCCTCCTCCAGATTTGTTCAGCTCCCCAGCCCAGCCAGCCAGTACAGAACTGGTCCTATGCAAGACCACCCCCAAAGGAAACTTGAGAGCATCCTTTTCAGAGATATTTACCCTCAATTATGAAACTGCTTCAGTCTCATATCTGCAACTCCCAACAGCGTTGGCATTACCAGGAGGAGCAGCCCAGTTCACCTGCTCAGTACAGGTGGTGTCCACAGCCCTCAAAGGCACAGACACTGATTTCACGGCAGTTTCTCCCAAAAGATCACAAACAGATAGATTTTCCAAAAGAGAGCAGAAGGTTGACAAAGAGTCAGTAGAGGCTCTTACCCTCCTTACCTCTCCTCTGCCAAGCCTGAGGTCACTCTAGCAAAACAACATCAGGATCTCTTTGCTCAAAGCTTTTTCTGATTCAGCATTAAATTCTGGAAGACAACCCAAACATTTCACCTGAAGCACACCAGAAAATTAAAATAAACAAATAAATAAACAAAAACTTTTCCAGCTGGCACTGAAGAGCAGGAAACTTCATTTCATCCTGGGCATCCTCAGGAACAATCCAAAATAAAAATCCATAAACTACAAGCATGAGGAGTTGCCTCCAGACACACCACTAGAGGACAAACACAATTCCATGGTAGGTCACCCAAGGCTGAAGGCTATCAAAAAGATTTTTCTCTGGCCCAATGACATGCAGGAATCAACTGCTACAACATCCTCAACAGACTGATGCTGCTGGTTCTTCCCTGTGTCCATGGGGTCAGAGGGAACTTTGCCCCTCAAAAGCACTAAAGATGTACAAACACCTTCCAGGGAAACTGAGGTAATTAAGCATTGTGGCCCAACAGCATCTTCTTGTGCCAATCTTGCACATCCTCTCATGCCAAGAGGCCCAGCAGATCTGCTCACTGCCCCACACAGCAGGTGACAAGGACTTCTGGATGCCTGACAGAACAAGCTGCCAGACACAAGGAAAACCCTTGCCTGTGGTGGTACCACCTAAATTTGGAGTCTCCCCCAGCAGCCAGTGTTGACACACGTGGATATTAAATGGGACACAACCTAAATTTAGTAGTTGGTGGAGGTGAGGTTGAAAAAAAAAATTTAAAAATTCCGTGGGTTTTTTGGTATTTTTGCTCTCCAGTTTCTGCTAGAGATTTTCAGGGCAATGCTAAGTAAACTCCTGAGGCTTTTGGGCAGCCATTCACATATTTCATCTGCCAGGTAACTCATGAAAACTTTTTACTTGGGAAACACAGGTGCAGCCATGAAGTGTGCATGGGGCATCTCCACTTCATCCCAGTCCAGGGTACCCATCCTGTGACCTTGACCACAGAGGGTGCAGAGAGAGATGGCCATGAAACAGCATCCCCCAGAATAGGGTACAGCAGCCAGGGACAAGGCTGCTGGCATCATCCCTGGCCACAGGACCATGGTCCTGACCCCCAAGGGCTTTGTGCTTTGCTCCTCCCAGCCCACATCTGCCATCCTGCAAGGCCACAGAGATTTAAGCTCCTCTGGGAACCACCCTCACTTCTTCCATCAATCACATAAAGCAAGGATCTCTGTTCCTCATTCCAGCCAGGAACACTGAAAACCTGGAGCAGATTGCAAGCTTGCATATTTATATCTGGATTTCAGAGCCCAGACAAAACACAGCCCACTGAGGAAATAAAGTTAACTCTGATATTGCTGTCTGTTGCTTTTCTCCAGCTTCTGGATATCCAAGCTGCTGGCAGAACCTGGCAAGTCATGACTTGCTGCCAAACACCTCTGGGGATCTGACACACTGCAATATCTGTGGAGTATGTCCAAATGGATCACTTTCCAAGACAGAATGATGGTCCTGTGGACACACAGCAGGCTGGGGTGTTGCTCACCTCCGTAACACCCATCAAACCACCTCATTTCCCAGGGCCTGCATCTTCCAGCAGTCAGGAATAAATAATTTTGCTTGCTTGCCCCTGTTGAAATCCTTTTTTCTGTAAAAGTTCAGAATTTACCAATCTGCCTTTTCTTTTTTGTTTGCTTTTGTGTGTTTTTTTAAAATAGAAGAGAAACATATGAGATACCAAAATGCCAGGGTGCAAAAATACTTGGGTTCTGTCTGCAATATTTAAATATGAAATGCAATATATAAATTTTGAAGGTTTCACTTAAAAAAAAAATACCCTTACACTATCCTTCCACCATAAACAGTAGTACTTATTCATTATCCCCAGGTTCATCCATGTTCTCTTCCAAGGCTGGCAAGAGGCTTCCAAGAGTGGCTGTCTTGCCTTATAGTGACCCCTTCTCATGCCACAGTCAGCTTGAACAGGACAATTCATAGGCAGTGCTCAGGAGGATGTAGCACAGCCCCTTCTCCTACTGGCAAGTTGTAGCCCAAATGACATCTCTCAGAATGCCCAAAGGCTCCTCCCTGTGAAAATGATCTCCAAGAGGCTCTTCATGGTCTCTCTGACTTTGAAATTCTCCTCCAAGAACTTCAGTGTTGCTGAGAAGTTTTGACATCTTTGTGCTTAACTCAAGGATGCTTCACGCCAAGGATAAATCAGCTCTTGCTCCTGCTGGCTTGGCTGACAACTCAGTTGAGGTGCATGTCTGCAGAATCTAATCTCTAGGAGAGTAAAACCTGTTCAGGGCTTCAAGATCAGCCTCTAGAATTGCCTTCTACTTTTTAACCCAACTGCAATCTTCCAGTAAAGTTCGGGATCCACTGAAGTTCACCTGCCTCTCATTCAGATTTGCACAGCATCTGGGGATGACATTCCTGGACTCTGCAAGGGCTCAGTCTTCTCCAGGCTGTATTTAGGGTGCATTTTCTCCCCCATAGGACTTGATATTTCTTTGACCTATTTCCATCTGGAAACCAACATGGTTCCATCTGTAGAACCATCATAGAAAGCATCTGAAAATCCCTTGCCTGCAGCATGCATATATCTGACAAGTGTAAAGGACTGGAAAAAAGTGTGGGCATCAAAGAAAACACAGGGGTACAGAAGAAATATATCTCCTGCTGCTCTCTGCCACAAAGGACGCTGGGCTAGACACAGAAGACTTAAATTTTCTCAGACTGTCAACCAAAGATATCAAAACTTTCTTTATCTGCTTCTGCACTGATACTGCCTACTTAGATGAGAAGGTTCTCTGGACAGTACATACCATATGCCTTAAAATTCTGCATTGGCTTGTAATACAAAACAGAAGACTGGCTTAACTAGTCAAGAGATGAGAAGAGGGCATTTTTCATTCCTGGTTCATAGTTTCCAATAATTATTCCCTTCACTACAAAAAACAAGCTGAAAACAGTCATTATTGCAGTTTACAGAGGACCAGTAAACATTTTTTTTTCTCCCTCTTGTGCAAGCACCTGGTAACACATCTGTAAATAGAAGTTTTGTGGGGCTGAGGAGCTATATTGAAGTTCAGAGCAAGGACCTTCTTAGCTCAAAGCCTATGTACCATTTGAGACTTTAAGGTTGCAAATAGTTACTGGTGCCTGTCAAAGGAAATGCTGTTCCTTAAGATAAAAACCACTTCAGGTTAGAAGAATTTATTCTGAGAAAAACAACAGCAAAGAGTCTCTGTGTAACCCTCCCAAACACATGGTGTGACAGCTGCAAACTAAAGCAGCATCTCCTGCTCTAGAAGCAAGTTCAGGCTTCTTTGCTGCTGCAAAGTCTACCAACATTAAACATTTAGTAATGGGTGCTATATCTGCTCTACCAAGGCACTTTTCTTCTCAATATTCTCATTGTTCTATTTCTTGCCCAGAACTTAAATATGTCTTTGTCTTTCCTGACACTGAAAGAAAAGAAACAACCATTACTTACCTCACAATGATGATATTAAAATTGAACTTCAAGCCAAAATTATCACTTTGAGAGTGACAATGTGGAAAAAAAAAAAGAAAGAAAAAATAAAAAGGAAGGCAAATTACAAGAGTTCAAATCGCTAAAATAGAAGCACTTAATTTCCTAAAGGGCTTGCTTCAGTCATTAATTCAGTCAAATAATGAATTTCTTTTAATTTCATTAGCTTTGCTCAAGATTTCAAAGAGCAAATAGCAAGAGAGGGGGCAAACTGAGGGTACAGCAACAGACCTTGCAGGCAAAGCTGTGAGGGGACTCAGCTTGCTCAGTGCTGCAAGGGAGAGAGATTCATCCCATCCTCCAGGCAGGCACCTGGAGCCTCTGGGCTCCCAGTCTGGCCTCACTGCAGCAGAACCCCCTGACTGCTGAATCTCTCTACTAACTTCTCACAAGCCTCCAGAAGCACTAACAACAGGAGTAGCTCAACCACACATATTGCAAGGCTTTTTATTTCAGATTCATAACAGAAGGAAGTAATCCATGGCTCACCCTTTCACATCTCAAAATGGTACCCAGCAGCACAGAGAGACAAGGTCGGAATTTGTGCCACTGACATCAACCCAAAGGGGCACCCTGGGAGCATCAGGGCCACTCACTATGAACAACACAAGAGAGAGGCTCTTCAGAGGCTCCAAATCACCTCCAACCAGAGCCAGGGGGACCCACGTGCCACCATGGGAGAGTAGAGAGAAGTGTCCCTCAGGGACTCCACACCAGAGAACCTCAACAGCCATCAGTCACAGTTGTTTTCCTGACAGGGTGGCCCAAGGATTGGTAAGGAAGAACAACTTGGGAGAAGTCTAACTGGAAATGGTTATGGCCAAGATTAGGAGCAGAGGAACCACATTTGGGAATGTGCACTTCTCACAGGATTACTTATTTTAGAGAGCAATAAAGCAGAATTTTTCCCTCAGAGGAGCCTTAAAACAAAGTTGAGGTCTTGTGGATATTCTCAGAGATACTGGTACAACATGGATCATCACAGGGAGGGTGGCAGGACACAGAGTTCAGCTGAACCACAGCTCCTGTAGCATCATGTTCTTGAATGAGGCACATCCACCATAGAGACTGAGTTCTCAGAGCACCCACATTAGTGTTTTTTTAAAAAGAGAAAGGGGCAAGGAGACACAAAGAAAGAGAGAGAGAGGTAAACAATGCTGAAGACACCATCAGCAACAAAAACATAGTAACATTCAGATATAAAAGAATAAGGAAATGTAAAGAGAAATTATTATTTTGATGGCTTGAAAAAGAAATCTCAAAATCAGGCAGGGTCAAAGAAAGAAAATCCAGGAAAGACTGAATTAAATCCTTTGAGGGAATGAAGTGGGGGAGAAATAATCAATGCCTGAAGTTTGGGAGGCAGAAATCAGTCCTTTTTTTCTCTATAAACCATCCTGGAGCAAAACAGCTTTTGGGTCCATGAGGGAGATGGCTGGAGAAGAGGGAGCTTCCCTCGACCCCAACTGGGTGCCAAGGCCACCAGCATCATCATCAAACACATAATAATGCTTGGAAAGGTAATCTCCTCCCAAGGTAAGGAGATTTTCATTTTAATTTTCCACTAGTCCCTTTACACAGGAAATGTCAGCTGAATAAGAGGACTTAATATAATCAGCTATAGCCTAGCACAGCAACAAATGCATCCAATGGAGAAAATAAAGACAGACAGATAATTTTTCTAGACCTCCCTTCCTTCCTATTGCTCCATTCCTTCCTCTTCCTCAAGATTTACATGCATTTTTAAAATGGGATCAAGATTTCCTTGCCTCAAAACAGCAGGTTAACACTGATGGACAGAGGAGCCATAGAGGAACCTACAAAGGATTAATAAGGATTAATATCTTTCCAGCTCTGTGTTTTCCATACTGCCCTCATCCTGACAGCACAGGAATGCTTCTGTCAGACATGCTGCACCTCTCACAGGGAGGGCCACCCTTCTAACCCATCCCCACAGAAGCAAATTAAACTTGTGGTAGAAAAGGAACTTCTGATCCAACAAAAAAAAACCCCACCACTCCCAAAGCTAAGAACGTCCATGTTAGCACCCCTGGGGCTGTCTATTTTGGGTAAGCTTTCCTGGACAACAAAGTAATAGAGTCACAGGTGGACCTAGCATCTCAGCCTTGTTTGTCTGCTTGGGTTTGATTTTTTTTTTTAATTTCTTACCCCCCTCCAGCCCCATTTTTAGCCACTTTTTTGGCTAAAAAAAAGTGTGTTAGTGTCTTGAAAAGTCAGACAACAGACACTACCACATTGTTCTTTATACCTGCTGGAGTTCAGCTTTATTTGCAGCACCATGTCCCCACTGCTAGGTTCTTTTCAGAGCAGGAAAATCACTGCAGTTATACACCTAACTATTTGTAAGTCACAAGAAAATGATCAAAAGTCCTAAACATCATATTGCTTGAAACTCCCCATGGGTGTGCATGATGCCCCAATGGGGTCTAATGAGAAATACTACCCTCGATGTGTGTCCAGTGTCCCTGTAGGGTCACACAGCCTTGGAGAACACTGCCATGTGAGCCACAGCCAGCAGGGAGGATGAGGTGGTGGCAGCTGCTCCCCAGATCAGGGCAAACAAGTGTGAAGACATTTGTTGTGCTTTCAATTTGTGAGGTATTCTCACATTTCTGTCAAAAAAAAAATTAAATTTGAAATACAATTCTGAGCCTCCACGTTTCCAGCAAAAAAAAAAAAAAAAAAAATAGAATCAAACATGATGTTATGAAAGAGACCTCACTGGTTTTCAGAAGAAAACCCATCCCTGACCTATGCCTCCACTATCCAGTGACTGGGAGAAGTTCATACCTGCACTCAGGGATTATGAATATTCTTGAGAACACTGAATGTGACCACACATGGGATGAACCAGTCAAGAAAAAACCCAAAGAGCTGTCTTTGATCTTCCTGTTCTTTAAGTCCACGCGTCTCAATAACAAAGGAAGAAGAAGGAAACTATTTCCAGTATTTCCCATTTTCCTTGGAAAGCAGCACTGGTACAGGCATTTGAGTTCTCCATCTCCCATCTTTGAGACATTCTTAGCAACATAGCTTAATGCTTGGCCACCAGCAGGAGTTGAAACCACACCTTGGATTTATGCTCAATCCCTCCACTCCTGCTCAACCCTGTTTTAAATGACAGAAACTGAAAGCTGTGGTGATGCCCAGCTTTACAGGGAAAGGAAACTTCAAAAGACAAGTGAATTTTGATCCCCTCTGCCCTGCCACAGCGCCAGAGTGTCATACTCCCCATCTTCTCCATCTCTCAAATAACATGCATGTCCTCAGGAGTCAAAGCCAGCTTTCTGTTCATGTCTCCCTCCTAACATCCCAACTGCAAGAAGGACTACACCCTGCTCATGGTCTCCAGCTGCACACAGGGAGGAGAAGAAGGAGGAGGGGGGGGAGGAGGAGTAGGACACCATCTCCCTGCAAACCCTTGCTGGGCCCTCAGGTGTGGCTGAGCTGATAACAAACTGGATTGGGCTCAAATGCTTTAAAAGGTCACAGCTATCCTGCCAGAAGCAGAGCACTCCTGGAGTGCAAACCACCCAAAGAAAATCAAAAGCTTCACCAGTTCCCCTGTGTCACGGTTTAACACTGGCAGGAAGGGATGGAATACTCTGTTTGGTCAATTCTGGCATCTATCTTGTCTGTTCCTCCCCAAAGGAGGGCTCAGGTGGGACCTCTTTATCCTCCTGGACAGTAAAATGTTTTCCTCAGAGCTGAGCAGTGTCCTTGGCTCTGCACACCGGTCTCTGGCAGTAACTATAAACATCAAGTGTTATCAATCCTAGAAGCAGACACTGTCTGAGAAACTTGCTGTTAATTTCAGCAAGCAACTACTTAAAGAGACTTAGCTAAAAGCAAAAGTACAAGACAGAAAATCACCTTTATCCTGGCCCAAACCAGGACACCCTGGTGCATCACCTCCCCATCAAGCAGCTGCCCCAGCCCCAGCACACATAAGGCTGATGTCTCAACAAGAGCAAGACAGCTCCCCAAAAGTAAAGCATAGGCTTGTATTCAAACCTGCATCAGAAAACAAAAAAATGAGGCACTGACAGGCTTGGGAACCCAGGACAAGTTGTGAGCTGGTTGAGCTGCTAGGCAGGAGCTAGGCAGGAGCAGAGCTTCCCCATAACCCTTGAAACAAGCACCCCACCAGCTTGCACCCTCCTCATGTCCAAGGCAGAGCACAGCAGGGTGGGCTGGCCATGCCACAGCCTTTACGCCCAGCAATCAGGTTTTGGGGCAGAACAAGATAAAGCATTAAAAATCCAGCTCTCCCAGGATACAGGGAACAGACAGCAGAGCAGATCCTACCTCAGTTCTTGGCTTCTCTACAGAAAATGCCCTCCAACAAATGCACTTTGAGGCCAGAGATAAAACACATAAAACAAATAAGAACCACGCTGTAGGTCTGAGGAAAACACCCTTTTTCTGAGCCCCATCACAGATTTCCTGGGTTCTTCCTGCAAAGCTCATCCACTCTGGTACCGTATTAAACAACAGGGAAATTAAAAACAGAATATAAAAAATCGTCACAGAAAAAATATAATCCACCCAGATACATTTTCAAGGAAGCTGTCACACTAAAAACCTTCTAAGTTTCCTGTACAAAGCGAACCCAGGAAACAGAAATGCACACAAAGTAGATGGGAATCAATACAGAATAAAAATCACCCAGATGTTTTAAATATGCTTCATTTTAGACATGTTCTACATGGTCCTTAGCCTGCTCCTCAAGAGGCACCCGGGTGAAGAGTACCAGTGACAAAACCAATTCACCTGAAGGACGACTGCAGATAAATAAACTAGAACTTGCACAAATCAGCATTCTGGGTCTGAGATCAGATGGAGAAGAGGACACACACACACACACACAGGGTGACCCATCACAAACAGCCCCTTCCAGCTTCCCCCCAAAGCTCAAGACGTCTCCAGCACCCAACAGCCCATGGCCCAGGTGTGGAAAGCCATCCTCTTACATACAGTTTGGAAACTGATGGCAAGAGTGTGCACCAGGGTCCATCTCTCAAGAGGAATGAGCCAAAACAATTGCCTTACCTTCCCTGAAGCTGCCTGTAAGAGTTATGACGACAAACACTTTGCCTTCTGGCTCCAAATCCACCTGAAAAAGTAAAGACAATGTTAGAAGAATGTTTTTCAAGACAAAGACTCTTCCTTCTTCCCAGTGCCTGACAATATTTGGAGCTCTCTATATATTCTACATATTCTCATGTACAACCTTAATTTGAAAAATAAAATAAAATAAATAAAAATCAAGCAACCATGGCTCAAATTTTTCAGGGCTCCATAATAAATAAGGAACTTGATTCTTTTTAGAAGTGCTAAGCCATCTCAACATTGCTAGATGAAATAAAGATTAAAGAGGAAAAGAACTGGTTAATAGTGTTCCAATTTCTCAGATAAATGAAGCAGGAATAACATTAAACACACACAGTTCTCTGAAAAGACTCGTGCATATCTGTTCCGTGAATTATATGGATATTTCCTCCCTATTATATCATATTCCACTGAAATTGTTCCAGTCTCTCAAAATACTATCAGTGCTGAGGTAAATGCTGATTTCTTACATAAATCATCTTTTGGCCTAGAACTATAGAAAGCAGCAAATTCTTAGTGCTGCTACCTAAGTATTTGTCATTAATCTAAATTAGAAATACAGAACATAATTTTAGGAATCAGAGAGTCAATAATCTCACTGTTGGTCAACCTACCCTTGAAAGAAGGTATTTATTTTTTGGTGAGTAGTTTTCTTTTTTTTTTTTTTTTACACTTTTAATTAAGTGCTTTTGTTGACCTTTTGTTGTTTGGGTTTTTTTTTGCCCACCAGTGAGATTTTAGCAAAAATCACAGCTAAGGATCCCTGAAGTTTGAGCCCTAAAAAAAAAAAAAAGGATGAGCCCAGGCTCCCTCCTTTTTCTCCAGCAACACATGATGTATCCTGCCAAAATTTGGTTCTTCACCAGGTAACACACATCACAGCATCCAAATAAACCCCTAAACCATTGGCCTAAGCTCCCAGAGAAACAGAGTATGGACCACCACTAATCCAGACAACATTTACCCATGTGCTGCAAAACCCTGCCATGCACCAACCAATGCTTTTAAGGGATTAACATTAAAATACAGGGAAAAGAGAAAGCTGAACTCTCTCTATATCTATCAGAGCCAAAAAAACATGCTACTTATGATCAGAGAGGACCTGGCAGAGCTCTTAAGTGGGAGAAGAAGGTGTCCAAGGCAGGCTGACCCCATGGTGTAAAGGTGTAGCAGCACTTTGCTAACTGCAGCTTCACCAACATGAGCAGAGAGAAAAAAATATTTTCTGGGGCAAATGAGGAAACAGAGGCAGCACACACCATCACCATACATTTCTCTAGCCTATAATTTATTGCAAATTAAAAAAAAAAATGTTGTGTAGGTTTGTTGGGTTTATTCAACTATTGGGAATTTGTTAGGATGGGCAAAACAAATTTATTCAACGAGAGGGTGAAAGAACAGCTTATTCACACAACTCCAGCTACTTGCCAGAAGGGACACATCTCTACCAATGAGACACAAAACAGGGAAGCTAGAACTGGCTTTGGAAAATCCTCTCAAAATGTTGATTTTGTAGACACTATTTTCCACCGGAAAAAAACAAAACAAAACAAATAAACAATCAAAAAACCCAAAACCCCATAAAACTAAAAAAAAAAACCCTACCAAAACCAAACCAACTGGAAAAAACAAATCAGTCCCACAGAGAAAATTTTAATTAAGTATTTAGCTTTGACTGTATATTAATTTTCACGTTTGCTTGGCTTTGTACACTGGTGTTAGGAAGCTGTGTTTGAACAGCTCTCTGTCTTCATCAATGTGGAAGACATTCCCCATACAAACATCAGCTGGAGCAATACTATGCATCTATTTTGTTTAAATTTCAATTTACCAGAGAGATAACTATTTCTTTACAAAGCTGGGTATTTCAAATATATATTCTTTCTACAATATATATACATTTACAGTGACACATACTGGTTTATGGGATGCCAAAAATTCAGATTTTAAGGTAAAAAACCTTATTTACTTAGGTTTCCAAAACTTTTCTTTAGTGCTTACCATTTTTTTGCCAGTCTCCATACACAACAATACATTAGACTCCTGGTTTTATAGTCAAAGAGGACCCTTCCTCCCTTCCTCTGACATCCATGATCTCCAGTGGGATACAAAACAAATCCTGCACTCCTTGTGGTCAAGACACAACCAGCTGAGAACAGGAGATGAAACAAAGCATCACCCAGCTTTGACACAGGGCACAAAGAACATAATTCTCAGACCAACAGCAGGAGATGCACGAGAGTTACAAAACAACCTCTGTCCCCTTGAAGTCTCCAAGATTAAAGACCAGTCAAATCCTTCACATCAACTAAGCAGCTGTGCTCACATCATACCACAGCTCAAGTGTACTCTATAAAGAGGCTCTAGATACACTCAAGACCTTCTCACAGCACATGTTAGTAGGATATAGCAAAAAATTACAGCTGAAAGGATCCAAAATAAGGACTAAAGTCAGGGGCTGCTGAAAACTGGGACATCAGCACCCTGCTGGACACAGAGATATCTTGTCCTAGACAAGAGGTCCAACCAGTCTTAAGAGTTTCTCCAGTTTTAAATTGGTATCAACAGCAACAACTGGTAAGATACAACTAAATTAAATAATTAAATTAAACAAAACACAATTAAATAGACCACTGGTAAAAGTCTGGCTTTCAAACTTGCTGTGATCTCCTTTAAAGATGAAATTTGCCCAGCAGCAGCCAACACGGCATCCAAGATCAACTTCCAAATTCCAGAGAGAATGCGACTGAAATAGAAAATAATTCCTGACCTATGACACTGAACAGAAACCATCTGGCCACAGACCTGCCCTCCCACGATCAGACTATCCAACAGGTCCTGAACAGCAACACCCAACCCAAAGGGATGCGTTTGCCATTGCATGGACCCATCCCACAGCCATGCAACGTGGAGGGCCTGGTGCTGGTGGCACTAAACTCCTGGGAGCTCCTCACACATCCTGGACCACAACCCACAGAGCTCGTGCAGCCAGCTGGATGCTCACGTGCTGAAGGCAGCGTGCACAGCAAGCAGATTGCTAAACCCAGGCTCTGGGGCTAACCTCAGCCACCCTTGCAACACGGTTCCCCAGGTTTCTGCCCCTGCTTTACACCTTCATTACTGCCTTCACACTCTGTGCTGCACCTACTGACCCAGCAAACACAGCAGGACAGCTCTACTGACCCAGCGGGGGAAAATCTGCAGGATTTTCTTCTTGACTCCATCTTGAACTTCCATCACCAGCAGCTGCTTTCACAGACCGAGGGGACTTCTCACTATGTTTTCTTATTTAATAAGATTCGAACACCTCAAAAGGAAGTTTTGCTTCTCACTTCTTTCCTTCTCAGCATTGACTATGGCTGCTCGTAGGCAAAAAAACCCAACATCTTTATAGAGAAACCAGGGGCCACAGTATTGTTTTTGACAGAATCATGAAAAGTAACAGCAGATCATGCAATCAGTTTGGGTCAACAATGCTGCTGATGTTGATCTTCTTTCTCAGGGGGAAGCTCAGAGAAACTCAACAGCCTGAAGGCAGCACAGATGATGCTACAGGGAAATTGCTATATCATAGGAGATAAGTCATACAAGAATGTAACCATCTGTATGGTTACAACCATACATACCAACTTGACAGCAATATTCAAAGAGTAATAAGTACAGCGAAAAGTTTCCTAATGCCAAGATCTAGTTGGCACAGCATAACTTCAAGGGAACAGCAGAATTCTGCCTGGAAGGTTTAATATCAGAGCAGGAAATGCACCACAGTGGGAAAAGTCCTGTTGAGCTGGGAGAAGTAAAGGAGAAGCCTGAATTTTTATAATGCACGATGCTGTGAATGCTATAAGGGCCCTCTGATCTCTGAATAAACCAAACCAAACTGGTGGTGTGCAGCTTCACAGCACTGGCACACAGAGCTGCAAACAGCTGTGCTGCATTTGGCTGGGATGGAGTTAATTTCCTTCAGAGTTGTTAATGTGGGGTGATGTTTTGCATTTGTGCTGAGGACAGTGGTGATAAGGCAGAGATGTTTTCATTATTGCTGAGCAGTGCTTACACAGCACCAAGGCCTTTTCTGCTCCTCACTCCACCCCACCAGCAAGTAGGCTGGGGGGTGGCAGAAGGAGCTGGGAGTGAACACAGTCAGGAGAGCTGACCCCAAATGACCAAAGGGACATTAAGTGTCATATGACATCATACCCAGCAATATAAAAGCCAGAGGAAGAAGAAGGAAGGGGGGATGTTCACAGTGATGGCATCTGCCTTCCTGAATAATCATTCTGTGTGATGGAGCCTTCCATTCCCAGAGATGGCTGAACACCATCCTGATAGTGGGAATCTGTCAATTAATTCCTAGGTTTTCTTTGCTTGCATGTGCAGTTTTTCCTTATCTATTAACTTGTCTTTATGTCAACCCAAGAGTTTTCTGACTTTTACCTTTCTGATTGTCTCCTCCAATCCCACTGGGGAAAAGTGAGTGAGCAGTTGTGTGGGGCTCAGCTGATAGCTGGGGTTAAACTACAGCAGCAATCACCTTTCCTTCTCTCTGGTGCTTTCATCCTCAGCCTGGTTCCCAGAGAACAACTGGGAGGGAAAATATTGCCTTTCTGGCTGTTTTAGAGGTAGCTTGGCCAAGCTTAAGCTGACTGGGAGGGGAAAGGGTGCTTATCAGTGTAGTAAAGCCTTCAATCACTGCTGCCTTCTAGTTCAAGGAAGTGGAGGACAGCACATTCCTCCACAGCACAAAGGGTGGATAAGACCAACTAATAGGAGCTCAGGAACCCCTTTTGTATCTGTAAGAACCACAAAGGATTTTGGCCCAGAGCTAAGCATACACCTCTGTTGAACCTCACAGCTTTACCTAAGAGAAAACAAGAGCTGGAGGATTTTGGCAAGGGAGCTGGGAACAAGCAGGTACGGACACATCGGAGTTCAGCTGCAGTTTCATTGCACTTCCATTGCAAGACACAACACTTTGGCAGCCAGGCTGAACAGAGGGACGAGGAGGACTTTGCTCCTGATTCAAACACTCACCCTCTGCCCCATGCCTGAACTTGTCAACCCCATGCGGCTCCCGCGTGACTTCAAAGGGAGCTGCAAGGGATGGGCTTCCCACAAGGAGGGGCCTCAGTCAACCATCTTATACACCTTCTGCATGAAAGGGATGTGTTCATGTTGTTC
The DNA here is from genome assembly GCF_003957555.1 of Calypte anna. Classification (NCBI taxonomy): domain Eukaryota; kingdom Metazoa; phylum Chordata; class Aves; order Apodiformes; family Trochilidae; genus Calypte; species Calypte anna. The sequence continues at coordinate 37,489,121 of NC_044251.1, forward strand.
CCCACCAATTGGCAGGTGTTATTTACTCCTCTGCTTTACAAAAAAAAAAAAAAAAAAAAAAAAAAAAGAGAAAAGGTAGTTCAGGAGCAAGAAGATGCAGGGAGACCGAAACAGACTCCGTAATCACATACCTTCACACTTATAATAAAAACTGGCCTCGTGTGATTCATCAGTGGAAGAGGTTTGGAAAACAAAGTCAGAAGGAGGGTAATCTCTCAGGCAACATATCAACACCCAGCTGAAGCATCCACTGAACTCGAAGAGCAGGTATAGTCAGTCAGACTCTGAAAGAACCTGGCATGCCTCTGTGAAACACTCGCCACGGAGGATGGGAGGAGGCAGATCCCAAGAGTGGCTGTCTGCCTGCCTGCCACTCACTCTCCAAAATGGGGTCAAGGTGGACCTCCAGGATGAAGAGACACAGAATCATGGAATATTAGGGGTTGGAAGGGACCTTTAGATATCATTAAGTCCAACACACCTGCCAAAGGAGGACTACCCAGGGCAGCCACACAGAAACACATCCAGATGGGTTCTGAAAGTCTCCAGAGGAGACTCCACATCCTCTCTGGGCAGCCTGGGCCAGTGCTCCATCACCTTCACAATCAAGAAGTTTCTCCTCATGTTGAGGTGGAACTTCCTATGTTTTAACTTAAACCCATTATTCCTTGTCTTATGACTGGGCACCACTGAAAACAGATTGACCTCATCCTCTTGACACCCATCCTTCAGATATTTATAGCCATTAATAAGATCCACTCTCAGTCTTATTTTCTCAAGACTACACAGCCCAGGTCTCTCAGTCTTTCTTCACAAGAGAGATGCTCAAGTCCCTTAATCATCCTTGTAGCTCTCCATTGGACTCTCTCCAGTAGATCCCTATCTCTTTTGAACAGAGGATCCCAAAACTGGATCCAGTATTCCAGGTGTGGTCTCACCAGAGCAGAGTAGAGGGGTCATCTTCAACATTGCACCTGGCATGAATGTTAACTCTTGCAATCAGAAAATAAGAATTTTTTTTTTCCTCCTCTCCCCACCACAGATAGCCCAGTCTGGGAAGACAGATCTGAAGCACACTGAAATTAGTGGGAATCTTTTTATTGTCTTTGGATCAGACACAAAAGGTGACTGCATTTACCCTGGAGCCCAGAACACCCTTTCTCCCATTTCTGCTCTGTCCTTTCTTCCCCACAGGCACAACAAGCAAGCATCCTAGAAGTACAACCTTTTTCTAAGTCATGTCAACGCTGACGTGGCTTCAAAACCAGAACAAGCCAGACACTTGCAGTGAATAAAGCAAATATAACAGCTACCTGGGGACTTAATTAGCTTAATTAAACAAGTAGCTACATCTTTTTACTTCCTACACAATTTTTAAATTTAATTAACAGAACTCCACATATGATCACTCATTTATGGAGGTAATTCCCAAGGCTCTGCTCAGTCGAAAGAGCTGAAAGTCTGGGCTAAGCTGAAGATAGCTTTTCACATGCCTCTAGTTATTTCTTTAATTTTTCTTGTTTAAATTCCTAACACATCATGCTTATGGAATGAGAGATCTTTCTGTGTATTAATAAAGAAGCACATCCACATGTCTTTGTTGGACAGGTCAAATAGCAACTTTCTCAGCCAAATACACAGTGTCCTGTCTAGTCAGACCCTCTTGTACATTTTGAGCCTGATAGACACCTGCCTAGCAAGTCAAGCACCTCTGAAAAATCCTTAGGGCTCCTTAGTACAAAGGAAATTTTGTATTTCCAGACCAACAGAGTGAAGTATTTTTTTCTACAAATGCACAACATGCGATTTTTAGGATTCAAATTGGGGCTGCCAGGTACCTTCACGCTCCTACAAAGACTGGCAAGTGCTTAGGGCAGTAATTTCCACTGCAGGTGCCAAGGGTGGACATGGACAGTTTTTTAAGAACACATGGCAAGCTCTTGGGAGGCCCAAGGAGATGCCATTTGGTGAACAGCAGCAACCCCACCTCTTGTTCTACCCAAGCTTTGAGTCTGAAATCTCTCTGCTCCCACCAAGATTTCATTTTGATGCCAGGTCTCAAAACAAAGAGTGAGCACAGGGAACCTTGGGGTCAGCCTGGCTCAAAACGTCTTCCTCCTGCAAGTCACTGTAACCATCAACATTTCAGGGGAAAAAGAAACCTTTCCAACAACTATTACTGCCACACATTTAACACTTCGGAGCTAAAAGCACAAATGGGTGGAAAGTTAACCTCTCTTGTAACTCCTATAACCAGTTATTCAAGCTATTACTGTAATATTGTCATTCTATTTTTTTTGTTCCAGGACAGCTCTTTAAAATATTACTTTTGTTTTCAGTTGAGCTGCATAATTATAAGCTGTGTGCCAACCATGAGCAATCACGCTTAGTTAATAACTCTTAGCCAACCCTGAACTCTTTAATCAATTTTAGACTGGTTTCATCCAAGAGATTGCCTACCTGAAGAGGTAGGAAGAGAAAGGGCTGCAACAAGGTTTATCTACCCTGTGAAAATTCCTTCCAAATAACAAAAAACCAAACCAAAACAAAAAAACTACCAAAATCAACCAAACCAAAAACCCCCCTAAAATTGGAGGTTTCAAACCTTCAAAAAATAAAGTTTTCAAAAGCATGAGCCAAACCCTGCTTGTACTGGAGCCACAACAACTTATCTTGCTTTTGAGAAATCTCACCTCTAAAACAGTAACTGATTTATGAGTAATAGCTGCAGGTGCCTGCTTGTGAGTGTATTTGAAATAAATTGTAGTGTACAAATTTAAAAAGAGAAGCACACACACAATTCGTTCAGGGACTATTATATTTTTGTTTTTCTTAAAAAAATGTAAGAACAACTACACTCTGGAGGAATTTCTGAACCCATCTTCCTGAGTTATGTGCAAAGGGAGGGAATCCAATTGCCTGTTTCTCAGTCCCACACTATCAGAATTTCTCAGAGACTGGGCATTGAACCCAGCAGTACCACCACAAAGCAAGAACTGGTTCCTCCAGAAATTTAAGTTAAACTCAAAATTAAACGGGGGACAGGACAGAACCTGGAGTCTGCAACAGAGAGGGCTTTCATCCACAACCTCAAGCATGGGGCTAGATATGACTATGGTAGGAAACAGGCTGAGAAAAAACATGAAAGCTGACCAGAGCCTAGCACTGAGGGTCCAGTTTCTGAGGTCACAAAACACACTAAGTGTGTGGGATGACTCTGCAAACCACCCACAACCAGCAAAGAGCTCAAACTCTCATCTCACAGCCTTCCCCTCTTGGTTCAACGGGGTGGTTTGCTGTCAGTGCTGTGGGCTGGGGAGGAAGGTGGTCTCACTCACATATATTTATATCTCGTTCACACATTGACAGCAAGCTGCCAGCAGCCCTGGAAGCAGTGTCTGCAGCCCTAGCTCACCCCAGGTCCCTTGCAATAGTTGGGGTGCAGCCAGGCTGTGTCCCATGGCTTCCTGTCCAGCACAGCTCCTCAGCCATCCAGCCACTGCCACAGAGCTCCTGGGCAGGCTGCTGAAGCTGCAATACTGGGATACAAGGCCCTGGAAGGCCAAGCTCTCCCCTTTTGGGCAAAGCCCTTGGGGAACAGATAGGAGCAAGGTGGGGAAAAAACTTGCTGTGAACCAGGCTGGCACCTGGGATATGCCAGGTGGGATGTGACTCTGCTCTGGCTGACAAGGACACCTCATTTGCACATGGTGATGAGGGGAGATGTCAGGCACAGAGGCACATAGCATGGGTTGGTTTGTGCCTCCCTGCTGCAGCCCAGCTGACCACAGAGAGGAGAGCCAGGACATCACTTCCCAGGCACCTCTCAACACCTATTTGCCACCTCCCCCAGCTCCCTCCCCCAGCCCCTATGGCCATAGCCCATGTGAAACCACACGAGTGTGGGCAGGACACATTCTGCCTTTCCCTACTACATGCACATAAAAGGCAGAGCTAAGTTCTGCTGCCCACAGGTTATTAAACCCCCATCTTACTTTTTAACACCACACCAAATGCAACCATGGCCAGTCCATCGCTGCATTTTCCTCCCAACTCCTCTTGCCTTCCTCCAACAGCTTTTTTTTTTTTTTATGGGATGGGAAGGAAAATCACAGATAGATTTCATTTCCTAACAGGCATCAATGCAGGCATCAGCTGACATCAGTGCAGGACTGGTAATTTAAAGGACAGTGACTGCAGGGCTTCATTTTCAGCTGTCTGAACTCTTGATTACAGCCAATACATCCATGCAGAAATTCAAGTAGCTGCTATGAGGCTACTGGCTTTGCACATGCAGCGTACAGAAATCTTCTTGCAAACACCTATGTATGCATTTGCAGGTAAAAGAAGATAAAAGGGGGACTGGGTCTCTCCTCTTGAGAGGATTTACGAGCTTTGACAAACAAACAGACAAAACCCATCTATTTCCATCCAATGAACAATATAAACAGGTCAATAAACCTAAACAAGCTGTTACCACCAATAAAACAAAAATCTTCCAATAGCTATAGAGCCCTGGGACACCACTTTAGCTATTACACTCCAAATATTTGGCCTGTGAAGGGACAATGCTGACAGCTCACATTTTAGTCTCTCACCAAGTATACAATGTGAGAAATGCCATTTTCTATCTCCAGGTTGTGGAGATGATCAACAAATGTATTTTTCCTTGCACAGATATGAGCTCAATGTAACTTGGAGGAAAACCCAGGAAGATGTGCCAGTTTTGCTGCTTACAGTAATAAATAAATCACTGACTGGTGCCAAGCAAGCAGGTTGGTAGCACTTCCCATTTGGAAAAACTCCAAGGGCCATAGCAATGAGCTGATGAGTGGAGTTTCCCCAAAGTAAAACACTGACATAGCTGAGGATAGAATGATGCAATGTCCCCTGATGAGAAAAGAGTGGGGAGGGGAGGGGGGGGTGAGTGCTAAAAAGGGAGCAAGCCCAGGTAGCCCCTGTACGAGCCAACACACAACACAGACCTGGGCTTTACCCAGAGAAGAAGAGAACACCAGGCAGAGGCACCAGGCAGAAATGCAGATGGAGAAACAAAAACATTGAACAGAGAAGCAGTCTTAAGAAATCTTTCAAGACATAGCACTGACCTGCAGTTTTAATTAACCTTATACACAAACCTAGTCAGGTTTATGAATCATTCATGAGTTCATATTAAGAAGCAAAGTCTGCATCGTGGTCTGAGGCTCGGTGGCCACAGCTCCTGCGTGAGAACACTTTGGAACTTGGGGGAATCCACTGGGTTTTAGAATGACAGATAGGGCCCCTCAATACCCTGTTCACTGACCCAACCCAAAGAACTGTGGACCCCTAAATCAGCTGCAATACTTTTCAAAGAACCCCTCTACAATTGATTTCCCAGCACCCTGCTCATTTATATATTTGTGCTATTCTCTAGTGTTCAGTTCTGGGAAATATTTTCTTGTTACTCATAGGTTTTATTGCATAATCTTCAACTTCTGTGAAATTCTTCTCATTCAAGTCTCCATTAGGTGTGTCACTATTTCTAAAATATCTTCCTACTGCTTTTAATTAATTCCGTGTACTGCTGCTTTTCCATTTTTGTCCAATAGCTCTTTATTCTTTCTAAAATCAGGCCACAGCTGATGACATCATGAAGCATTAAAATCTATTAATCCTCCACATATAATCCATCATATTTCCCAACAGCCCAGGTACAGAGGGGAACGGCCACAACTTTCTGCTACTCCAACCATTTCCGTCAGACCCTGTCCTCTTAACACCAGCTAAAAAGTTTAGTGCTGATGGTATAGCAAAAGGAAGCCTACTGGAAAAGTCCAGCTATTTATGGTGCTTGGTTACTACTAATGGGTGCTGTAAAACAAGCAAATAAAAGAGAAAGATTCCATAATGAGATGTGATAAGCATCTTGATGCTGGCAGGAAGCTGGGGGTCAGCAATAGAGAGATTCAAATGCAAACCAAAAAAAACTCTGCAGAGGGCTTGACTTGCAGGCATCTGCCCTCTCCCTCCCTTCAACACTGAGTGTGCAAGGATCTTTGCACTACCCACTGCTCCTCTGTTGAGCTGGCAGATGTTTTGTTTGCTGGATGAGGGGCCAATGGTTGTCCTGATCATTGCTCAGCTTGATCTCCAGAGATGCTGTAGCACTACACTGGGAATAGCTGGGATCCCAAAATGTGAATAGCAAGACTAAGGGGATCTCTATGCCAAGTAGGCCCCCACAGTGCTTGTTTTCACCCAGGAAAGCTTCTCACACAACCTGCCAGACCCTTTTTTCAACCCTGGCATGGTGTTCCTACAGCAGCATTCTGTCTCTCTCTTACAGGCAATGTGACACATGAAAAGAACTGCATCTGGGAGACCATATACATCTGGGAGGCCATATACATCTCCACCCCTTCAGCCCAAGGCCACAAAGCCCCTTGGGGCACTGAGGAAACCTCACACCATCAATTTATAGACAAAGAAAGCAACGCATGGGGATGGCAGGAGCAAAGCTAGAAACAGAACTTGTGGCCTTCAAAAGCCCACCACAGCACAGGACACAGCAGGCACACAGCCTTGGAAAAGTGCAAGAAAGACGCTGAGGAACCTGTAAGAGCCTGGGCTGCACAGTGCTCCAGACGTGAAGAGTCAACTGTTCCCCAGCACCAGAACTCATCATTCTTTTCAGTGATGATAAAGCTTTGCACCTTAAGCATACTGGGGAGGAGGGCACAAAACACCACCCACCCCCTTTGTCAGTATCACAATGAATTGATTATTTACGTGCAAAATCAACTTATCAGCAATATTTCTGGCACAATGTAAGATTTCAAATGACACATCCAAGCAGCATGCCAGTCCTTAGGACTGCAGCTCTCATCACTGACATTCCCATTTAAAGCCTTAACTGCATTACTCATCCTTAGTAAGGATACAAAAAGGAGGGATTAATTCCAGAAGATTTTGAAACCCAGATCCCGGCATGAGCTGTAACACCATGGAGAGGCCTAAGCACTTATCCTCTGACCATTCTTTCCAGATGTAGAATTAATCACAGTGACTTCTTTACCCCTTCACTCACTTCCTCACCTGACAGTTTCTTAACACAGAAACGATTAAGGACTAACATTTATATCCAGTCACTATTAACCCACCACATCTCCTCTCACATTCTGTGTTCCATGGTGATCTGTCAGATTATTTGAGAGGAAAGGATGAAAAGCAAACTATCAAATATGGGTGGTGTCTCACAGGAGGGAATCTGCTTGGTACACAGGGAAAGATGGAGAGGAAGGCCAAAAAGTCCTTTAGCCTGTGCACTAAGCCCTCTCCCATTCAATGTCAATGGTTTATGGCATTCTTTAACATCCCTGGCTCACACATCCCAGAACATAATGTAAAAGCAGTAGCAGTTTTTTGGCTGCACAGCCAATTAGATGTTTATAAAGGTAAAAAAATAATTAAAAAAAAAAAAAAAAAAGGAGTGCTAAGGCATGTACTCCCCCAGCATTCCTGAAGGTATGATGCTTGCTCCTGGTGTCCAGATGTTACAGCTCATGTCTCCACTCTAACCCCATGAGGTCCAGCACTGGGAGTCACAGTCAAGTCTTCATGCAGCAAAAAAGATATAGGTTGGGATCCAGTATGCAGCTGACAACACCCAGAAAGGACATGCCTTGGCCAACCTTTGCTTTGCCAAGTTAGATCACATCCTATTTGTATACCCGTTTTTGTTTGTGAGTTTATTTTTCTGTTTGGGGTTTTTTTGGTGGGCGGGTGGGGAAGAGTACAAGAGAAGTATTTCTGTAAAACAGAAGTTTTAAAAGGGTGCATAGATGAGCTTGGTCATAGGGAAGGACCCAGGGTTGTATATATATATATATATATACATATATATACATAATATATGTGTATATATATATAATATATATAATATATATATATGTGTGTATATATATATAATGTATATATGTGTGTGTGTATATATATATATTATGTATATTATATATATTAAGTATACAAAGAGGATTAGAAAAAAGTCCTGAAATCCTGAAGTCAAGCACTGCAGTAAGAGACAGACTGTCCAAGACCAAGCAATTCCTGGTCCCATCAAGTCTGTGATTACAGTTTTCCTAATCTGCTTCATGACAGCGATGATCTCACTACCCACTTGTGACCATAAAGTCATCACTGTGACTCCAGCAATTGAGCTGAGACGGGAAGGAGCTGAAAAACATCAACCTCCAACCTTCCCCAGGCAGGCCACCGGATGGGTGACGAGGTGCCATGTCACCAAGATATGCTGTTTAGCTGACCCAGCCATCTGCCTCCATCAGGAGAAGGAGGCACTGCTGGGGTTTGCGTGCAACTGCAAGCTGACAGGCAGCTTGCTGGCATCTACCAGCAGCATCTTGTCACGTATTTCCCCTTCTCAATATTTCTTTTTCCCTTTCCAAAGTGTGGTTTCAAGATAAGGAAGCACTTCTCAACCAACATGACCAAGATGTAGCTTGGATTTTAAAAAAAGGAGGGCAGAGGAGGGTGGGGGCAGGGCCCAGAAAGGGTCTGAAGAGGAAAAAGTTAGAATGTAGCTGGAATGATTTTGTTCACACATCAATTGAGAACATAATCTGATGCTGCCCACGTTTCCCATTCAAAGTTCAACATCACCTGCAAAGCTGGAACTAAATGTTCTTCTCAAACGGAGCTTTTGCTGAGGATCATTGCAAGTCCAAGCACACAGCAACACTAGGTAAGCCCAGAGCAAGACAGGCTCCATCACAAGACCATCAGAATTAGGGCAACTGCTGTCATATCACCTCCTTGAAAAATACTTAGCTTCTTAGTGAACAAACCTGGCACTTTATATGTGCCACAGCCAGCATTACAAGTGCTTTATATTAGAAGCACACATGCTTCCACCTCCAGCTCACTAGCTAACAGGTTTATACTTTTAAACTCCCTTCTGGAGCAAAGTTCTTTCCTACCTGGGTGGCACATGAACCTTATGCTCCTCTTCCCACTGACAAACAGCCCTTGCTGAGAGGGGGCACACTACCCTAATTCCCTAAGTCAAATTTTATTCACTCCAGAAAAAGTCACATCAATTTTAGTCTTAAAACCTTAGCCAGAGAGCTTTCACCAGCTGAGAACAGAAATCCCTTGGACAGCATTTATCTTCTTTCAAAATTCAGTCAAGTAACTCCCCTTCTTTAAGGTTTACCCAGCCCTGTAATCTGAAGCTGAGGAGCCAGTCAAACCAAGCCAGTTCCTTTCCTCTGCATGAGCAGGGGCCTCAGTAATGGCCCTGGGGGGAAGAAGATGAAAGAGCTATAGTGTCTCTAAATAACAGCTAGACATCCATTGTAGTGAAACACTGCAAACACAGTCCCCTAAGAAAGATAATGGAACACCTAATGCTCTTCAACTCCTAAAATGCATAATATTGAATGAGCTCTAAAGAGAAGACACAGAAGTGAAGAGTTAGATCATAAAGCAGCTGCACTGGAGCTGCTGACCAAACCCTTGAGTTGCACCATGAGTTTCAGCTTTTTATGGACAGAGATCCCTCTTGCAGCCCAGCAGCATTTGAAAGGTTTCTGGGACATTACCACACACAGCAATATGAAGGGGTGGTTTCAGATACTGAAATAGAAAATCTGAACAAGTAATGACCCACTGGAAAATTCATTGCAAGAGACGGAAATATCTGGTACTCTTCAAACATGTTCTGACTGTGGCTTTGAAGCAAGCCACAACACTGTCTATTGTAAAGACACCTTTCCGGTGGAAACAGTTGCTTAATATTGTTACAGATGGAGTAACAATACCTATAGGTGTACAGGATTTTGCAACTACCAATTTAGTGGCTGAAAAGATATAAATAAATAAATAAGTATTTAGAAGAGGAAAAAAATAGGGGGGGGGACACGACACACCTGTATTTTTGTGCAGCTGAAGTAAAAAAAAAAAAAAAAATATCAAACACCCATTTCTCCACAAATAAAATTTCGTATCTCCAGGACTATTAAAATATGGAGATTGTTTAGTGAACCTAGAAATGAATCACAAGACTTATACTGTGAAAGTGTTTAAGAGCTTTTTCAAGGCCAGGAAGATTCTCTCAGAACAAACTTCCAGGAGCCAAGCACAGGACACTGAAGGCTGATTAAATCCAGCAAGCCTCAGCTACTCTTTTCTCACCCTATGTTCATGTTCAAAACAGGAACAGGCATTTCCAAGATGTTACTAAAATAAGAAGTGGCATTGCTTAAAAACAATGAGTACTGCTATCCATTCCTGAGACAAGTCTCTTTGCAGTAAGTTTATTTATATATAGAAATAAATCCACTGACCTCGTATTAATCACAATCACTTCTCTCTCTATGACAAAGGGAAATGACAAACTTGCAAGGACACATCAGAAACCTCTTGAGATCGCCAGAACATGTGATGACCTGAATGATCATTGTTTCTCTTTCATAAAATCCACCCTGACCCTACAGTTTTATTTTTGAGAAAATCAGATAAGTGCAATTCCAAAAAGGTAGCAACAGATGGTTACGGATATAGCTTCAATTCTCCATTCTAAGGTTCTTCTAAAATTCTGGAGTTCTGATGCTCTTGTTTCTAAGAGTTTTACACAACAAGGCAGTAACCAGATGGGACACAACCAGGCAAAGGGGCTTCTCTTTGTTACACGCAGTGCTACCTAAGAACTGAAATGAGTCTCTGTTGTGTCCTGACTACCCCACAGCACCCACGCCTTGTCGTGTTCCCTTTCTACACCACAAGCACTGACATCCTGCTCTCCTGCAGCTGTGCAGCAACTGCTAAAACACAGGCTAAAAAAGACTCAGCTTTCAGCACCCCTTTGGTGAAACTTCAGTAACATCAGAGTGGGGTTTTGTACACGTCCAGCAGCGGTTGTTGTTGAACTGCTGGGAACAGCACGATCTTGATTAGGAACTGATAAATTATTAACCAACCAACTGCTTCAAGTAGATATAAAGTAAAGGGAAAAGCCATCTTGGTATCAAGGTTTGATCAAGAGGAGATGACTGTCCCCAGCACACCCTCTAAAGGTCCCCACCACCCCTTTTCTTCCGGCCCTCACCACTCCTCTGCAAAGGCAGCAGAATGGACACTGCTTTCACACAACACCAAAACCACAGTTCCCAGCCCATCACATTAACTTATTTGGCCTTTGACTGATATTTTAGTTTGCAGCCCCAGCTGTCAAATGGGGTAGGTGAGAAGCAGAGATGTGAGCAGGAAGCTTTCTGCCTCTCCACTGCTGCACAGTGGCTGCCCACAGGGCAGAGAAGGACAAAAACCTGCTGGGTAACCTCCTGGATCTGCTCTGTATAAACTACCAGGGCTTGGAAGTCAAAAGCCTGCCAAAAAAGTGCTTCATCATGATTATACACAACACCCATTCCTAGTCTGGATGAAGTTGTGAGCCTTCACCCAAATGAAAAGGGTTTTACCCATACCTACACATTAACATATTTCGTGTATCAGGGGCTGAAAACTGTTCAGTGTGGATGTGCAGCATTGCCTGAATTTTTAATACTGTATTTCTGAGCCTGCCAGACATTTCAGTATCCAAAAGTTTGCTCTCCATTTCAGCACTGTCACTCCAAGATGAAAAGCCCTAAGGATTTGGACACAGTGAGTCCTGGCCTGCAAAGAAAGCACCACAGCAGTAAACACAGGGATCACAGTGCACTTCAGGTAGAACTGGAGATTTTAGACTCAACCTATAGAAATTGGAACATGCAAGAGAAACCATTCCTGCTTCTTTAACATTGCTGCCCACTTCTTTTGTTTGAATTGTATCCTTATTGTCCCTCAAAGGTAAAGAATCAAGTTCTATTGTCTGGGCTCACTAGTGCAGCTCTAGAACTTCCTCCTTTTTTGGACATGAGAACTATAAATTTGATGCTCTTCACATCAAAAAACATTCAGCAAGATTTCACAAAGGAAAGTGAAACATGATCCTTACTCGAATCAAAAAGATGGAGAAAAACTCTATCATTTTTATTGGCAAGACAGGCTAAATGTTTCTTGAGCTAATTCTTTGCAAATGTGGTCAAAATGAGTTACTGTCATTAAGTACTGGTTGGGTGATTGGAATAGGATTTAATTTTTGAAGAGAAGAAGATGGCTTATCCTAGAGCTGGGTTTCTGCCCACTTTTGCTCTACACCAAACTGAGAACAGCTCAGCTGCTTGCAAAGAAGCTGCTAAACCACCACAATTATGACCCACTACATTAAGGAAGACCTAAGACAGCAGCATTTTTTTCTTAAGTGCAGGACTGTAAGATGCCACATCAGCAGTCCCTGATGTAGAAACAAGAATAAAACTTTTTAGAAGGGAGACTGCCTGTAGGGTCATTCCCAACAATCTCCAGTAGGTCACCTTGCCTCACAAACCCATCTTGTGTGAGCACCCAAAGCTCCTACACTGGATTTTGCACAATTATTTAGTAAATAGGTAACAAAGCCATAGCTGTAAGGCTCCATCTTGCAAACTGATTCTCAACAGCAATACTCCCAACAAAGCCCTACTAGGAGATGGAAGATGACCCTACACATTTGACACCACTGCAGATTTTGTATTAAAAAGTGTGTTCCAACTGAGTAGCTTTGACAAGAGATGTCACCACATTTTCCTTATTTGGTTGTATTTTCTTCCAGGCTCAGGAGCAAACTGCCTTACAGAATAAATTTCCATTGAATACATTAATGTTAGATGCCTCAGTCTGGGAATGACCTAGATAATGAACTCACTGCACGGAAGCCAATCCCTTCCTTTTTCTCAGAGCTCCACGAGCACTCACTGTGCTCAATAAATAATGTACAATACAGCCATCATTATAAACCTTGTTGCATGCAAGATGGAGGGAAAGAAACATGTTCATTTCTCCCAATTAGACTTGTGCAAAGCTGGCAGCATCACTCCACTGATGCCATTGGGAACCCATTGATGTAAACCTAGCAAGCAAAAGCAGAGAGGCAAGCACCAGGCTCCTGTTCTGCTGAAATCTCACAGAAGACACAGGCAAATTTTCTAGAGTGACATTTTACAAGTAAAAAAGGAGAAAGATGATTTCCACAATGTTACTAAAACAGCAGAGAGAAGTGAGGCATAGCGAGCATCTTCTCATGGAGCATCCCAGAGCTCAAAGGTGAGGGAGGGATAAGAAATAGGCCCCACTGAATGGAAGGTTTCACCCTCTTTTCTTCAGATTTAAAACAATCAAATTTCAGTAGAATTAAAGGGTAGGAGATAAGAGAAAATAATCTGCATCAATCTCCAAATTTCTCCACTGAAGAATAATGTATTTTTTCCTCTGCTCTTCAGTCCTGGTAAAAAACCAAAAAGCTACATGGCCTTGTCTTCCAAGGAAAATAAATGTGGGATAAATTAGGAATTTAAATGGGATAAACTTCTCTTTCATTAGTTGTTCTTCATCTAGAAAACCTTTGTTATTCTGAAGGAACTTGGCTCAGATTTGCATGCATGTGGTTCAGGATGAGCACTGACCAGTTCAGGTGGAGAGAATCACTCCAGAAACAAACTCGCACGTAGACAACCCAGCCCCAGTGCTATCAGAGACAGCATTTACTTGCAAATATTTGTCAGACAGAAGCACTTCAGAGTACAGACATCTCATGCTGATTTTTACTGTCACAGTAAAATTGTCACCTTCTTTCCTATCCAGACCCTAGAGTCAGCCACCACCTTCAGCACACAATCCTAAGTGATCTTTCTGACAGTGCACGTCTCTGACTCACACCTACAGACTTGGCGTGGTTATGGCTGGTCCCTGCCTGAACCTACTGCAGCATCTATAATCCATGAATGATGGCAAACCTTTTCTATCCAAAAAGCAATAAAAGGATTCCCAAACCAAGACCCCATTGCTACCTAGGAAGTTTAAAATACTAAAGGAGGTGGAAACGCATATGAAGACTTTTTAATTAAAGTGCCATCTTGCTGACGTGACAGAGTAAAATAAAAATTTACTCAAGAGGAAAACACAAAATACAGTACTGTGCTAAAATGGAGACTAATGGCAAAGACCTAAGGAGAAAAGCAAGCAAAGGCAAAGCAGAAACCATCAAGAGGCCACAGAGAGGGCTAGAAACCAGAAATGCTGTAGAAAGGTATGAGCTGCTTTTTCAAACCAAATTGGACCATCTGACAAGTGAAAATCCTGCCTCTCAGGATGGCTGATTCTAAACATATGAGACAAAGGCAAGGAAAAACACCTCAGTATTCAGATATGGAAGTACTACTACAACCCTCTCCTCAGCCCCTAGATATGCACTGTCAGACCATTTGTTGGTTTAATTTTTACTACCAGATATAATGTCCTGGGACAGGACATTACACAGCCTTTTTCTCACATCTTCTCCCTAACTCGCCTCCATCTGAGAGTTTATGGGGCTCTGTTCATCTGTGAAGGCAAATGATTATACCAATTTATTTTTTATAAAAATACACAGCAGACATGTAATACTCATACAGCAACTCACATAAATATGCCTTGCATGGATGTATTTCCCTCCTCTTGGCAGCAATGTCTGTACTGCAACAAAATGTTAAAAAAAAGAAGTAAACCCCAAATTTCACTAAGACCTTGTCCTGGTTTGGGCCAGGATAAAGGTGATTTTCTGTTTTGTACTTTTACTTTTAGCTAAGTCTCTTGTAAGTAGTTGCACTTGCTAAAATTAACAGCAAGTATCTCAGACAGTGTCTGCTTCTAGGATTGATAACACTTGATGTTTATAGTTACTGCTAGAGACTGGTATGCAGAGCCAAGGACACTGCTCAGCTCTGAGGAAAACATTTTACCGTCCAGGAGGATACAGAAGTCCCACCTGAGCCCTCCTTTGGGGAGGAGCAGACAAGATAGATGCCAGAATTGACCAAACAGAGTATTCCATCCCATATACGTCACACTCAGTATAAATTTGAGGCATCACGAGGGCCGAGCCAGATCTCTTCCGGATTTCCAGATTTCCAGACTTCCGGATTTCCTGATTTCCCTTCCTCCCTTCCTTCACCCGGTATCCTGGAAGGATCCTGTCCATTCATCTGCCTGTGTTCCTGATCCATCCCAGCCCATATCTGTGTGTTCCTGCCTCCAGTTCCCGACTGCTGCCGACTCCAGGAGTCCAGCCTGGACTTTCCCAGGGCTGCCCTACAGCCTCGGTGGTGACGTGAGAGTTATTGGGGGAAAGGAGGGAGGAATGTGGTTTCCATTTTCCTGTATATTTGTATATATTTAGTAATTTTTCCTATTTATCATTACTGTTCATTAAAGTTGTGTAGTTTAGTTTCCAACCCATAAGTCTCTCTCCATTATTCTCTCTCCTTTCTTTATCAAGGAGAGAGAGATTAATAGAGAGCGTCTGTTATTCGGTTTAATTGCCGGGCCAGTGTTAAACCGTGACAGACCTATACAAATAGATTTAAAAATAGAATAAGTAATCTACCTCCCATCTCACAAACTGACTTCAGGTACCAACACAGCTCAACTTTTGTTTCTGCATCAATACTTCATCCCTGCTCTGTTACACAGCAAGAAGACCTCTCCTGGAAGGAGGCTGGAGAGCTGCCACCCCTGATACAAATACAATCAACTCCCTCACGAAACTCAGCACATATGAAACTTGGCAGGGGAACACCAAGAAAGACACCAAGTCTTTATGTAATGTCATCTACAGGTTCATACTTCCCTCCTTCCTCCCCTGCCAACATTTTTTTAGTACTGGCAAAGCCTGTGGGTAAGTACAGTCATAGCACCATGCTCTTATTCCAGTGCCAGCTGTAATCTTATCACAGACCTAAACAAGTCCTAAACACCCCAGGGATGCAATCCTTCCCAGGCTGGGCTCTGTTGGTTACCAAGGTGGCACTCAAAGGAGACAAACTAGATGTGACATTCACCTGTCACACAGAAATGACACAGGCATCCCCTGCCTGTTGGGGATGCATCCATCTGTCCTGAGGGCTGCATCCCTCCATCAGGACACACATCACCAGTGGGATAGAGAGCACGAGGATTTCTGGAGATGCAGGGAGCGACACAAGGAAGGCAGTGGCTGAAAACAAGCTGGTGGCTGCCAGAACTTCTGCCTGCAACCTGCCCCACATCTGAGGAGCCCGCAGGAAAAAGCAAAGCGGGGAGCTGGCCATCAGCTGGTAGAACTGCCTGCGGGATAGATCTGGCCATTGATTAGATGCCCCTGGTCTAGCATGACAAGGGCAGAAGGGCACACAAGGCCTCACAGTGAAAAAGCAATTTTTTCCATCACCTTGGGCCCAGCACAGAGGCTGAGATTTTAGTGCTGAATATCAGCAGCAGCCAAGCTGCTGAGGAACGCTTCGTCTCACACAGCATCACGACAACACAATGAAATCTGGCTTACATCTGTTCATGTGCTGCCTTTCAGAATAAACCAGGACAATTTCCTCAGTGACTAACTTCCCCGAGAGATGAAAACATCTCATGATATCAAAGAACAAAAAGCCATCGTTGGCATTGCAGAAGCTGAAGTTGTTGGTCTGGCTTACAGTATGCACCTCAGCAACCTGAGTTGGATGCTTCAGGATGCACTTTGTTTTGGAAATACATTTGCTAACTTTGATATGATTATAAAGCAGCCATTCAGGGCTTCTTGCACCAGTACAACCAAGGGCATGGCCAAACCACCTGATGAGCTCCGCCAGGACACGATGCCAGGTTTAGTTATCCAGGACTCCAGCCCAGTTCACTGCACAGCCCCACAAATAATGCTGGGGCGGAATAAGCAACCAGAACAAAGACTGCTCACTGCCTCCAGAAGAAATTAAGTCTGAGCAATGGCTTGACATATATTAACCTCATGCCTAAATAGGCTGAGATTTGGGAGGCAAGAAGGTGCTGATGCCTGATCCAGAACCCTTTATAAAAGCTGCCAGCAACTCATTTCACTTGATAGGCTTTCTGCTTGTCTTTTTCTCCATGGTTACATAAAAGGTTCCCAATTTCTTGATTGTATTGGCAAAGCACAATAGCTACAATCAAGCCTAAAACATCAAAAGAGCTTTAATAGTTTGCAAAGAAAGGGTGGGAGTCCTATTCCCTTCAGTTAGGGATATGCTTTCATATTGAATTACACTGTAAATCAGTAGACTTTCTAATGGCTTTTCAATAGCTTAAATGGCCCCCTTGACAATCTTTTCTGCAGGGTTTATTGCCTATAAGCTCAAAATGGCCAGAAACCAAACCATTACTCAGAAAATACTCCAAAACAGAAAGCCTCAGACAGCCTGGATGAAATGCATTTTTACAGAAAGACCTGTGGTAAAAGCTAAATATAAAATGTGAACAGAGTGAGGCAAGGCTCATGGGGTGCCAAGAGCAGGACTGGGGATGGAGCTTCCTGGGGCACTGGGCTCATTTGTGCTGCTGTCACCATGCTGGTCCCCTTCTCCTCCTCCACAAACACCCTCAGGAGCTTCTCCTGCCATGACAAGCACTGCTGGAGACATGGGCATCAGCCCTTGGCCTGCCCTCTCTGCCTCTAAAGGGGGCTTGCAGGCAATTCAATGGCCCTGCCACCAGCCAGAGCCCCAGGCAGCAGCAGAAATAGAAAGTGAGCCCTGGCATCAACGTCAGCCCTGCACCCCAGCAAACACGTTAGCAAGGGCTTCGACAAACAGCTCCAGAAAACCTCCTGTGATTATGAGAGCTGCCCACTCCACCCTGTGCTGAGAAGCTGCCACCAAGCCAGAGTGCCAAGGCACTGGAGCATGGGCTGGCAGGCAAAGACATCACAGGCTTTGCAAGCCAACTCTGTAGGAAACAAACCAGGCTCTGGATGGAAACCTATGAGCCCCCCACATTGGAGTACCTTTCAGTGGGGCTTAAAGAGAAGTGGTGATACCTGCACTGCCCATCCCAGCCTCTCCCACACACCTCTCTGGAATTCCCAGAGCCCTTCCCAACTCCAGCAGCAGCAAACCAACAGTTCTCAAAGCACAGCTGTGGAAAAGAAAAAGACTGAGGAACAAACACACTTGAAAAATGGCACCACAGCAGGACCAGGCACCAAGCTGCATGAGGGAAAACCAAACTCACATCCTGCAGTACCCAGTTCAAAGCCAGGGCATGAACTCCAGTCCCACAGACCCTTCCTGGTATCCCAGGGGCTCTGACCACTGGGAACTGGCTCTTGGTGTGCTTTGACCAAACCTTTCCAGCCTGACACAGTCTCAAGCAAAATGCCGTTTTCCAAGGATGACCTCACAAGACAGACAGGTCATTTATTTGGGAGTAACATGTGGATGAGAAAGAAAGGGGACTCCCAACTTGCTCTATTTCTGATGCTGAAACAAGGCAGTAAGTGTCCACCTAGTCATGATACAGTCAACTCTAGTTGGTCTTGTCTGCCTTGATCACTAAAACTGTTATTAGCATTGCACACTCCAAGATTATTTAATACCTGAGAAACAGCAACAATTTCTCCTTTTTTAATTTCTTACAGCCTTTGTTTTAGGCTGCTGGGCACTCTCAGCTTTGTAGCACAAGACTGCTGGCTTTTTGAAGGGTTTGGTCACCGGACTGAAGGACAGCTGTATGCTACAGGAAACCAATAGAAGCCAAAATCCAAGAAGCTTTCAAAAACCATCTCAGCTTCTGCAGGGAGGGTTTCTCTCCACTATTCCCATCCAACATAGTAGTGATGTATCAGTAATAATAATTATGGAAACAACTTAAAACTTGTCAAGAAATAAGGATGGAGCTTAGTTTACTCATGCCTAGTTTGCAATTAACTTGCAGCATGACTTTGACAGAGATCAGAGACCTGCACAACCTGCATGGAAACAAATTTCTGTCCCAGCTTGAGCACTACCTATGGAAGAAACCAATTACTCCTGCACCTGCCCATTTCTACAGGTGGGCACAGGCTGATGCAGACTCAATACCTAATTGCAAAATCCTCTCCCAACAGTTATAAACTATTTCTGACGTCCTGATGGAAGTCTTGCCCACCTGGAGACTGCTCTACAGCAGAGCAGAAGTTAAAACTCAAAGCAACCATATCCTATTTGACCTGCAGGTCCCTGGCTCTATGGCAAGGTCACGATGCTCAAGGGAGAACACAGTGTTCTTTTCTGACTGTTCAATTGAATGTTCAATAAATACAATTGCAAACATGGGTAAAACACAATTCTTTTTGTGTTGAGAAAGAAAAAATATATAGGAAAGGATACAGGCACAAGAGCTCAAGTTAAGGAACACATGAGAATTACTTGTCTTCATCTCTTCCTTCACACATGAGCAAATGGTAACAAACTCATCAGGAAGTTGTGATTGGCTCATTAATCTTATAGTCCATCTGTTATCTGATTTCCTTCAGTATACTCTGCTAATTTCTACTTCAAGATCAAGGTTTAATTTTAACTCCTTGCTAAAGTCCTAGAAATTATGACATCTCTACCCAGGCACTAACAACTTGTACAATTGTATCTAAATAATTTCCTATTAATAATGCAATTCAGTATCCATAAATAGTGTTTCCCCAAGAAAATTACCACAGCTACTACACAAAACTCATAGAAATAATCCTATTTCTTGTAAACATCTCTCCTTTCAGTTACAGCTCAGTTCTCCAAATTATTTTTTATCTCCCTGACATACAACTGCTTCCTCTGCTGCACTCAAAGAAGGCAGAAGAGGAGATAATACCTTGCAAAGATGCATGTGCAGAGTAAAAAGACCTCAGCACATACGAGTGCAAAATTCAATGCTTTAAAAGACAAGTTGCAAACCTGATGTAAATCATGACAGCTTTAGGATAGCTGCCAGCTTAATTCCCCACTGCGTTGCACCTGGCAGGGCCATGAGCACCTGTGTAAAATGCTACCATTCAGGTTTGCACAATTTCACACCCACACAGGAAAATGCCTCCCAGAAAGAACATGGTACTGGAGAGATCACTCCTAGTTTTAACTACATTAAAGCCTGCTGAAGGCAAGATGGCATTTAATTGGCAATATTAATAAAATCTACTGCTCTGTAACTTGAGAAGTAAACGTAAAAAATGGGAAACGAAGAGAATGATCTTGAAGTTAATAAGCTCCTACAGATTTGGTCTGTGTGAAATCAGTCAACTGCTACACAAACTAAGAAATATCCAGACCATGCTAGCATGTCCACTAGAAAGACTCTAGAAAATAATAAAAATGGTTAGAGGAAAAAGGGTCAGTTTTGTAATCTCTGGAACATGGATTTCAATGCAAACAGTGAAGAGAGCACTCTGTCCCAGTACCCAGTGGGATGACTCACGTGTATAAGCATTACTGATGAGACAGTTCATGTCCATACACTTACTCATCTGTATAAGTGTTTGGGGCCATAATTGCAGTGATGTACCTGCAAGTCATCTGGGAAGCACCGATGCTCACACACCAACTGTTCCTACTTGCCTCTTGCCAACACTTCCTACAGTTCTCACAAGAGGTGGAAACCAATTTTACAACTTTTTTTTTTTTTTTTTTTTCCTCCACAGAAGAAGAAAATCAACATTTATGAACAGAGCAGCTCATGCAATAACCTTCAGGCCAGCATTTGAGCTAAGGGACTGACCCAGGTAATCCCTGACAGCCCAGTTACCTGGAGCAGAGGCAGCCCTGTCCTATTTGGCTGTAATCAAACCAAGGAGCATACGGAGTTCAGCAATATATTGGTGTCCTTGTCTCTGAAAAGTTAATGTAAAAAATGTATTTCAAATCAAAAGGAAAAATCATGCTCAGCCAAGTGTAAGACAGGTTCAAGTTTGAGGTCTCACAGATTTTCCCCTCACTCCTTCTTTGCCTGTATGTGCTTTTTACTTTGGGGATGGCAAAAGAACAGCATGAAGAATTTCAGAGTGGA
Source organism: Calypte anna (assembly GCF_003957555.1). Lineage (NCBI taxonomy): Eukaryota > Metazoa > Chordata > Aves > Apodiformes > Trochilidae > Calypte > Calypte anna. Next base: position 37,510,049 of record NC_044251.1, read on the forward strand.
GATGCTGTAAATCATCTACAAATCCCTTGTGGTGTCTTGTATCGTGCCAGCAGTTCACGGACCTCGGGCTTGTACAAACCAGCATTTCCTATCCTTCTGATTACACAAAACCCCATGACAACCTTGCTGGATTTATCAAGACATATTAAATTATCAGGGCAAGATGCAGTTCCCTGTCATCATGTGATCCTGGCTGCACGCTATGTGAGATGCTAATGGAGCAAGTCAAAAGAGGGGAGAGAAGAAAGGGAACAGGTGAATGCTTGCTCACTCCCTAAGCAACTCACCATAGTCATAAATTTTAGGCATTTACTGAATGAAAAGGAGAGAGCAGCATCTCTCAGTTTACATGCTCAGATATAACATTAGTTTATATCAATATAGTTAAAAAACACTGACTTCCCACCCCACTGCACCCATCAAGTCATAGGAGTTCCTAAAACATGTACCTTTCCAGCAGAGATAATAAACTGTTCCCTCACCAAAGACCAAACAAACACTGGACAGGACATTAAGCAACCTGGTCTAGTGGGAGGTGTCCCTGCCCATGCAGGGGTGTTGGAGCCAGATGATCTTTAAGGTCTCTTCCAACCCAAAACATTCTATGATTTCAGGATACAGACTACATCTGTCCTTAAAAAAAAATCAGCACTACAGGATAGAGGAAATGAAGCAGAAAGTGAATACTCGTGCACCTACACTGGAGGCAACAGTATTAAAGATGTAATGTAAATGTAATGTAAATACGGCCACCACCTTTGCAATGGAGTAGTTCAATCCCATGTATAGCCAGACCCTGCACAACCAGGTTTTATCCTGAGAGGATGAGGCCTCTCTCAACAGCAAAGAGGGAAACACTCCCTGCAAATCAATCATGAAGAAAACCCTCAAAACCACGGCTCTCTATCCTGAACTCCTTCTTTGGTCCTGGCCTACTGGTTGCTCTGTATTTAAAACTGTTTTAGCAGAAGTCTCAGGAGCAGCTTCTCTCCAGCAGCACAACCAGCTTTGGAAGCACCCAGAGGGCAAACTCCTGTGAACTCTGTTCTGGCTGTGCTGTCAGGAGCAACACCTGAGCCAACTTCTTTGATGTGAGCTTGGATCCTTCTGCCCAACACAATATCACAGCAGGGACTGTGTGGGAGACCACCTTTAGGGCATGAGCCACAAACCTATCCACAGGGTACCTAAGTGCACCATAAGAAGGGAAAAAGAAGTTACCATTATACACCTATCATACATTAATCAATCCTGCAGCTGGCATTTCCTTGTAATCACCACAGAGGTAAAGCATCACAGCTCAGTCACAGATGACAGAAAGCACCAGCATTCTCCCCAGCTATAGGATAGAGATGCCTATCTGATCACTGCAGTGTCAGCTCTCTTTCCTCCTCATCTGATTTTATTGTGATGGTTACCTGACCACACAAGCTAAACTTCCTGGCCTCAAAACGTTAGTATCTCTCTTAACCTCAGAAATCTGCAGCTCTTCTGCACCTTCTCTATCCAGAAGAATTGCTTGTTGGTTTGGTTTCCTTTGTTTTGTAACCTAACATTTACAAGCAAACTTCTCTCTGGATCAATATAGTTATTCCTCCTTTTACTGAAAGCAAAGGCACATCTTCAGAGCTTGTACTATTCCTTTCATTTTTCATTAGGACTAAGACATAAAAAGAGGTCCTCTGGGCCAGATGCAAGTGACAACTACTTGAAAATAACCTAGAATTAGCTGTGAAACTGACCAGCACAGTGGTGTACATAGACATGAGACTAGTCCTGCTATGCTGTTAGCAAGTCCAAGAAATTTCCACACACATATCAAACAACTGTGCAAGCATGTGTAGATCTGAGCAGAAATACATCCAGCCCCACATATCCAAGTCTCCAAGTAAATCTCTGTGTGGTAAGTAGGACGTTATGATGGTGTGAGTCTGCAGGTGTACTTTGCTGGTTATGTATTACGGGTATCTTCTCTGCCAGTCTACAAAGAAAAGAGATTTCACAGCCCTCAGCCACAGGGTCTTGACCCTCAAACTACGACAGCTGAAAGTTTTTGTTCTTACAGTCCCTGAATGCATCAACTGAAAGAGCAGTCTAAGCAAACCTAAAGCATAGGGGCACAGAGACAAGAAGGCACAGAGGCAAGGCACACCAGTGTAAACGCAGACACACGGGTCAGGCTGTATGCATCTGTGTAGCACAGGCATGCAAGGACAAGACCCAGCTCTGCAAGTACCCATCCAGCACCTTCATTCATTCGGAGAGGAGCCCAGCTCCAGCTTCTCCTTCAGCCGGCTACTCACCCAGCCCTCGAAGCTGTCGCTGGGGCCCGCGGAGCGCAGGAGGTCCTGGAAGTGCAAGGTGCAGTTGGCCACGAAGTCATCGTAGCCGATGGGGGTATCGTGGAAGACGGACAGCTCGATCTGGTGGCCGTCGGTGACCGTGGCGGAGAACTCCTCGTTGTAGGTGGGCTTGTTGGTCTTCTGCTTGGTGCTGGTCTGCCCAACGCGAACCTGGTCCACGCTGACAGTAACGTAGGGGTCCAAGAGCTGATAGCCCTTGCGGAACAGCGAGTGCCGAAGGGACCAGCGGGTGGGCTGCAGGCCCACCGCCTCCCCGATCCGCACCTTCAGGTACCCGTTGAACTTCATGGCTCCGGACATGGCCGCTCCCCCGGGGAGCCCGGGAGCCCGGAGGAGAGCCAGACCCCTCTCCCGCCGAACCGGGCCAGCTGCCAGCCCCACCGTGCCTCTTCAGGGGGCCGGGCGGCGGCGGTGCTCCCGCCCTCGGGCCATGCCGGAGCCCCGGAACCGCCGCGCACCGCCCACCTCCCGCGGCCGCGGGCAGCCGCTCCACCGCCCAGCCCGACTCGGCCCAGCCCAGCCCAGTCCCGTTCCGCCGCTGCAATGCCCGGCCCGGGCCTCTTCTTCCGAGGGGGAACGGCGCGGTTAGACTCGTCCCGGCACAGCAGAGCGCGACGCGGGACACCTGGGGCGTGGGACGGCGCCGGGCGGGGAGGAGCCGCGAACCCGCGCAGCGAGGGCGGGCCCGGCGTGGGGAGCGGGCGGGACAGGCGCTGGTACGGCCCGACTCGACCCGACCCGGCGGTGCCGGGCGGTGCCCCCAGCCCTTAGCGCAGGTGCGGCCCAAAGCCTCGCCGAGACCGTAGGGCAGGCGGCTGCGGAGCCGGGAGGGAAAAACGGCAGTGCCAGGGTGCAGGGCAGGAACAAGGAGCCCTCTCCATCCTTCCCCTCCCCGAGTCTCCCAAATAATCCCCCAGCTGCTGCGGTCCCTTCCCGCACCTCCGGGGGAAGGGCTGAGGCTGCACCTGGTCGTACTAGGGGTGCGGGGAAGGTGCAGCTGCGCGGGGAGAGGAGCCCAAGGAGCGCGGCGTTAGCTCAGGTCCTTTATACATTTCGTTCTCGTACAGCACCGTAACGCTGGAGCAGCGCATTGAGCCAGGAGAAGGTGTGCTGAGAATTTAAAGATGTTGCTTTCGCGATGGAAAAGTTTATTGCCACTACCCTGCCGGTTTGGGATTAATTGCCTATGATTAACAATTTTGGCACTCGGTGAACAGGGGTTGTTTTGGGGGTGGATTTCTTTTTGGGTTTTCACTGCACTTAATAAAGTCGGAATTTAAATGCTTTTAATTACTTTCCAAAGTTCTCAGCCAAATAGCACAGAGTGAGGAGGGGAACGATGAAATCCTGCTGATACTGCTTGGCCAGCACTGTCTGCATTACATTGCAATCCCTGCAGCAGAAGATGTGGTCATTTGAAGGTCCCTGCTGCAGCCGGACGGTGCCAAGGCTGGCTGAGAGCATGCAGCCTCTTTTTGTGTGTGTTTCTTTCATTTTTCTCCTTTTCTTTCACTTTTCCAATCTATTCCTCCCCCTCGGCCCTTCATCTCACACCTTCTACCCATTCCCTAGCAAACTGCCTCTGGTTTCCCACCACCTTTCCTCCCTGCACTTTTTTCTCCTTTTAGAGATGCTCCACATTTTGCAGAAGCACCAAGCCAGGGCTCATTCCAGCCTGAGACAGAGCAGGGCTCCTTATTCCTTCCTCAGGAGAGAGCAGGTGGAACAGGTTCAGTAATGTGATCATTCCTCACATGGAAGCAACAGTCTTGCCAGAAAAACTTGTAGACCCTTAAATCTGACTTCTGATAGGTGTCCTTGCAAGCCTTTTAAGTTCCTGTGATCTGTCACCATTAGCTGCAAAAGAAGAAGTGTATTAAGAATTTTTTGAGGTTGGTTAGGACAGTTCATTCTGGCAAGAAATGCAGGCTTGATCTTAAAAATTGCCAAACTGCAGAAAATCCAGCCAGCAAAGGGTCCACAACCTTGTTTCCAGGAGTAACCAGCTCCAGCTGTTTTAACAGAATGTATGGGTAAGCAGACACACAGTCCTGTATTCCTATAAAAGTCTTCAAGATTTAGGTTGGTTTGGGGTTTGTTTTTGTTTTGTTTTGTTGGGTGTTTTTTTGGTTGGGTTGATGTTCCTTCTGAAATGCTTTTTAGCACTAACTATGGTCATTCTGGGTAGTTCCACTCCTGTTCATAATCTCCATACCTTCTTGGATTCCTCCATCCCACAGCAGTGAGCTGGTCAGAAATTAACATTTATTTTTACCAGCTGTATATCTGCTATATCTTTAATTTCTTAATTCACCACTGTTTTTATCTCATCATACCATAAACTAAAAAAAAAACCAAACCCTCATTTACCTTCTCAAGGGCAGTATTATTTGTCATTTTCCACTTCCATCACCTCTGTCTTTCCTAGTCATGAACTATCCCTTAGAAGACCATATGAGCCAAGAAAGAAGATGAAGTGACCATGATGGCCAACTCACAGTTCTTAGAAGACTTCACCAGGGCTCTGCAATGGCTGCAGACAAGATTTAAAGACAGCCTGAACTTAAAGCATGAGCATCAATGTCCACAGGAGGCTGAAGGCTTTACACAGGGCAGAGCACTCACTCTCTAAACTCCAAATCATCAAATATAGGGTTTACTCTCCTTATAAGCCTTCAAAGAGCTCACTGCAATAGCAGTGGAGATTGTTGATTAAAAAGGAATAAATTTTGGCTTAGCCCAGCATGTCTGGTTTGCCTCTAAGTTTCTTGTGCTGGATCTGTTTGCCTTAGGGAAGCTGAAACTTCTGTAGGTTCACGCAACAGTGCAGACAAACCTGTCTTAGAAATCTGAATTTCAGCTTAGATTCACAAGAGCTCTTGGAGGCTGGACACTATAGTCAGAAGACAGACATGAATTGCAATCACAAAGGGCTATAATACTGACAAAATGTTTCTCTCTCCCTTTTCCTCAGTTTTCTGAGGAAGCAGAGATACAAGCCTTCCCAAGCATCTTACTAAAGGTAGTGACTGGCTCACAGATTTACTAGCACTGACAGAAGACCAAAATCTGCTAGTTAAAGGCTTGGGTGGTGCCATTTCCTCTGCTAAATCACACAAAGTGATACTTCACTGCACAGGAGTTTCACACATAAAAGTAATAGAAAAGGGGCTCACATATAAAAGTAATAGAAAAGGGGACTTAAGGAACTTTTTCTGTACAGTGGTTCATTGGATTCTCATCTGGTCATATGATTCTCAGACCTAGGCCTTTAAAAACAAACCAAAACAAACAAAAAGCCCCCAAACCAGCAAGTATTCTGAAACTTATGGAAAAAGCAGGTGAGCTGTAATAATAAATTTCTGATGAGCAGCAGTATCCGTTGCAACCCAGTTTTCCATTGGAGGAAAAAAATCAATCCTGTGGACTCATATGATGTAAATCTAATTAATTTTGTTTATTCACTTGAACCAGTCTGGAACAGATCATCTCCAACAGCATCTGAACACACCCCTATTCTCAACTCTGAGCCAAAGCCCAAATGTTCTCAAAGAGAACTGGCCAGTGACATGAAGTCAGAACATACCCTGCCTACTCTCCAGACATCCAAGAAGTGGAAAAACATCTCCAGTTCAGTATTTTCTTCCAAGAACAAAAACATCCCTGTGCACAATGACCTTGTAAGGCTGAATGCAGCAGCACCATCTGGTGATGGCTGTATTGAACCTCCTTGCACAGCTCTCAGTGCCAGGCAGGTCTGCAGGAGCAGGGCTTTTCTCTTCCTCAGCAGGAGCTCAGAGAGCAGGTTCGAGACACGGCAGGTTGATTAATTCTGTCCTTTCAAGTGGTCAGAGAGGTTGAAACCTTCTTAGCCCTTCTTGCCAAGCTGCATGGCTTCCTGAGCAGTTTGCCAATGACACACAGCTGTCTGAGAAACTGGGAAGAAGGAACAGATCCCCTGGTGTTGTGCCTGAGTAGCAGCATGGTGGATGGCATGCACTGGCAACACATACAAAATAAAACACATGAGTCAGAATTACAGGTAAATTACAGGATGAACAAACAAGTAGAAGGAAGTCTTACTAACTTACCACTCTAGGAGCAGATTTTAGTGTATTGGTGGAGAGCCCTCTGGAAAAAACAGCTCACCAACTATCAAAAGGACAAATAGATCATTAGTAATTCTTAGAAACAGAACTGAGAGCAAAGACACTCAGGCACTGCATAAATGATATACCCATAGCATTTATATTGTGGGCAGGATTGCTTCTCCTTCCATCTCAAAAAAAAAAAACCAAAACAGAGTAGAACTAGAAGATGCACAGAAAAAGATGCTGAGGGTGATCAAAGGCATGAAATATGGTGGTGAAGGGAGAGAGACTGCCTAGCTTAAGATTTCTGGGTCTGGGAAAGAATGACTGCAGAGGAAAATACAAGTGAGATCTGTACAATCATAAACCATATGAGCTGGATGACTGGGAAAGGATTTCTCATTCTTTCCCAGACAAGACCTAAAAGGCACTTGCAGAAATTTTAAGGTAGCAGGCTTAAAACATACAGCAGAAAACACCTTTTTCACAGAACACATAGTTATCTTATGGAACTCATTGCAAAAAATGGAAGCCAGAAGTATAAATAGCCTCATGAAGGAATAGATATTTATGGAGGATAGATTTAGTACTGGCTACTGACCATGAAATAAACCCCAGGAACTTCTTAAACCACAAACTGCCAGATCAACAGAGGAAGGAAAACTTTGTGTTTCTCTTATTTCTTAACCTTTTCTGCTTAAACATCTTGTTTCTTACTCCGAAGCCTCAGTTACTGGCCACTCTTTGGAGCAGCATGGCTGAGGTATGATGAATCCAGGAGGGACCTAGTGTGCCAATTATGTTCCTCTGGGTTGTAATTTCCATATCTAAGTAAGAAAACTGAGGAATGACACCTCTTCAGACTGGCTTAGGCACTATTGCCTGCAGGTAACTGAATGGCCAGGAACAACAATCTGAGTTTACTCTTGCACTCTTCTTTCAGGTCACAGTAACCTAAAGATAATTTTATGCAAGTTCTCATTTTTGGGAGTCTATCTGGGAGACTTGCAATTTGGCTCCACAAAAAAAAAAAAAAAAAAAAAGCCAAAGAGCTTGGCTAAGCTCTGTTGCAGGTTTATTATTTAAACCTGGCCTAATCTCACACTACAGCTATACACAAAGTAGAGCCCATTCATGCACATCTTCTTACCAAAGCATGCATTATTCCCTCCACCAGTAACCTGTAATTCTGTAATAATTTAGTATTGTCCCCATTTGGCAAGTTAAGGGCAAGTGCTTAAATTGCTCCACTTTAAATTTCTACCAAACACTGGTTGCATTCAGAAGTAAGTCTGTAAAGCGATGGAAAAACTTTTGCTTTCACAACTACCATTGCAAAAATGCTACTGACATTTCTTGTAAATGGAACTGCTGTTAAATACACTTTAAAAATACAAAAATTAAAAGAGCTGTAGAGGCTAGTGAAGCAGGAACTAACTCTATTTGGTTCCTCTATTAATTTTAGCCTATTTATACAACTTCCCTTTTATAGTTCTTTCTGTAAGAGGCTTGTTAAACCTTTAAATAATGACAGCTGCTAAAAACTGAATATCCCATGTGTAGAATCATTTGTGGTCTGAAAAAAAAAAAAAAAAAAGAAAGAAAGATCAAATTCTTCTCTAATTATAATAATTACAGGATCAATCCAAAGCTCACTGAAGTAGAAAGCAAAGCTGCCACTGATTTAAGCTCTACAAGTATCAGCCCTCATTCCCTCATTTGTATGTCTGCTGTTGCTCCTGATTTATTCCAGTGCAAACTAGAGGAAGAAATTCAGCTTGACATCAGCTTTTCTTAGTTAGCATGCATAGTTACTTTCTGTGAGTAAATTTAAGCTCACCTGATCCTTATTATTTTTTTTTTTTTTTTTTTAAACACCAGATCATTTTATAAAGTGCTGGTATTATAAACTCCAGAATATAGTTTATAAGAGCACTAACTCCTACAAGCCAACCATTAATACAGCTAATGGTCTGTTTGTTGTGTACAACTGCTCTCATTTGTCTGGGTCCATTAACAAATGCAGTGGTCATTAACTGTTAACAGCAACTCGGTTATTAGATTTTATTACTTGTACAGGAAACACTGGAGAACAAACTGATTGTTTTGGCTTAGTGAGGTTTATTTCTTTCCAGCAGTCTTGCCTTATTATTTATGATTTAGCTCCTTGCTTATTCCCAACATGACTGACACACTCAGAAATGGATTCAAGCCATCAGTGTAGACAGTCAGTTCACATGCCAGCCTCTCCTCCAGCCCCACCTAGCCCAACCAACCTCTCCTTTAAACCAGAGAGCTCTGAGGCACCAGGTGTCTGCACTGACCTCTGCTTTTCTGATTTTTCTTTATCTTTTTGTTGGGTAGAAGCTCCTGCCACATCTCTAAGAACAGGATGTAAGTTGAAGATACATTAATGTGCATCTAGAACGCTGTAAAATCTGCTTCAGTCATGGCACTCTCTCTAATTCACTGAAATCCAATAATCAAGTTTAAAAATATGCTTTGCTTCCTCTTCATTGAGACTGATGCATCAACCAAGGGTGAGCTCTGTCTGCCTGCAAGGACTAAATTATGGACTGTCTATACATTTAGTCCAGATAATTGTAGACGTCTCTTCTAGTCTAGTGGGTTGCAAATAAGCTTAGAGCTACAATCTTACAAGCATTTGTTTTTTGAGAGATATTACCCAGTATTAGCAAGACCTGAAAGACCTTCCACGTTCTGAATGCTGTAGCCACCTGATGCACACCTTACTTGCTCTGCTTTCTTCACCCTGATTCAGTTCAAAACAATGGAAAAACTATGGCAGTGTCAAATTGTCATGAAGGACCAGTACTGGCTTCTCACGAAAGTGGCTTTCATCAGGCAGTCTGAGCAGTTTCCTTCAGCCTGCAGTGCCATGATACACAAATGAGGGAGGAGACACCCCGAAATGTGTTGTTAGTGCTCTTTGGAAACAGGATCTTCCAGACTCTTAACTAATCAGTGTTAGACCTGACTGGTGTTGCAAGACAACTATCAGTACTTCAGAGGTGGAAATGGGAGATGAGTGTGGTTTACCCTCTGCCGGGATGGGTATAACTAATGTGACTGAAATAGCTCAATTTCTGAGCTACTGGAATTTTTCTACTGCACTGCAGTAGAAAGATCTGATCAGAAGAATGATACTTACAGCTGTAAGTTCTTCTGTCCTCCTGCAAAGGCACAAGAGTAAACTTGGTATAAATTATCCTACCTGTTCACTACAGGCTGTTACGTACCTGTTTACTTAATGAGAAAGATGGGGCCACAACCAGCCCAGTGGTGCAGTGCATCAGTGGCACATGTGATGGGTGCTGATGGGTGCTTCACTGTCTGGAGAGGCCACACTCCCCTAAATAAAGTGATTCAGAGTGTGGTATCTGAACATATGACATCGGAGATGCCCCACCAGTGTCATTTGGCTTGTGAAACAGGGCCTTATCATGGTTTGATTGCACACAGAGTGGTCAGAGAGTTGTCATGGAGTTCAAATTTGGCCACATTACATCAGCCCAGTGTGATCTGCAAACCTGTTCAGATGCAGCCAATGGATCCAACCAGCATCAAGAGGAAGAAGGTGAGAGATTTTGGTAAGGACAGGCTCAAGAGTGCTTGTTCATATGATCAGTACATGTTATTTAAAAGTGCTTCTATTATCCCTGGGGCAGAGGTTAAAGCTTCTTCTGTATGCCCATACCTGTGTCTCATGTGGTGCTTGCATGGGGATGTGTAGTGTTCTGCTGCTGGGGACTGAATGGCATGAGTCAGTTTGTCTGCTCCTGCCTATAAACAAAGGACTTCTGATACAACTTCTATCAGCTTCTGATAACAACATCCTTTCTACTCTCTTTCCCAAGGTAGCACGTGCTAACATATTGTGCAACAAAACCAGCTGGACAAGAAATTTAAGTCTTTAAGAAGCCCAAGGATGTGCACATTATGCCATTAAGAAGCTGATGTCAGCAGAATCTTGCTAGGATGGCCACAGACCCTCAGGCATGTATGCATTGTCTTTACCTAGAATAAAATGAGCATCTCTGTCTCTTTCAGACCCTGGTACAGCTCAGAGCATAATAAATTCCAGGGTTTTCCATGAACAGCAGGACTGTTCAAACACACAGGAGTCCCCACAGTCCTTGCTTTACAGAGAGAAAGTTGGTGCCAGAGCTGTGATCAAGACCCTTTTGACAAAAAGGATGAACACTCTGTTCCATGCTCTTGCATGATATGGTGCCACTGTACCAACCTCTCTCTTGCTTCCTCTCTTTCTCCCTTGTGCAGAAATGGCTCTTCCTCACAAAGTCACTGTGCACTTCATGCAGCACGTTATTCCTTTATTTTGCTCCCACTGGATCATTTTTCTTCCTGCAAGGAAGAAGGGTGGGCTGTCAGCTCAGCAAAAGAATAGATCCTGCCACAGCAACTGAAGAGCACATTATGATTTGCCAGTGCAACCACCCAGTGCACACCAACAGGATGATCCTTCCATTTGTGAGATACTTTTGTTTATACTCTCCATACTACTCTGGTCAGGAGCTGCTGCCTAAGCCAAGCTGATGAGCCCCAGATGCATGTGGTAAGGGCTTCACAGTCTATAGTCTTATTTTGGATCAAGGAGACCAAATCAGGCACATCTCTGAGGTAAAAGATGCCAAGATATCCTGGAAGAAAGATAGCTCCTGGAAGCAGGTATGTGCCACAGCCAAATAAAGCTGGTCTGCTTCTGGATGAACAGTCCAGACTCCCAGCTGCAATAGACTTTGTCCGGGTGTCTCTGGGACAGGAACTGTGCTGGCTGTGGAGAGCAGGGGCTGCATTGCTGAGGAGATTCAAAGCAGCTTGGCAGGCAGCACCAAGGGCTGCCAAGCTCTGGTCCTGAGAAGACAAAGCAACACCCCTGTCCTCTGGCACTGAGTGAAGAATAATCCCTGTGAGAAACCATCATGAACTGTGCCCATCTGCCCAGTCCCCATGAAAGAATCTGAAACTGAAACAGGTGAAACAGCAAGTGATGGTAAGCAAATTCACAGCAGTAGTTGGCAGAGGTCTCTGTAAGAACTAGCACTTCAGATGTTCCCCAGAAATGTTTATCTAATATGAATTTCATTCTTTAAATAGGATGTTGTTCCTTTCCTGGGTCACTTAACTCTATATTTTTTATACGTCCTCACAAGACTGAACTATGAAGTGTGCTAAAAGAGGAGATATTTTTTAACATTAAGCAGGCTAAGAAGGAGAGGAAAGGAAATTCATTAAAACTATGGGACTATTATGACTATATGTTGCAGATTCATTATATCAGCTAATAATGCCCAACTCAGTTGACCTTTTAACACTGCCAGAGCATCAGCAAGCTCTAACTATCAGTGTAGGCTCAAGCACAGCCCTCTTTTACATATCACACTGAGAAATTTGAAGATGTTCATGAAGAAACAAGGAGAAACAATGGTCAGGACCTCACTGTCCATCCCATTTCTCTGTCAAACTCTGCACACAGGCAGCAAATGGTACCCACATGGATGGTGTTGTTGAGCTGCAACTCACTCTGAATAATAAGTGTGTGTGGGTGTAATATTTCAGGACTGCTGTAAATCTTGGAGTCCCTGCTCCAAAATCTTACAGCTTATAAAACGTTTAGAAACCAGAAGGTGTAGCTACACTGTAGAAAAGCCCCCGTGTTCACAACGCTGCATCAGACAGAAACTCTTAAGTGCAAAGCTAAGAAACCCAGGTTTTCTTCTCTATCAAAGACCTCTAGATGGAGCTCCCTCTTTTGTTTTCAATCCAAGCAACAGCTAGTGGAGAATCGTCAGCCAGGAAGCAAATACAATGCTAGTGTAAAGGAAGAAAGCTTAGGCATTTACAGCATCAGAGCATCCTTTTGTGTGTATGTTGTGCTCCTGGTAGATATTCCAAACTTTTTCATAATCCTTCAAGAAACCAGCCAATGTGTTGCCAATGCCCTTGTGTTGCTTACAAAAGCCCTTCCAGAAGAGTAATGTTTGGTGGTGAAAAGGGAGTCAAAATGGACTGCAGACTGCTGAGGTCTGAATGTAAACAACATGCCAGATGATCAGAGACAGATCAGAAATCAGCCAGACTGGTTTACCTCAGCACAGAAGCCCTACAGCTGAGCTCAGTGCTGGATTGGGCCCTTTGAAGAGGAAAGGACTGCAAAAATTAGGACACCAAGAAAGTCTTTTGCCTCCCATAGCAGGGGCTGTTTCATTTCTGGAGGGCCTGTCCCTTCAATGGACAACAGTAGAAATTTCCCAGCAGGGCCAGCCAGTCTGAAGGGAACTGACTGTGCAAGTGTCACCTTGAGCCTGTGTGATCCTGTGAGCCCAGAGAGCAAGTTTTGAGGATGTCATGCCAGCACTATGGGCAGACAGGAGGCAAAATCAACAAGTGTTGTGTCCCACTTAGCACTGGAAGATTCCCAGGAGGTCTGAGAACCACCGAGCCCTCATTTTGAAAGCATTAGGGCAGCATACATCTCCCTTTAAACATCACCTCCAAAACCACCTACACCTGGACCCCTTGTACAGGGCACAGATGGGCAGAGTCCATAGCCTGCATTTCATTCCATTTGTATTCTCATTCACCCTAAAAAAAAGTTCCTGGGAAGGCTGGGCATCCCTGTCCTGGTCCCACTAGAGGGTACCATCACCCCAGAGTGGTGCTGCACAGGAGCTCTGTGGAGTTCTGCTCCTAATGAAACCTGAAAGCCAGGCTCAGGAAAGTAAAAATCAAACTTTACAGAAAAGCATGCTGTAATTTTATGATGCACTTTAATTTGATTCTGTTTAGCTGGAGCTGCCCCCTGGGCAGGCTGGGACTGCCCCGTGCAGTGTATGGCTGTGCTTTCAACTAACAGCTCCAGCCTCTTCCAAGGATGTAAATGTGAGAGCCTCCTCTGCAATCAAAGACAAAAATTACTCTAAGGAGTAAATTAAAAAATCCGAGAGGCCCATAGGAGTTCACATGTATAATACATATTTAATCTTATCAGAGGGATAAGATAAAAAAATTTGAGATCTTTGATATTATTTGCATTACAGCAGTGCCTGAGGGGAGTCAAATAAGCACAGGACTGCCCTGTGCTAGGAACTGGACAAGCACCTAGTAAGAAGCACACAGCTTGCCCCATGTAAATTGCAATCAAAACAGACATGGCATCAAGGAAGAAGAAAAACAGATCAGAGGGGAAAAGGAGGTGGCCCAGGACTACCCTGAAGATGGGACAGAGCCAGGAGAAGGACCCAGGTCACCCAGATCCCCCACGAGTGTCCTCCTCCTTGGCTCACACAACCTCGAGTGCCGTATGCTCACAGCGTACCCTGTGGTTTGTTTTTTCCGGCAAGGTTACAAACAGGGATGCACAAATCCTCTGAAAGCCAAGTCCCCTGCAGCCCAGTTCCAGCTAAAATAAAGCCAGACACAGGAAAACCTATCATGAGTCAACATTAGCCTAAACTGTGACCTAGTGAAAAGAACCAAATATTTGGAAATGCCACCTATTTTCACGTTGATGAAAAATACACTCAGCACTTCAAGTTCTGCCTGTTCCAATATTTCCCATATCCCTGGAGACTAGTGGCTAAATTTGTATCTGACATACTCTAAAGGAAGCTCAGAAGGTCTTGGTGAGGAGTTTGGCTCACATAACTGGCTAGGCTAATGGCCATTTTTTATCCAGATTAGGGATATCATCCTGGAATTTATGCAACTCAGTCTCACTTCAAAGGGAAGAGACAGTTCTTGGCTACAGCAAGCAAACTCCTTACCCTCCTTCTGCTCCATACTGCTGCAAGATCTGGTTTGCTTTCTACTGAACTGGGATCTTTCCTTTATATTCTTACACTGCAGGAAAAGTTTCCTCTCAGATTTGTTCCATTAGCATCCACTTTCCAATATTTCCTTCCATATTCACAGCTCTTCAGATGCCAGTGAAGGTGGGATATGGAAGGTGCATCAGATAGTCCAGCTTATACCTAGGATAAAAGAGATCAGGGGAAAAAAAAGATACAACAATTTGCTGTGTCATAAAAAAAAAAACAAAAAAACCCCACAACCCAGCAGCCTCAAACAAATGAAAATGACAGCTTGTAAATATCTGGAGTTGCTGCTTGGGTGTGACTGATGTAATGGGATCAAATTCTGAAGGAAATGTTAAGATATGTAACAGCCTGAGGTCCCTCATGGCAAACACCGTAGAAGAATCATTAACTGGTAGGGCAGCAGGGAGTTGTCCAGAAAGATGGATTGAAATATTCCACCAAAACAAAGCCCTCTGATGGGAAATGTGCTGGTTTCCACCCAGCTCCCAGAGGGAAGGCTGGCTCAATCCAGAGTGGGACTTTGGTCAGTGTTTAGAGACAGATCAACAGTCAAGGTACCCTCATGGGATGTGGCACACCACGGTGTAAATCCTAGGTTTGCAAAAGGACTTGAACTTGGGACTTCAACATCTCTGGGGATTGCCCTAACCACAAGGCTGTTTGCTATTTTAGTGTTACTAGCTCTCTTACTCACTCAGCATTTTGTACTAAAAGGAGAAATACAATCAAATCAAATCAAATCAAATCAAATCAAATAAAAGGAAACAAAAACCAAAACCAACCTGAGTTAATAAGAGAAAAAAGTTTTCTTCTGAAGACTGAAAAATTCACAATATTAATTACTTAACAAGTACTTTACATGCCTGAAACTCCTCCTGATGTCTACAGAGCAAGTTAGGTGGATGGGATTTTTGAGAGCTGAGCACTACTGGGTTTGATTTGAGAGCCAGGACAACCTGCAGGTACTTACATTTGTCCTTGCTGCAGGAACTATTGAAAGCCCATTGACATGGCTGGAGAACTTTCCTCTCTGAAAAAAAAGGGATATAAATATCAGTCCTGCAACATTAAATGTGATTGTTATAAAATTTGCTCAAATGGAGTTGGTGGTTCATTTTGTCTTTTTTTTTGAGAGGGGGGTAAAAAGAGGGGGGAATAAACCATGACAAATTTCTTACAAAAAATTGTATGATGTGGTTTTCACTAATGTGAAAATTTCTGATGTACATTTCCATACAGCTCTGCCTGTAAAATATTTTAGGAGCTTTGTGCACAGGATGTGTTCTGATACAGGTGGATTTTATATGAATAAGCAGTGCAATGAACACACACACATACTCCCCAAAACCCCAGTGAGTTGGTAGATATCAAAACCAGAACCTGCCATTCCCTTTAGGAAGCCTTACCTAAATGCTTGGAGCTCTCTCCCTGCTTTCAATTTACAAAAGAAATAGCAGAAGAATGGCTGTCATTTCCCTGCTGATTTTGACAGTGGCTGCACCCTTGTGCCATTCAATATTTTTAAATGGAAAACACTATGTGCTTCAAATGGATTGAGTAGCTATATTTTGGCATTCTGCTTATGACAAAGAATTATTTGTTATTGAGTCTTTAGTGGTCCATAACATCAACTTCATTCTAATTACCAAGGCAGCCAAGTAATAGTTTTCTCTATTTAAACATATTTGTAAGACTATCACCAGAAATAAAGCCATCAGTAACTAGGCCAGTAAACAGTGCAGTTTGCTGACTAGTGTTTGTTTTATAACCTTTGGCACATCTTGATATGTACATAATAATAGTTCTTAAGCCATAAATAATATTTTACAGAGGTCACACTATAGTTATTTAAGTTCAGGGGTTTATTTCCCAGAACACTAAGTAGCTGTGAATGAATTATGTTTAGTCTGATCCGCCACAGAAGGGTCATAAACTTATAAGTTGTAGCAAACCATGGAATATTACTCCTGTATGTCAGGCAAACTGTAAATGTAAAAGAATAATGCTTGATAAGGGGAAAGTCTTTTTATTTTGTTAAAGTAATATATGTTTCTAGGGAAAGATTATAAAAATTCATTTTAACTTAAGTGACAATTTGGGCAATCTATCCCCATACAGCCTGTGAATTCTGCTTGCTACAGGGGACTCTGTCGGCGTGTCTGAGGGGCTACAAACTCCTTTCTCAGCAGGGAATCTTTTTCTTTCTTGGTTTCCTTTGGCTTACAGTGTCTCAGAAGCCACAGGAGGTGATGAGAGAAAATTTTGTGCCTTTGCATAGGGTTAATGGAAAAAGGGGTCATTAAATGTTGCTGATAGCCTCTTGCACTGCAACAGCCTTGGACAAAGAGAAGGCTACTACCTCCCTTATGAAACCTGATGTACAGAGACGGGGCTGAGGGATGGAGGGGAACTAAGCTGCTGATCATCAAGGTAGGGACTTTGATCACTTTGGAGGCTGCTTGGGGTCACCTACCAAGAGAGGTATGGCAAAAAGCAGTGGCAGGGAATTGAAAATGAAGAGACCAAAGGGACTCTAAGTTCTGGGAAAGACACTGTGTGCAGGAAACAGGAGATGGGGCCTGTTTTCATAAGAGAAGGGTATTTGTTAATCACAAGACCAGCTGAGATAAAGGAATCCAGCCAAAGAGGTGAAGAAAAGGCTCCCAAGTCCTGAAGAGATGGCATAGGCAGTAGGAGTGAGAAAGAGCTAGATCTGCAAGAACTCTTCCTTGATCCCAAGGAACACACTAAAACAAGGAAAGTAGGGAAGCATGCTGAGTCTGTGTGGTTTGGTGTTGATTACAGGAATAATTTCAAAGCAAAACCTGACTTTCTGTGTGCTTCTACCATCCCTTGTGCCCAAAGCAGTGAAGTGCAGGGTCAGAGCCCTAGGAAAAGGCAGTTTTAGGGAAGGAGAAAGAAAAACACTGGTCCTGAGACTGTGTTGGACCAGTAACTCCCATTTCAGGGAATGGAGCCCCCCACTACCAGCTCATCCGATGAAATGATGTGGGAGACCCAGTTCACTGCATGCAGCCTCACACTTGTGGCCCCAGCAGCAGCTTGCAGACTCAAGACCATGCCACACCACCCTGCCCTGTGTTGCCTCTGGCAGGTACAGCACTGTGCTAACCTCCCCTTTTTGTTACCAGATGGACTGGAGAAAACTGAGGGCTGTTAAAAATCAGAAAAGTTTCATGGATGACCTTTAAGGGAGGTGAGGCAGTGACAACTTCCCAAAACAGAACATTAAGTATGAACCAAGAGGATCAATAATGAAGATCGGATCGTTCTGGTTCTCCCAAATTTCCCAATTCCAACCAACTGCTTTGCTCCCGCTGACTGCAGGGAGCCTTGCTGTGAAATTCCAGCTATCCTGGAGACTTCTGAGAAGAGGAGATAAATAACAGTAAAGCAAAAAGTCACCAGCTGCATTTTTCAAGTTCGTACTCCTGGTGCCAGCTGCCTAAATCCAGGATCAGCTGTTGTGGGAGTGCTGTGGCATGGTGAGGCAGGACCCGGTTCCCTGCCCAGCTGAGCCCTCTGCTATTTGCAAGTTGTGTTAATGTTCTGGCACTTCCTTCTGTACAAAATCAGTCCTGCCTAAATGAAGGCTTGCACACCAGTGGGGGAGATTTTTAAAGTAAAAATATGACAGTGAATTGTTGAATTCCCGCTGAAAGCCAGCAGGAGATGCATGCCTAACTTCTTTCAATTGCCTTGAAAAACTCTCATTAACATCATTTTGAAATTCATTACTTATTAAAAAGAAAATAAAATTTGGGTGATTATTCTCGCCTCTAAGGAATTTAAGAACAAATTATTTCTACTTCATGTAACCCTTGAGGGAACTCATAAAAACAAGCATTTAAAATAAAAACACTCTTAAGTGTTCTGACCCAAGTGCCAGTACTGCAATTCTTAAGTATTTTCTTATGATGCTGGATTCAAACTGAATTGTAAATTCTAGGGGTGAGGGTCTGAAACTAAGGGCTTCTGGGAACTGCATAACTTGTGAAAGTTGGTTTCTTGGGGCTGTCTCTCCTGCTTGGAGAATGACCTCCAGCAGAGACTTCTCCTGTCCTTGGGGACTTCACTATGGCTGCTTCTCATGGATTTCCCATTTCTATTAATACAGCAGAGGTTGTGCTGCAGCCTTTCTCTTGTGTCTGTGATTTATTTGCATCTTTCTCCTTTACACAGACAGCTGCTTCCATAAAACCTGTAGGAATCCTCTCTGAATCTTTACTTTGTATCTTATTTCTGTTTGTCTGGTTTGGCTGAAATTCCCTAACACTTTCAATATATTTCTTGGGTGAATGGAAGCCAAAAATACAGGTGTAGAAAAAATGTGATGTGTTAGGTAGGCTTTTTTGTTTGTTTGTTTCCTTACCCATAAAGACAATTTCATCTGTATTTTATCACTGAGTTTATTCAGTGTGAAATTTCAATTCAAAATAATGGGAAAATAAAAGAAATTGTGTAAACATAACATCTCCTACAGCCAGAACAGGTTTAAGGAACAGAGACTTTGGGCTCCCTGCTGATCCAAACAAGTGTCAGAAAGCTCCTGGCTGTGCTCTGTGACCATCCATTTCAGAGATACCAGAAAGAGGTCATGTTGTACTTTTTATTATCTGTATTTAACTTCAAGCATTTGAGATTACAGCAAATAATATCACTGTTATATAAAGCATAATTGCTCTGCCCTTTACTTGGTTCCCCCAGCTACCAGACAACAGTGGGATATAAAAAGTTTCGTCAGTTTTTCCTAGGTAGGGAAAGGTCATAAAGCAACACAGTATAAAAATCACTGATTTTCAAGGCCACTTTATACCTACCATCACCCTGGACTGGACAGAAGGTATGTAATGTCATTCTTATATTTCTAGGGCTTACATACAGCATACAGGGCTGTGACTTTAATGCCTGAACATCTTGTGCTTGGTTTCTGAGTGCAATACAATTTCTTTCATTCTGGTAAAGAGGAGGTTTACAAACCAAGGCATTGTATAGCCTGACATAATTGTCTGATCAGAAGGACACATGAGCTTATTACTTACTCAATACATTATATTCATTCAGTGCCTTCAATAAGCAGATGATGCCCTCAAGGATGCTATTGTGCCAAGCAACATGCAAGTACAGAATGAAGAACAGCCATCTCCCATGCCTACTTCTCTTAAACATATGGGGAGCTCAGCATCTGGGCCCATAGGCACATTTGTGACCATCAGTTCCCTGCTGCCCCCACAGCAACTCATTGTTGTTCACAGGAGACATCATAGTTTTCCATGCCTGCACTTTTTCATGAATCAAAAGCCTCCTCTGGTGTCACTGGGATTTAAGGGAAGCTTAGTCAGGCAAATAAAGTCAATAGCTGTTGGGTGCCTAAGTAAAACTGAGAGAGTCCTTTTGAACATCACATCCTTGGCATTTCAGGTGCACCAGAAACACAAGACTCCTGCTGCTGCTATTACAAAATTCAATATATTGTCATTAATTTAAGTTGCTCTATTTATCATTTCTAGACATAAATAATCTCCGAGCACCACAAAGCATGACTGAAGCACCATTTTTTCTCCCTATAATTTACAGTGAGTAGACTTTGACTAATTATCCTAATTATGTCTGGTACTAAGGACTGCAGCACACACCCCTCCCCCCAGACACAAACACACACAAGATCAGCAATTTTTTGAGCATACCATGTTTTCTACCAAGCTTCCAAAAATGGCATTTCTAAATTACTGAGATAATTACTTATTAATTATAGTAGTGCCTAAAAATTCTAAGCACTGTTTTTCAAAGAGGACACAGACAGCTATATAAGAGCCCTGTAGGTGAAAGGCCCAGAAACACAATCACATTACAGCAGTTTAAATTACCACAGGTGAACAAATGCATAGCTACAGAGATTGTGCCTATTTTTAATCAGTTGCAGATAAAACATAAAATGCATTAACTCAAACCTCTCCTACTGAGATGTTAGAGAACATATTTTACCTTGGTTTTATTGCCTGGCCCCTGTGAAGAAGTACTGCTTAGCTGTGTAGTTAAGCCAGAGTAAAGCATTAGGGCACCTGAGCACCACAGCTTTGAGCAACTTGGTCTAGTGGGAGGTGTCCCTACCCATGCAGGGGGGTTGGCACCAGGTGATCTTTAAGGCCCCTTCCAACCCAAACCATTCTATGATTCCCTGGTATAACACTCCCTGTATCACCCAGGGAGGGATGCAATCATTCCTGCAGACCATGGGTTTATGGGTACTACAAAGCACAAGGCCAAACACATGTGCTTCCTACTACGCTCTGCAAAAAGAGCAGATTAATAGATAATTAATACATATTGACTTGTCTCGTGGTGCTTAAAAAATGTGTTTTGCATTATGTTTTTGTAACAGTTGGCTAGCAAGCCTTGACCTGCAAGGGTTAGTATGAATACCTGCACAGCTGGAGCCTTCAGTGGCCAATCACAGTCCTGCTCTCATCATTTCCCAGTTTTACAAATGTAAATATTGGAGGTCTTGTTTAAACCTTCAGAACCTAAACATGTCATCACTATTAATAACATATGTTATAAGACACCACATGCTGACAAAATAACCTGCAGTAAATGACACCAAAAATATTGAAAAGCTTAGCATAAGATTGAAACTCGTTAATGGTAGACTGTGCAGTTTGGCATAGAACTAGAGGCAAGAATTCCACACAATGGGCTGTGTGAGTGCTAACAGCAGGCTCCCACAAGATAAAATAAACTTGCTTTATGGACATGAGGAATTGATTTTTAATGAGATTCTGCTCGGCCGTAACATCGTCCTGGGAGGGTGAGCTGTTTTTCCCTTTGCCTCTGGTGCAAAATTATAGTTTGCAGAATAAAGACACGCTTAAATTAGGCCTATGGCTTTGCACCTTCATGATATTAAGTGAAAAGTAGGTGTTATCCCAGGCCTGAGTATAAAATGGTTGTTAAAATGTCTACAAAGAAGATCTCCTCTTCCCCACATTACCTGTCTCTACAGTCTGGCACTGGGAGGTCAGTCTACAGCAGAACATGCACTCCTCAAGTTCCTTGGGATATAAATTATCTTGCAGACTTGTTTCCTGAAGTCAGATTAGTTAAAAAATAAAAATATTGCCATTTTAATTTATTCTTTTCATGTCCAGGTCTCAACTGCCTGTTAAGAAGATGTTAACATGTAAAGAGGTTATCAAACTTTCAGTTTAATATCAAATCACTGACAAAATCAGTCACAGCAAGCAAGGACTGTCCCTCTGCTGCCTATTCCCATTTCATTATCTTTCTTGTTTGTTCTACCAATTAAAACTACTACTAAACCTCCTCTTTGAACTGCAGAAAGAAAACCAGAGTCAAACAGATGGAAAGTGCCTTATAACCAGGCAACACTTGGGGAAAAACAGAATTCAAAAGCAAGAACAACTATCAAGCCTCTTCAGCTTTAAACTGAAAACATTTTCTTTACAAAGAAATCACAGTTTGGCTTCCTAAATCAATGTCACTTGGCCCTGGAGGAGCTGAGAAACACAGAGTTGTTGCTTTTCTTTCCTCTCTGCTGTTATGGTTTGCACTGTTTGCGTGCAATCATTGGCTTTTAATTGCCTTCTATTGCCTATTTCACTTGTCAATAAATAGAAAGTGCAGGCCTATCACCAAAGGCCTTACATCTGTTTCTCATACATGTCAGCCACCCATGGTGCCTTAAGCTAAAGCTGTCCCCTACTGCTAACAGGCTACCAGTTTATTAGGGTTTTTTCTCCTGCCCTTTTAAAAAGATGAAAGTTCCTAAAAGTGGTGGGTTGTTGTTTTTTTTTTTTGTTTTTTTTTTTGTGCAAGTGATGGTTGAAGTTAATGAAGTAAGCATCTGTTAGGTGAGAGAAGGTCACTCTGGGGTTGGGCACCTCCCAGTGGTGGAACTGGCATTAACCCAGCGATTAGTATGTGATGACAACACCTTAAAGATAATTAGTTGACAATGAGTTGAGAGCCTGTTAACCCCTTTAACACCTTATGGTTTATGATTATAATGAAGCACTTTGGGACAAACCAAAATAGATCTAAGTTATCTAGTTTTCCTGGAGTGATTTGGCTTTTTGTGTCTGTGTGTGTGTTTCACTTACCATTTTTGGACCTTCTTCCACAGAAACAGCTGCCAGAAACTAGGAGCATGTTTCTTTATCTTCATCGACCAGGACTGAAAAGGGCACCAGCTTTCTGTCCACTTTTCTCCACTACCTATGAGGTTAAAGACTGGCCTAGAATAGAAACCAGTGCTGGGATAAACACATGAGAACAGATATTTGTAAGTTAATGGGATTTCTGGTGTGACTGAAGCCCTAACATCAAGTTAAACTTTTTTCAGGTGTTTTTTCACACTGATGTAGAGAAAAACCCTGCACAGTTTTCATTGAAGCCACTGGATCTGATTAATCTGAGTGTTACAGGTGTATACAACAAGGTTTCCCCCAGAAACAGGGTCTACATGACAGAGAGGCTTTTATCAACTAAAACATGGTAAGAAACATAGGATCAGGCCACATCTCCATTTAAGTGAAGCAAACAGAAAACAGCATGGGTCATGGGTGTGAGGAGGAGGAAGCAAATGGAGAACAACTGGTAGTCTGCTGTGATTTATATACACTGGCATTTCCCATCTTCATTCATTCACTCAACATGTTTAATCATGACACAAGAGCTCAAATTATTACTGGCAGTAGCTCAAGAAATTTGGCAAAAGCAAAGTAAAATAAACCTGTGTGCAGCATTCAAGAAAAGCTTGTCTTGAGTTTAAAAATAAAATTCCAATTAATTTAAAAAAATATATTTTTTGCTCCCCTCTTCCTTTGCATTTTCTAGTTCAGTGTGGCAGTGCTGGTGAGAAAGCTTCACAAAAACATGTTCTTACAGCATTTTTTTACACAGACCCAGGAGAAGGACTGGTCTTGCTTTCTTTAAATCTAGTATAGAACTTCTGTTGGTTTCAGCAGGAACAGGCTTTATGTTTGGGTACATACCCATCATTAACCAGGGTAGTAGGATGTACAGTATTTCCACACAATTCTCATTTCTCCTGTGTCTGCCATTACAGTCCCTTAAAGTGTTTTAAAACCACCAGTAAATTAACTTCCATTGTGGCAAACTTTCCCTGGAGAGACTTTTATTCCCAGGTGACAGGCCAGGAAAGCTTGCAAAGGATCCCCACAGCAGTTACAACCCAGACCTCCTGGCTCCCTGCCTTGTGCTTTACTGCTAATTAAATACATCTAGCTGAATGCAGAAAGCGTAGAGTTTTGTTATGCTTTTTAGATTTAAAGGCAATATATGGATTAAGCACTGTATCAAATGTCTGTAAATTAAAAAATAAAAGTATTTCCAGCAATTTCCAAGTCCCTTATTAACTAGCTTGTACTACTGGGTAGTACCAAGTTTAAGGAAAACTTACTTAGTAGAATTCTAGGAGTAGAAAAAGTGTCCTCCAAAAGCCAGCATTTTGTTATCCAAAACTGACTCAGCTGTGCTGTTATGACCATCAGTTCTTTTAGCAGTGAACAGAGGTCATGATAACTTTAACTTAGACACAGTTAGTGAACATAACTTGCTATTATAGGTAGACAGGTCATAAAACCAGAATTCCTGGAACACATCAGTGATTGCTTCAGTCTTGCTTATTAAATTTAATTCATAATAAATTAATCAATCTGCTTCATGATACAAAAGAAAATATATTTTAAATGCCTTACAAAATCAGATTCTCTTGTCTGAGGGTTATTGCTCACATATTGGTCTTTAGATTTCTAAGTCCTGCAACCCTTAAAGGGATGATTAGTCACAATCTTAAGTACAGAATTATTTGTCTGAAAATTAATTTAAAAAATACAGCTCATAGTTAATGATAGAATTCAAAGGTCAACTTTATGGACTAAATCACCAGCTGGTATAAAAAGGTCTGGCTCCATTGGCTTCAGCAGAGCTACAGAAATTTATGCCAGGGGAAGATCTGTCCTCATCTCTACAAAATATTTTTTAGCCAGTTATTTTCTTTATCCATTTTAAGCTACTTTTAGAACACTGCTCTGGGGAACCCATCTAAAATATTTGTTTATAATGGGATTCTGTTTCAAGCTGCACAGTCCTGTTGAATTCAGCTCTTACTTGCCTTTCCTGTTATCTTATAAAAAATTACAAAAACTCATGCTGATTTCAGCATACATGAATCCAGAAAACACACAACTTGGACAAGTCTGTTGGAAACCAGACCTATGCAAAAACCTTAACAGTATCTGGATGTGGGATAAGTGGACTTATTAAGGATGTCCAGTCAGAGTTCTTTTTGTTTTTTTTTTTTTGTACAGTTCACAATCTCTTTCAAAGATGCTTATGGTACTGTTGCCACCACCCCGCTCTGTTGTTTGCTGCTGCCTCCTCGGGGAGGGGTCTATCCAGATCACTTTCCAGCTGGATTTGCATTATCCCAGAAAAGTGGGAACAGCTGGTTTGGTTTTGCTGATCATAAAGTATTTCCTTAAGAATTTTCAAGCCATATAGTAAGGTGTCCAGGTATTTTCATCCAGAAAAAAAAAATTGTCACTGTACAAGGATTTGTTATTAAGTATTTCACCCCATCACCTAACCTCACAAATGCCAGTCCAAACCATAGAGGTCATGTAGGTTAGATGTTGATGGAGCAACGGTTGGACAACCAGAAAGGAATAGTATGAACTAGACATTTTGACAGACATTATTATCACCACTTATTTTCACAACGTTGTTCTACGTGTTCTAGGTGTGGCCACAGCCAAAATGCAAAACCATGCAATGGATAATCTCCTCAGCAGCTTCCATGACTGTGTTCTTACTAATGAGCAAAGCTCTTCCAGACTGGAGAGAAACAAGGACAGGATGGACATGAACATCCTGTTGTTCAGTCATGAAACCCACTCGACTGGCTGGCTGCTCAGTAAAATGGTCACTACTTAAGCAAATGTCTTCAACTGGAAAGGTTACCAGCATTAAGCCATATGAAAAAAAAAAAAAAAAAAAAAAAAAAAAGAGGATCTCTGATGAGCAGCACTGCAGATGGAGAAACTTTAAATTGGTATAGAACTAAATAAATATTCCTCTGTCAGTGTCAGCAAAATGCCTCTGCCAGCACAGCCAAGAAAAAGAAGGAAACCAGCATGAGAGCCAACACAGAACCTTGTTTGGGGCTGTTTGAGACAGGAATGGAGTCTGATTTGTTGCCATTTTCCATACACTGGCCATCACAGAAAAATAAAGCGACAGAAATAAACTTTCTGGGACTTCAAAAAGATGAACAAAATTTTCCAGGTCCCCTCATGATTTTACAGTCTTAAAAGCTGTTGCTAGATCAACCAGCAAATTTGCTCCCAAGCCCTTTTCCTGAAATTGAGATCTTACCTCTAGAGCATGACCAGGACTAAATCCACTAAAACTTAAGGAAATGTTGAAAGCACATGAGGATCTTTTTAGTAATAAAGGCTAAGAAAATACCAGGAGAATTCTCACAGTTAGTTTTGTCACCTATATGTTTACAGACGTTTGTACATGTTGCAAGACTGTGTCATTGACTTCTGCTTCAGATAGAGAATCTTCCTTCAGGAGGGATAATTACATGCCTCCAACCTCACCTTAATGTAATAGCAGACTGTCTGACATGTCCCATACTACATAGTTACCTGTGGCCTGTTTTTCAGACCAGCAATATCACTGCAACTCCACCATGTCTTATTAGTGCTGCTGTGAGACTGCCTGCCCGTGAATGGCAGCTTTGAGACATTTCCCTTACACAGCAGCTGGTATCTGTTCTGAAGGCTCTTCCTTTATCCACAGCTCACAGGTACACTCAGGAGCAAGTAACACATCAATCCTGTCATTTCCCCTGAACCAAGTTGTCTAATTTATTTGAACTTATAAAGGCAAGTGACTTACGACCCATAATAAAGAGACATCAAATCTTAATCCACTTTTCATAATGAAGTTTCCGTGGACAAAGAGTCTGCTTCTCCCCAGGTCAGACTAATGTTTCATATCTTGAATTTAAGGGCAGGAAGGGACTGATCCAGCATGTTGCCTCACAGGAGACCTTAACCATTTGGCAGACCTGTCCGATTACCACCTGGCACAGTAGACTGCCAGTTGTAAAAAGAATCTCATATAAAAAGAATCTCCTTTTTAGTACTGACTTAACTTACTGGAGCAGAAGACAAGGAGATTTACCATAAAATTCAAAAGACAGGTGAGGAAATCTTTAAAAAACAAATATGCAAGAAGTGTTTGGGTTTGTTTGTTGGCTTTTAAATACATATGTTACTCTCAGAGGCTGATGTAGATTGGTACCATTATTAACCATCAAAATTAGAAAACTTTATTCATCATTTGTCTATGTTTCAGCTATTATGTGCCTCTGAAAAGATGACCTCTAAAACTAGAGAACATAAAAGCTTAGAGCTTTGCAGAGGATATTTGTACTTGCTGTAGTGTCTTTGAGGATTTGTGGAGATTTCAAGTGGACAGTAAGGTCCATTTTTGCAATAGAGAACAGAGAAAAGGCACTTTAGGAAGCATGCCAGATAGAGGAGGGCTGAGGTCACGTTATGCCAAATCCATAAGAAGGGAAGATTAAGGATAAGCAGGCCTTGTCTGGTGAGACACACACACATAGGAGCCCGTTGTGTGTCCAGCTGGAGAAACTCTACCAGGGCCATGTAACACACCGTGTTCAGGTTTTGTTAACATCTGTGTGGTCTAATTTTCTATTACTGTCAGCAAGTTATTTCTAGGAGTGCCAGGTTATTTTGTCCATAAACATTGTCCCCATCACACATTTCTAATTTTAACCCTATTTGTCTCCAGTTGATTTACATCTGGCCAGAAGCAAATTACCTATTGGAAGCATTTATTGAAAATTAATTAGGTGGCTAAAATACCTCCAGCAGATTCTGTGAACAGTGTCTGTTCCTTGTGGCTCTCCACAATTCAGCATTTTCCAGTTAAAACACCTAGCAATTAAAAAAAAATCATAAAGTAAATGATATTATTAGTTCCAGAGTGGAACTTGGTCTCTTTGAAATCAGATGCTTTCTTCTAGAGGCTACAATGCCATACAATAGCAAGGGGTTTATAGTGCCAGGGGATTTTTGGTAGAGGAGAGACTACACTTACAACTTACTAAGCATTTACACTTACAAGCACTTACTAAGCACTGCATGAAGCAAATTGAAGGTGTCTTCACTAGCATAAAACCAGCCGGGCATACAGGATAGCTGTGCAAATAACCAAGTGGGGAGCAGGAGAGAAGACAAGATGCATGAAGCAGGGTTAGAAGGAAAAATACAGGATTAAATCAACTGCAGCACCCAAGAACATGGAAAAATACACTGCATCTCTCTAAAGAAAAGCCAGGATGTTAACATGATTTACTGCAAATAGTTCCACAACATTAAAATGAGTTTTTATATTCTGTGTGTGCTGCTTCAAAGAACAACTCTGTGGGCTCATAAAAATGCAGAGAACAAATAGGGGCCTCTAAGACCAATTTATATGCCATGCCCACTGTGCACTGAGACACATATAATCTGTAAAATGTCAGCTTCAAAGTTCCACAGAGATTGGTGTTAACCCTGACCCCCGACCTTGCCGACTCTAGCTGGGCCCTCATGCTCTCTAAACCAGCTGTTTTAGATAAATGTGCTCCATTTTTAAAGAGATTGTCTCAGAGTTTTACGTGAATAGTAGTAATATTATTAACTCTCGCTGAAAAAACCACCTTAACCGAGAGTCTTTACAGATGGGCCAATCAAAGTCTTCCCCCATGCAGAGAGTGGTGGGTTAATAAATATGTCATTGGATTGAAAATATTTAAACAACACTGGGAGAAAAGAGCAAGGCATACGACAAAAGGAAAGCATATTAGTACTGTTTCCTGTCAAAATACACAGAGGAAGCACTTTACTTTGACCATTTTCCTCATAAAGAGACACGGTAGGCCAAAACAAACAAAGCTAAGGAATCTGGTTTATCCCACTGCTGGACACTGAGGTCTATCAACTTCAATGAAGTAAGGCTGAGTGACCAAGCCCAGGTTCTCTTTGACAAGGCTGTTAATTGAACATATCAGCAAAGGCAAGCACAGAAACTGTGGCCCCGTCGATCAATACTTCCACCTGATAAGGCCCTGTATGTGTTTTTCATATTTGACTTCATGTACCTCCCCAAAGGTAAGTGGGGCATTAGGCATTCGTGCTCTGTCAGAAGTCCAAAAGTATGATGTAGCCTGCTGGTTTGGCAAACCATGGACAAAGTCTAAATCATCCTCTTGGAAGGAAAATGTCAAAGTTCAAGGGCAGACAGTATATTTGAGACAACAAAGAAGCAGTTGGTGTCCGCTCATAATAAATAAAAATAAGTTGGGGTCAGAAATACAAGTCAGCTGGCTCTCCACTCACTGAACATGAGCCAAAGACAACCAAAGTCAAAGGGAAAGCTCAGAATGATGTCATAAGGTTTTGACTCAGCCCCACTGTGAATCCAGACCTACTCTTCATGGAGATGGGGTGAGAATAGACCCACAGATTTCCATGCGACTGGGGCCTTGCTCTTCATGAATGCGTCTTTTTTTGCTACTGCTATGTTCAAAAGCTTTCTGAATAGATAAAAGCATAAAATGTAATTCCCTTGAAGCCACAACAAACAAACAATACTGCATGTAGGTTAAAAAAAAAAGTTTTAGAAATATTCCTGCTCTTTAAAAAGTAAAAATATTCCTGCTCTCCACTTTTTAAAATATTGTAGCCAAATTGTTTTCACACTGTTTACTTTCAGGGACCACAATACAAACCAACCTCCTCACTGTGCTCCTAAACCCTCATCATAACCTTTCTGCATTAGCAGATAACCATAATGTTGAGAAATCAAGAACACAACTGTCAGAACATGGAAACTAAAAGCTCAGGTTTTGCTTCCTCCATTTTCATCACCAGTTGTTTTGTTGTTATTGTAATACAAACAATCTTATCCATTCACAGTCCCCTGCCTGCAAAACCAACTCAATTTTAAGCATCAAAATGGGACTGGCAAGAAAAGGGAGTTTGAAGAATAGCTCACAGACATTCAAGCTTCACCATATTTAAACACTTGCTTTCTCAGCTGTCTTTAACTTAAAGGTTGAAATCTTCCAAATTCTTTGACAATGGAAATAAATTAGGTTTGAAAGTTATTTTTCACATTACTGGATACATGTTTTCTAAACAGAGAATAAGCTCCCACTCAAAAATGCAAAACACACACGTTGGTGCAAGAAGTTGACAGAGACACACAAATGAAAAGGGAGAGAAACAAACAGAGGTTTCAAGAAACATAAAATATCTATATGTGAATTAAAAAAATACAAATAGATATAAGCATTAAATACAAACCTTTAATTATTTAATATTTATCACTGCATTTTTATAATATCTAATTTCACACTTAATACAATACCAAAAATCTAAAATACTTTCCAACAGAGGAAGCATCAGGAAGTCTGAGGACAGATCATAGAGAAAATCTTTACAGAGGACTGATCTGTGGCTGCTTTGCTTTTGTCAGCCTTCTTTAATACATAAATTGGGTCCTTAAAAATTTTGTTTGTTTTTGAAATGTCATGTCTTGAAATAGCATGGGAGAGAAAATAAGTTTAAATTACAGGTAAAACAAGTTTGTGAAAGCAAACATTTTGTTTTCTAAATCCCAAAAATAGGTGATTAGGTTTGAGTTCTGTGACCTCCAGGATGTTTGCCTTTCTCCACGTGAAATATTTGCTTCCTGTTCCTATTTGTATCAACAAAAACACTGTTGACCAACAGGGAAACAAAAAAAGGGAATGAATGCATGAAGCAACCTAAACAAGAAACATGCTTCTCAGTCCTTGTTTATGGTAAAAATCCAGTTCCTCAGGATGCCTGAACTGTATGACATAGCCCTTGGGATGTAGTAGACTGTCTTGATTTCAATTAAAGCTTGTTCTAGGAATAAGAAGCTATTCACCCTTGAAGCTGATCCACTTTTTCAAACCAGGCATTGTTTTTACTGGAATCATGTATCCATCTTTGCCTCACATTAGGACACTATAACCCCTATGTGGAAATCCAACAGGAAGCACATCATGGACCAGCAGTAACTCTGTAAACCTGCCATGGATTTGTAACCTAACCTTACATTTCTTTCTGCACCACCTCTGTCATTTGCACATCCAATGCAGGGCTTTATCCTTCCTCTCTTCCCTCATGGCACAGCTTGCTTGTTGATAGCACTCCCATTTTATTGGTTCCCTTTTAAAACTTTCTGGGAGAAAGAAGCTTCTAAAGCTTCTCTTGCACACCTTCTCATTCTCATTCTCTCTCTTGTGTTTGTAGAGACATCACAGAACTGTAGTTAAGGTACTGGCCTCATATTTGGCCAGCATGGGCTCACATCCTTTCTCTACCAAGGGCCTCCTGTGTGGCCTCAGGTGAATCACAAAAGGCATAATCATAAAGCATCTTCTGGTGACCAACTCACAAACATCAACCTTCAGCACCCTGGATGCATTGCTACTCAATCCTATCCCTCTAGTTTACCACCCTAACAATCTCTTCTTGCTGAGTGTGTGTACAGCTGAGCACACCTACAGTTCCAACTGTTCAGCCACAAGGAAACATTTACCAAGTCCCACACAGCACAAATGTCAAGAAGAGAGGTGTGTGGAAAGGTGTTGCTTTTATATGTGCAGTATAGAGAAGGTGGGGACTTTCCTCCCAGATATGCTGAGCTTCACATTTTTCCTGCCCAGTTCAAACCCCTCACTTTCCGAGAGGTTTTCCTAATTACTGCACGATAGGATATTTGGAGGTAGGATTTTTTCGACTCTTCTGCTTGCACAAAACAATTAAATGCTTATTGGAGCAACTGCTGTTGCCTGAGTGATTGTGCTAGCCACCAAGCTAGAATAATTCACCCTCTGACCCTTCATGCATCTAAGCATCTAGAAATATTACTCCTTGTAACATTACACAGCTACAGTTTTCAACAGTTTTCAATTTACAAGCCCCCTAAAGTTGTGGGTTTTTTTTCCAAAAGAGGTATGTAACCTTCTATAGAGAATTTAAACCAACTGACAATAGCTTGCTTATGTTACTTGTTTGTCATGGACCTCTTAGAGTATACTACAGACTCCCAGAGGTACACAGGCCACAGGCTGAAAAACACTGTTGCAAAGGGGGGAAAAAACTGGGTTTAATAACATTCACTCCTTCTCCTGAGGCCTTGAGACTGCTGCCATCCTAATGCATGTGCTGCAGACCTTGGCTCTGAGAAGATGGAATATGAGACACAATTTGTATGTTCACCTGCCAAGTGAAGAAAATCCTTTCCTTTCCCAATGAGACACACATATTGGCACAGGAGGTCACTAAAACCAAGTGTTTGCTGCTGTGGTGATGTGGGTTCAAAAAAGACAGATGTGTGTGAAACAAGATCCTCTGTTCCATAAGATCCCACTGTACTGTAGGAAAGTCATACAGGAACACTGACACAAGTGGGGACTCAAGTTTTGCATTGCAAAAAGACTTGTTTTGCTCCCCTTCCCCCTTCCTGCAAACAAAAAAGGAAGGGGGAAAGGCATGTCCCTTACCTGATGCTGATGGAAAGCACATTTCAGATAATCTGGAGGCATTTCTAAAATACAGTTTATGGTAATAATGCCACATCTGCAATACCTGATTGTTAGAATCACCCTAAGATATTCATGACAAGCAGGAGCTCAGCCTGAACAGGGTGAAATAAATACAGTACCAAATCAATAAAGTTGCAGGCATCCTGACATCTGATTTCTCTAAGAAGTTAATAGTGGATTTTGCACATTAAGGTTTGGCTTATAATCACTTTATGCTCCCTTTAATTACTGGAGAGAATGAAGATGAACTAGACCACTTCCAGGTCTAGTTCATCTGAATTGCTTCAGAAGTTTTCAGTAAGATAAATCACACACTCCGTGTGCCTCTCTCTCCAGGGACTGTAAAGAAATGCAGAATATTAGCACAGTGCAGAAGACTGCACTGTAGACACTTCCATTTGGATAGGCGAAAGCCACCCCTGGTTCAAACTTTCTGGTGGAATAGCAAAAATGCAACGTGCTCAGCAAAGAAAACATCAATATCTGTAATCACCTTTGCAGACACATTTTTATTTTCCTCTTGGGAGCCTGGGATATTTACCTTTGGTCAATATTCATTTCTGCACACATGACTTACCAAAGTAGGGGCTGCAGGCCAAGTGCCTCAAGGCCCTGTAGGTTGCAGTGTGTTGCTGGACTGTGTTTCCTGTGATGGACTGTGGCAGTTTTGGCAACTGGGAGAGAAAAATCCAGCTACTACTTATCTGGAGCTGGAATAAACTCCTGTAATCTGGGCTTGCATATGAAGGGGACTAAGATGGAAATGCTGTAGAGCTGGAAGCCAGATGGCTGAGGAGCAGAGACTGAGCTTATTCAGAAAGAAATCCTCCTGGAAGCAAGAAGGGAACTGAAGTAACACAAGAGTCCTGTGACTGTGGTGTAATCGAAACAAAATCCTGCTTCAAATCAATTACTTAAGTACTTTGCCTTGGGGAGAAAATATAGGCATTTTAATCAATTCCAGTGTATTTCTGCAGCACGTAGACTAAAGAAGAGTAATGAAGACCATAATTAAATTCTCAGTAAAAGGCTAAAGCAGGCATATGAGGAATAATGTAGGAATTGGTGGACATTGCAGTGCTGTTTTCCCATTGTGCTGGTTGTGGAAGGTGTTTGCCAGTTGGCACTAAGCAGAACAGTGATCACTTGTCAGATGATTCCCAGCCATGACACTGTTTGGTTTCCTGATTTCTGGCTCTAGAACAGCTTGCCCAAAAGTAATCACAGTCATACTGACTATGTGGAAGGGGAAATCCTTGTGCTCATAGTTTGTCATTTTTTTCTACATAAAGTAACATCTCTTCCCAAATTGTATTTCAAGAATAAGTTCTTCCTTAGCTACGTCCCATAGCATAGTGCAGAATCAGGAGAATGAAAGCAGCAGGTCGATGGCCCTGATATGAACAACATGAAGTGGAAACAACCAGTTCTTTGGGTTGTTTCCCACACAACTTTGGGAGTCATTTAAGAGAGCTTGCCTTTCTCTTTTGGGTTTGTTCAGCCTCAACAATGGCAAGAATAAGGACAATAATAGTAATATGGATAATAAACAAGAAATAATAGCAGGGACTTACAATCTTCCTGGTTATTCAAGATGCAAGCTCTGAAAGGTTATAAAGGTACAGAAACATGACATCCAAACCAGAATCAGTGTCTTTCTTGCCAGTTGTGGTTCTGAAAAACAATCAGTGGGAAAAGAACTGAGGATTACTGGTCAATTGCAACAGAAGCAGGAACCAAGGTTAGTTTTACCAATACAAAAGAGAAAGAACCACACATAAAACACACCTGAAAACCAAGAACTTCCCAGCACTTAGAAATCAAAAGGTCCATTTCAAAAATAATCTGTTGTGGGGGGGTTTTTTTCAGTAGCCAAAACCCAGGAAGTGAGATTCAGTAACAGATTTTAGGCCATAAGGTATCATCATGATAAGCAAATCAGATATCCTGCAAACACAAGCACAGTACTTTCCCCTGACACTCCCATATCCAGAACCATGACTTGCAGTTTGCTTAGATCTTGGATGTCATTTCAGTAATGCTATTTTGCCATTTTATAAAGGGGATTTAATGAAATCTAATGAAAAGCAAGCTGAGCATATAGCAAAGCTGTTAAATGTTCACAGAAACATTACCTTTTCCATGGAAAAGTATCCAGTAACAACTTTAAGAGTCCAAGTCACAGAGGTTTAAGCATCCTTAGGCAATGCTTCTGGTGTAACTATCTCCTCAGGACTATTACATTCTTTGCTGTGACTTCCCTGCTGATATTTTTTCTATGGTCATTTGAATTTTTTTTTTATATTCTCACATCTGGCTCTACATTTGAGAACTTGTAGTTGCAAAACCTCTTTGCTCTCTCTCTGCCTGCTTCATTATTCTTACAAAAAGGAACATGTCTTTGCGTAGATTAGAGTTGCTGAATAAACAAATCTTCATGTTTTGACCACTGGCTTTGTATTTATTCTTCCTTTGATGGGTATCAAGCCAACCACTTTTTTTAATAGATAGTTTCAGCTTTATTTCCTTAAGGGTGAGGGGTTGTGCCCTCATGGTGTCTGTAGCTTTAGTGTAATGTGCATTTAAAGCAGGCGCTGCCAGTGTAAAGAAAAAACACTTGCACCCCCCTTCGCCCCACCCTGACTCTGCTGGAAGTGTTTGTGCAGCCTTGCAGAAAATCAGATGAGGGAATGGTGCTGGATGAAGAAAGAGAAGCCATGCAGTCTTATTAACTCAAACCTAATACCCAAGCACAGTCATTCACATATTTTTAAATGTGATCAGTTCACCACCCAGCTGTGTAAATACCTGTGCCAAGAGAAGAGCAGTGGGCAGCCTGCAGTGAGCACAGAGGGAGATGGGTGCTGCATTTTTAAGTGACCATTTTAAAGGGTCATCAAACTACTCTGTGCGTGCATCTGTTCATCAGTATTTGCTTTTCTCTCCCTGTATACCTCTTAAATCTCTCTGGCAATCTCAACCAAACCTTATGTTGGGGCTGAGGGCTCCAATACATCAAGTTTCTACTTCTCAGACAGACATCAGAAAGGGAAAAGACTGAGGTCAGAAACTCCTCAGAAGAGAAAAAACACAGTGGGAGGAGAGCTCTTATCAGCCACCAGAGAATCCAGATGTGCAACTACTTCAGAAACAGTGATGTTATTAGACACCAAAGCATCCACACTGGAGAGACAGAGGAAACCTGGCTCCAAAACTTCCACTGCTCACTGAGCAACTTGTTACATTTACTAGCTTTTATTCAACTGTTTTGGGGTTTCCAAAGAATCTGCAGTGCTGACTGTACAAGAGCAACTCACTCTGGCACTGGCAAGTAATTAGAAGGAAAAGAACCAGAACAACCATTAAAACAGTCAAAGCAACTTTTTGATCCAAGCTCTTAAAAAAAAAAAAAAAAAAGAGAGAGAGAGAGAGAGAGAGGAAAAAAAGACTTAAACTACATTTCAGCATGTAGGAGGAGAAACACTTCCCAATCAGCCACACACCCCCAGTCTCTCATCTAGGTTTGGTCCTAAGGGGCTTGGAAAAATGTTAATTCTCTTTTCAGTGTTAGGCTGAGTTTCACCACCATGTAACCTTCCAAATTCATAGCAAAGCATGGTCTGTCCTAGGGCCCAACAACCACTTTGCAAGGAGCTTTTTTTTAGTTTTATTCAGACTACTGCAAGAGTTTATTAAAACCACTCTGTGCATCAGTTTTGTGCAAATGAAACACTCTCTGAGGAGGGCCAGAGTTCACACAAAAATTTTACCTGCCCCTTTCTGTAAGCTAGGAGAGTGACTCAAGAAAATAGGGAAAGACGAAAGGCTTTTCTAGAAAAAAAAGGAGAACACTTACTTTTTATTGCTACCACTACAAGCCACAGTTCCGTGCAATTTAAGTTTTCCTTAGACGTGTTTCACTTTGTCCTGTAGAGGTCGATATTGCCTGCAACACTCTGCAAAATAGCAGAGTTAACAGCAAGTTCATTCTACTCCCAAAGCACTTAACGGGACTGGGAGAATTAGTTTGTGAAAGTTTCGTCCAAAAAAAAAAAAAAAAAAAAAAAAAAAAAAAAAAAAAGCTTTGATGGAGTCCAACAGAGATGAATTGTTTTTACAAGAATTTATGTTTTAAAAAAATTATGATCCCCCTAAATTCTGTCATCCATCCCAAGAAAAAAAATGAGTAAAAGATAAATCTTATTCCCTGCAAAACTCTGGTAACTGTCATAACCTAGTTATAGTTGATGAGTTTTGATATAAATATGCTGAGTCGAGGCTTTTTATCTCCTTTTTCAACTCAATATTTGCACTTGCACTAAATAAGGTCACTGAACATAAGATAATGAAGTATGGCAAGATAAGATATGAAGCTCCTAATGCAAACAGCTTTTCCCCCCTTGTAATGAACACACATGTTCCCCATGTTGGGTTGCAGCTTTGCTGCCTGAAGTGATACTAGAAAAAAATCTGAGACTACAGCATGCTTTAAATCCTGCTCCAACTCTGCAAATCTCAAATGTATGTCTGTAGACACCTTTTCCTGACATTTCAGCCTTTTGGTATACTTCACCAAACAGAAAGAAAAACCAACATCCCAGTTCCAAAGCAATGAAGCACTGCAGTTTTGCTTATTTACCCTACAAGAGAGTGGAGGTATCAAGTGCTAAAAGCTCCTTGCCTCTGCACAGGGAGAGGGGGTTTCTTGTCTCCTCTGTGCCACTGAAACATGAGCTGAGTGGCAGGTCTCTGCTAAGCTGGTTTTGAAGGCTGTTTCACTAACATTTTCCAAACTGGTTCAACTTTCCCACCATCTCAGGAGCGATCCACAGCGAGGAGTATTTAGCGTGGCAGCTGCTTCCTGAGACATTTGGCCTCCTGAATGCATTCCTCTGGGACAAGGAACAGGATTTGAAGGAAGTTGGAGGTAGTTCACTTTTCAGCATTTTGTGGTCAGCCCCCTTTCCTCATCTGCAGCCCTGTCAGTAGGGATTCTCAGATGAGAAGGGGAGAGAAATCCCTGTCAGCTTAAGTAGCCTGGAAAGAAGCAAGGGTTCAGAACTGAGACAGATCCTCAGCTGGCACTTGTGTGAGGGCAAATTCATTCAGGAAACTTGTTTAACACCCAGTTGCTGTTAGAGCAAGGGCAACATCTTTGATTGTTAGCAGGAAGACTAAGAATTCTTGAGTGAGAATGAAGGTAAAAGTTCACCTGAGGAAACAAGGGGTTTGTCTGGAAGGCAACAGTGTCCTTTATTTAGACTTTATCCTGCCTTGTGCATTCCTATCTATTGCTTCATATTGTCATGTGCTGGTTTGGATGAGTAGCTAATAGCAGCTGGCCTGATTTAACCCACAGCTTGAGATTACCTTCAAACAAAGCCAAAGAGAAATTTGTGTTACCGTGGCTGTGGATGTAGATGACCTGACTCCCACCTATGCCTTCTATTAACAGGCTCCTTGCAGCCTCCCCATTTTTTCCAGGTGAAATCACTGAATCCCTACTGGGGATTACATATAGGATGAATCACAGAGAAGTGGGTTTTTGTCCATAGTTATTACATCTCATTATTCTTGTCTGGCAAATGTATAATCTCACCTTTATTTGTCACCTTTCCTGCTCTTACACTTGTAAATGCTGCCTACAAGTTAAAAATATTTCTGAAGTGACTAGTCAAATATATAAAACAGATGCACAATTGCATCGTGGGATGAATTAATTCTGTCTCTGTGTGAACAAGAGAATAAATGTGTGGGTAGATCAGGGAATACATTGGACTAAGCACACCAGCTGATTTTCAAATCTCTAGATCTTGACCACTGTTTCTTTGTGTCTGTTTTTCTCCCCTCTTGTGTAAAGGGGGAATCAAACAAGGACATTTTAAGAGGTAATCCCATGCTGAGTATCACATTCAATTCAAACTACCTTAAGATAAGCCCAAAAAGTATCCAATACTTTTAATTGCCATTGTTCTGCCAGTTGAACTATAACTTAAAAATAGCCAAATTGGAAGGAATTTTCCTCTAAACCAGTAAGGCAAGGAGCCAGCTCCAAAGGCCTTCTTTCAGATCAATTTCTGTAACCTTCACTACCAGCAGGCAGCACAAATACTTCTTAGGATTTGTAGGTGTAAATTAGACTACCACATACACTGTGGCAGACATTCACATGTGGAGATGCAGGTTCCCTCAGTGTATTTTGAACAACTGTTCTTTGTCTGAGAGTTTTGACAACCTGGCCCTGTGTCTCAAGTGTCAGTGCTACAGCAAGTTTTATGGCTGGGCTCAGATCTTCTCAATTACACACATCATCCTGTACTGGGAGAGACAGTTGGACATTGCTCTTCTGAGAAGGCAAGCAGCACTTGTGTAATAAAATCCTCACCTCTGAAAAGCTGTGTTATATATTCACATCCTCCTTAGACAGTACTTCATGACAGAAGTATTAACACAGTGATCAACAAAGCTATAATTAATGGCAAAAGGCACAGTTAGTGAAGGAGGTTCTGCACAACCATATGATCACCGAGGAACACAGATGAGGCATCTGGACCACTGAATCTGATTTAGGGTACCATAAGCAAACCTGACACCTGACATCAATGTTTCCAAAAAATAAAAGCTACATGCCCAGGACTACAGCCACTAGCCACTTGCATTAACTATGGAGCATGGCTTCTTTCACATCATCAGCTTTTATTATCTTCAGCAGGACCAATGTTAAAATTAATGATGTGCACAGTATTGGTTTGGCTCTCAGGAGAACTTCCTTCATTACCTGATACCTTCTCACACATCCCTGGGCTCAGGAAGCCCAGATCCATCAGATACAGTTAATTAGTCCATTTATAATAACAGAAGTTTTGGGCCAGATGATCCTTGAGGTCCCTTCCAACCTGACATTCTATGACCCTATGATTATGGCAATGGAAATTTTGCACTGAACCATTCTGAGATGACTCAAGGTTTTTGGGTTTTGGTGATTCAGTTTTCAACCTAAAAAAACCCCAAAACCCTGTTTTTTATTAACTGTGATCTGTTTCATGGGAAGATGGTGAGGATACGTGTGTGTTTTGACATGTTTTATGTATGTATCTTTTGCTGAAGTTACACTGATGAGGTGAGGACAAACATCTAGAAAAGTAACAACAGCCATATTGCCCATATTTGGTTTTCTTTGTTCATACTGTTTCTTTTGCATTCTGTGTTAGAAAGGAGATGTGATGGGGCCAAATCCAGTTTATTACAAAGTGGTGTGTAAACATCCAGATGCATGCAATCTAAAATAATGCAGTAATGCCCTTGTAAAAATTCAGCCCTTCTACTTTTCTAAGGAGCCTGCTAAAAGAAACAGCTACAGGTCAATCTCAGGTATTATAGATTTTTCTTTTAGGCTTCAACAATAAAATAGTTGGTGGTCTCTAATGCTACTGCCTTTAAAACATTCCTGGGTTTTATTAGGATAACCCGTAAGTCTGGAAAGTCCCACCCTAAGAGCAGCAGCAGCTTTTGTTCAGAGAACACAAGTTTTTTCTTGTACAATGTTGGACTCAAGGGTGTCTGAACTATGAATGGGTGGCTAAGGGCATAATAAGCAACAGGTTTCAGACTTTTATGGGGGGAGGAGGGAGAAAGGCAGCCCTGCATTATGGTGCTAATGTATAACACTACCTAAAACATGAAAGGACTTCATCCAGCTCCTGTTATACATGGTCAGATCCTCAACGGGAGTAACATAATGAAGCTCCATTGATCTCCAGGGAGCTGTACTGACTTCTATTCCCAGATCTGGCCATATATCTACACACCATATGCTGTCCTTAAGCAATCAGAGAATGCAAACTTTTCTTCAGGGAACTTTTTTGTGAAACCACATGCAAATGAAGGTGGTTTCTGAAGTGCATGAAACACACCTGTGCAGAAATAAAAGACAGTTTCTGAGATACACATAGTAATTTGTTCCACTGTAAATGACCAAGCTGTTTCTTTTTTTAAGGTGTTTCTAAAATACCTAGAAAATAATGCCATGGCTCACTGTATGAAACTGCATTTCTTCTTGGGTTATTATTGCTGACTGACCTCATGAGCTAACTTTTCAGAAGAGCACATGTGAATTTATTTACATACGTGCCAATTATATTAATAGAAGTTGCTATGACTCATCACTGCACATTGCTAAAAATCCTCCCTCATCTCATCTTCACAGTGAGCTTTCTGTTCCATGTGAATTTCCTCAGCTTACCTTGCTAGAAGCTCATACTTCCTTATTCTTGTGGGAAGAAAAATTCATGTCTCTTTTTCAGTGAACAAACCTGCAGCACCTTGACTTTGTT
The DNA here is from genome assembly GCF_003957555.1 of Calypte anna. NCBI lineage: Eukaryota > Metazoa > Chordata > Aves > Apodiformes > Trochilidae > Calypte > Calypte anna. The sequence continues at coordinate 37,550,429 of NC_044251.1, forward strand.
GCAAGGGCTACTGTAAACAGTAATCCTGTTTGCCATTCAGATCCCAGCTATCTTCTTGGCAGACAAAAGCTGCTCACTCTGCTGCCTCTCAGTCCTTGTACAGTGATGCTTTTAGACCACACACTCATACAAGCAATAAGAACATATTGCTCACATTTGAAACTCTTTTGCAGTATTATAACATTTCTATAGGATCAGATACACCTCATGAGACTGGAACTGACTGGACTGTTACATGCTTCATATAGATAATATTTGTTAATTGTTTTTCTTTATCCCCACTTTCACATAGTTCCAACATCTGTGTTTTTTTCCTATTTTCCTGCCTTCCTCTTTCTCAGTCTCACCTTTTTTTTTTCCTCCCTATTCTGCCCTCTCATGGCCTAACTTTTGCAAAATACAAATCCAGCCACAATCAAACACCTTACAGTGTTTGCATACATACAAGATTAAGCAAAATGCTCAGTATATGTACAGACCTACAGGTAAGTGGGCAGCACAACTTGAAGTACTTATGGTGGGCTCTGCATTGGCCCAACACAGCTTCCAAAGGGAGCTTTTGAAAATCCCACTGCAGTATTTTCAACTCCTGATTCAGAGGAATCCTAAAGAATTCATAAAGAATACTGTGTTCCTTGAAAAAACTGCTGGAGGTGGTTTGTAGGCAAGAGTCCAGATGGGCTGCTTCATCATGAGCACTATGAACATCTTCAAAATTTAGGCTGTCTGTCAGAGTGAAAGACAAAACTGGAAGAGCTGAGGTGTTTTGCATAAAACTGTCTTGAGAATCATATTTTAGATATACACCCATATAGACAGCTATTTTGGTGCAATCCTTTTAGTTAAGTGTCAGCAGGTAACCGAGTTTCAGCACAAGTTCTTTGATTAGAGCTAATAGATGTTAACAGTAGGGTACATGAATAATCAGCTTTGTTGATGGCGTGGCTGTTAACAGAACACTTCAGACAAGTTTACTTTCTTGTAGAAAGGCATAAAATGAAAAAGTGATCCCTGCCCCAAAGAACTGGTGTTCATATCAGATCAAAATAACAATCATTTCCACTTCCATAGTGATGCAAAGTGTCAGATAAGGGTGTGACTTCTTAGCACAAAACTGGAGGAAAGAATGCAACTGTTGTGATCCAGGACCATCATGGAGCAGAGTGCAAGCAGCTTGCCCCAAGAGCTCACAGGTCACCTCACAGACAGAGCTCAATTGAACTGAACTGAAGTCTGACAAGTCCCAAGCCGGTGCTTCAACCAGCTTTCCTCTAAGCAGCTCTGACCAGGTTGCCTCAGAGGTCCAAATTCTGCCCTAGGGTACACGTTGACCTGATTAACTAACTCACCCTAAACAAGAGTTGTGAGCAGAACTTAGTCCACAGCAAGCAAGATTTATTGACTGAAAATGCCACATACTTTGCTTTTTGTTCAGTGAGGAAAAAAATATGAAACAAGCAAAGCAAAATAAATGAATCAAGACTGAATAATTTTCATTCTGCAAACAAGAAAATACATACATGTGACCATAAAAAACACAGCCCAAATACTACAGTTGCCTCCTAAATCTGCTGTAAAGCACCAATGCCTATGTTATACCTGTCTCCAGACAGATACATAAATTGCTCTTTTTCATGGGGGAAATAATCATCTTAAGCTTTGGGTTTGTGTCTTTTCCCCTATGGGGTCTGTGGCACTTTTAGTTGAACTTAGTATGTATAGGTGCCATGCTTTTTGAACATAAACTGCACAACAGTCTATTCTCAACAGGGAAAGGCAAAGCTTTGGTTATGCTGCATTCCTAATAATTTTTGCAGTTTCTGGAAAACCCCCATAAACAGCATACAACACAGTGAGCTTTTTCTGCTAATATGCTGTCTAGACTGCTTAAAATATGAGTTCTCTTTACTTACCATGCATCATGGCTTAAACTTTTGACCTTGTTTCTTTTTCCTTTGACCACTTCATAGGCTTTGACCCTTTTCAAGTATTTAATACCCAAATGGCCTGTCACCCAAGCTGCTGGGGATATAAGAACAAGGACTCTTAAAACCTCTCCTTGATTGTGAAGTTGAGAAAACTGACTGCAATCCAACATAGTAAATTAGAAAATGTCTTCCACCTTCATACAGCCTCCAACATACGGCACCTTCACAGGCTGGGTGACACTGATAGATTAAAGAAGTGGCAGCAGACTATTCTGTGACACCATCACAAACGTGCTAGAAGGGGCAGAAGGTTTGTCATGGAACCATGCAAACACTGGGGCATTGCTAATGCATGCCTTTGATTTCTGTTTATGGCCCTCAAGTTGAGTGATCTGTCTTGTTGGCACCAACCTGACTATTTTTAAATGATGTAGCAGCTGGCTCAACACATACTTCAAAGATTCATGCCTATGTCGCAGAGCCCTCTTACTGAGAGGGAAACTCTGGAGTAATTTCTACTAGCTCACCCCATACACAGATACATACTTTATCTCAGGGCATCATAGCATACATTGTAACAAAAAGAAAGTGGTGTCATATAGAAGGGAAGGCAAATACAGAACAACAAAGACAACAAGGAAACATTTGAGAGTTTACAAACCTTGAAGTTCCTGAATTATAAGGCATAACTCCGGAGTTCTCATGCTGCAGAGTTAGGCAAAGCCTTGATGGGCATTAAGTGCAGGAAATTGGCCAAACCTGAGAAATGAAACAGAGAAATGGAATTAATTCCTGCACTTGCAGAAGTACACGGATAGACACACACCCACATGAACTTGGATGTGCTCATAGCTCAGTAACAGCAAACCAGACACACTGTAGATCATCTGCTGATGATCAACAGTGCTGATTATCAGTGCTGATTATCATAACCAGGTATCAGTTGATGGTGGATATTTAGCAAACACCCATGTCTGATGTAGAAGCACTGAGTATTCCATCTAAGCTTTCCACATGCTAGCACTAACAATTACTAAAGACATTCTTTTGCATGAGGCACTTAATATGATATTTGGCCACCAATGCCTCTCCATTACAAATAGTCTGTGCAAAATCCTGTGGTTAGCAGTCGTTCCAGAAGGGGACAATCAGCCTTGCCTTTGCAGAGCTCTAGAAAGCCAAGGGTCCATTAGGGAATATTTTTCACTGCTGACTAGGAAAATAGACGTAATTCCTGGCACTGTTTTCCCAGCTAACTCAAGGTGGTCGCTTGCATGAACTGGAGATCTGCAGAAGCATTAAGTGTCCCGAAACAAACACAGGAAGCTGCCCCAGTACCATCTGTATATTTAGGTCTGTTGTGATGGCACAGGCACCAAACACACTTGAGATGTGAATCCCATCATAAAAGACACAATTTGGGGGGGTGTGGGGGGAGGTGTGTGTTCTCCTGCTGTGAACTGTCCGGAATTGCCCTGGGTTTATTGCAGCTCTGACACTATGGGGACCTCCCTACCCCAAAGCTCTGAAGGATGAGAAGCAATCCCATCTGACTTGTGTGTGAGTTAGCTTCCATCCAGCTCTGCCTGTTAAAAGCCAGATTTATGACAAGGTAACAAAAACACGGTGACCTTTATTTGGAGAGCAAAACTGATGGGATGAAATCATGACAGCCTGAATCCCCCCACACTCCTCCCCTCCATGGCCACACAGCTAAACTTGTAATGCTGACTTAAGAAAGCTGCAGAGAGCATGAGGCAAACTCCTGAGCCCAGGAGAGTTCAGGTGAGACCGGAGTGTGATCTGCAGCCTCTCATCCCATTTCTGAACCCTCCCAGCAGGTGTGCCACAAGGCAGTAAGCTCTCCATCCAGTTTACCGCGAGGATATTTCAGCCCTTTGGAGCCTGTTATTGCCTTATCTCCTACATCACCCTCCTGTTGCACCCACACACCCCAGTCCCTATCAGTTTTGCCCACCTCCAGCGCACACTCCCGAGCTTTGCCCCCGAGCGCCCCAGGGCTGCACAGCGGAGCTGCCGCAGGTCCGGCGCCGTGGAACTCAACTGGTGAGCCCGCCCTCCCTTTCGCGGGCTTTGATTGGCTGCCTCACTCCCTGGAGGCGGGACTTGGGGCCCGACAGCCAATCAGAGGCGCTGTTCTCTGCGTTTCTTCTCCTCCCTCAGCACAGGCAGCGTTTACCTCATGGGCCAGGGGTCTGCCTGGGGTGTGAGGTACTGAACTCCCCCAGCGCTGGGGACAGGGAAGGTGGTCGTGACGGGTCACATCCCGTTGAATCAAGCAATGGCCGCAGAAGTGCGGTTGGAAGAACTGGCAAGAGGCGCACGGGAAGGAGAAGGAATAAATCGCCCGGACTCTTCGCTCGGGAGAGTCTCCTCTATGCCCCTGAAGCCCGTCCTCTCCCACACCCCAGGTCAGACAGCCAGCCATGTGGCCCTTTTTCTCCTTTGGCTTCGAGGTGTCATTAGCTATGGCAGCAGTGTTTAATCCAGTTTATGAGGGAGCTGGATCTCTAGCTTGGAGAAGACTGAGGGACAGCCTCATTACTGTTTATAAATACGTAAAGGGTCAGAATCAGGAGGATGGAGCCAGGCTCCTCTCAGTGATGTCCAGTGACAGGACAAAGGGCAATGGGTGCAAGCTGGAAAGGAGGAGGTTCCATGTAAACATAAAGCTTTTTCACTGTGAGGGTAACAGAGCCCTGACACAAGCTTCCCAGTGAATTTTTGGAGTCACCTTTTCTGGAGACATTAAAAACTCACCTGGATATGTGATTCTGCTCTGGCAGGGGGGATGTACTTCATCTTTCAAGGTCCCTTCCAACCCCTAACATCCTGTGATCCCTCTTGCTCCATTAGAGAACATGACATCCTGAATCCAGAAATTCCTTCTGCAGAGTCCTGCCGTGGAGGTAGCACTGTAACTGTGTCTAATTTCACTCCTTCAGCTGCACCCTAGCTGTTTCCTGTGCTGTCTGGTTCACAATCCTAAAATAAATCACTTTTAAAAGAGATATTTAATAAAAATGTCCAAAACCAACTGGTGTTCAAACAGTTGGATTATGGAAAAAATTTAACAGTATAAAATTTTAAACCACGGGGAACATATACTAGAAGATTTTTTTTCTCCCTCTCTCAGTCTTATTATAAGGTTGGTATTGGACCCACTTGTACCTTGTGGTGAATCACCCAGGGGTTTCTCAGGCACTGAAGCCAATGATCACAGCTCAGTATTACGGGGTGGTGTGCACCTGAAGGGTAACCAGTCCCAGATGTATTCTCTTACAGACTCTTCCCCTGCTCCTAAACATTTCAGTTTACTCACAGGAGGTTTCTGTTTTCAGAGCTAACACTTAGAGATTCCTATGTACATTAGCTGAGCCCTCAGCCTGCCACTCAGCCATAACTTTCTCTCCTCCCTCATTAATGCCTAATTAACCTTTATTTTTCACAACTGTTCAAATGCCACTTTCCTTATGACTAAACTTTAGCTTCTAATCTTTAACAATTATGAGCAAAATTCCTGTTCTTCCCTGGCCACATTTTGTGCCAGGCTTTTTCCTGTGGTAGAAAGGGAAATCCAGCTCCTCTCCTTTCTCATGAACCCTTTTCAGAGGTTTTATACCCTATACAGGGGTTTTTCTTTGTTCTTTCTTTTACAGTTTAGGAGGTCCCATATCTGAGAAGCCAAACAAGGCACAGCTCTTCTTTGTAGCACCACCAGTACAGGCTGCTTTCCTTCCCTCTGCCTAAGTGGGAATTCAGCTCCTCCTCAAGAGGCCAAGGACCAGAAGCACACCTAGACCACCACGCTTGGGGCTGGACACTTGTGAGGTTGGACCACACTTCTCCCAGGCTTCATTTCTGAGAAATAACTTCTGGTCACATAAAATCAGAGCTTAAAAAACCCAATCAAGCAACAGCAGTTCAGTGGAAGGGATGGTGAGGTGACTGACAAAAGAAGAACTTAGTCCAAACTGGAAAAGCAGGCACTAAGTCCATAAAACCTACACTACACATATATATATAGAGAGAGAGATGTATGGACTTATGCACACACATTTATCATCCCTACATCTGTTTCTCAGCTTCATTGAGGCCTAAGCCCAAATCCTTCCAATCTGTATCAGGCATTGGGGCTGTCATCCCTGGTGTATTTCAGTGCCTCACTGCCTCTGTTTTTTAGCTAGTATTAGGAAATATTAGCCAAAATCCTTTGAGAACAATAGGAATCTTTCCATCAGCTCCCTTGGGCTTCAGATCAGGACCTGAATTCCTGTTCTAAGCCAAAAATCTATGCACTGTCCTCTGTTTTCACTCTGATCTTTCCATGTCCACCACAATTCCCTGTCTTTCTTACAACATCTGGTAGAGGGTTTTATGCATCTATATCCAAGGGCTGAATGAGACACATAACTTTTAAATTGTTTAAAATATTTTGACATCCTCCAACCTACTCCTAAATCCTACATATGGGTCAAATTATCTGCTCAGATCTTCTCAGTAGGTCTCACTCTAGTGTTTTCTTGTCCCCCAATGTGCAAAACAATTACGTGAAAAGAAGTTCCTCCTATCTCAGCTGAAGTTTTTGGTGCTTAACTGAGGGGGAGGTAAGTTTAGCTAAACATTTTGTCAGCACGTAGCAAACCAAATTTGAGTAAGATATGTATATTTTCCATACGTCTTCTTGGTGTTCTTGTATGCATTTATACTTCCACATCCCAAGAGCTAACCTCATAGCAACACAGATTTCAGGCCTGTATTGAATATGCACAAACCATAATATTGATACATTTATAATGGTCTTCATATGGAAAATTCTAGAAAATTCAAATGATTCACTAAGATTTTGTTTAGGTATTCATTTCTGAACCAGGAACTCTCCAGAGGGTCATTTGCTTGTTTGATAAATCAGAAAAGAACACATTTTTATACAAGTATTTTAATACAGGAAATATGAGTCTAGTCAGTATCTTTCCAAATATATGTCTGAGTGGTTTTTGATGTGAAACGCTGCTTAATGTCCTTTAAAGTACTATTTAAACAACTTCACATGAGCAACTACCAATCAATATGTCTCCCATTTTCTAAGACTAAAAGGCCAATGCTAAATAAATGCGATTTAGAATCACACGTAATGAATAAAACAGAGAGAAAGTGGAAGGGGGGGGGAAAGAAAATATCAACAAGGCATTATTCAGAGTATATATTAACTCCCCCCCAAAAAAATGTAAATGATCACCTCCAGTTTGGCTCTTTAATGGAAAAGAAATAACATGAAATTGGGCAATTACAGACCTTTTGCTGAGGTATGACTCAGCCTGCTGCATTTTGTGAGGGCTGGCAGCAATGGCACTGGAACCACTGAGCAGAGTCCATGCAGGCCAGAAGCAACTGATTTATGACATAAAGGAGGGTGTAGCTCTAGTTCTAATATTCATCTGAAAATGTGTTGTAAAGAAATGATGGATTGATAGCAATGAGCAGGCCCCCAGGAAATGCTGGGATTTGAAAGCTCCCGTTTAACACTGGTTTAATTCTGTTTTGAGAGAAAGCTTATCCCAGAAACCATATTTTTGTATTGAAAAATGTAGAGCAATTCTAACAGAGTCTCAAGCATCTCAGCAGAGGAATTGGAAGACAAAGCTGCTTGCCAAACATACACTAGCTATGTTTGCAGAGGTTTTTCTTTCAGAAAAATAAAATCTAAGCCTCTTGGTAGTATGGCTTATCTGAAGGATTTCTGAACAAGCATCCATATGTGGGGTGGGAAGTGTGGTCTGTAATACAGCAAGCCACATGAATGGGAGTGGTCACTTAATTTTTTGGATGTCGAGTTTTTGTGCACCAAAACTGATGATCAAGGGGTGCAGAAAATGGTGGATAGACACTTAAACAACTCCGGCTGTTTCACTCATCAAAAAAAACAACCAGAAGACTGAAAAGTGACTAAATTACAGTGTGTAAGTCTCTCCATCCAAATGCCAAGTACTGAAGGCCCTCTAACTCAAAAAAGAAAGAAAAAAAACAAAACAGGAATGGAATTACAGAAACCCAGAGGTAGAATAAAGAGTTTCAACACACAGAAGGAAATATTTAACAGAGAGTTTGTTGCAGGGACTGACCACCGAGGAAAGTGAAAGGCTTCCTGTCTATTTATGTGTTCAGATCAGGACATGATGCCTTTCTGGAAAAGAGGTTGCAGCCAAACCCAGTGGAGTCTTGTGCCAAACTCAAATTACTTGTCTCAAAAGAGTTAGCCATAGTAAGTGGATTACTCTTCACTAAACTAGACTAGATAATCTAATGGTCCACTCTCACCCTAAATTATCTCAGACTTTTAAGTCTGTATCTACCCACTTCAATGAGTGTGGGTACAAACGGTAATGTTAAATTAACATGCTTATTGAGATTTGTATTAGCATATGATTTCTGGGTTGGAAAAGCCCCAGTCTGGTTTAAGGGAGCACTTAAGCATATATTAAAGTTCCACTGAATCCACCAGGACCCAATCTCATGCCCTAATGTGCATTCCTGAAGCACTGCAGAAAATAAAGATATCCATGTAAAGTGAAATACGTTAGGCTTGGTAACGGAGCACCCATATTTTCCACTTTTCTAGGGCAATTATATGCACTCAGATTTCTCATATACTCCAGAAGTCTAGGTTGAATGAGACTTTTAAAAGATGCATTTATTCTAAACAAAGGGATTGTGTGTTTCAAAAAAACACATCTGGGAGAAACATATTGTTTTATCTCTGTCAAAACAATTTTAGTGCCTTTTCCATGACTAGCTGTTGCACTTCTTACCTTCTGAGCTATGAATTCAAGAACTGGTAACTTTTTGGAAGGTGACTTTTGCTGTGCCTATGAAAATCTCCCCATACAACACACACACACACAAAAGTAAGCCTCTGAAAAACTCATGATTTATACAAGCTCAGAAAATACTTTAAAAAGCCCTCAAACCCATACTTTTACTGGGCATATTGAACTACCTTACAGCTCAGACTAGACTGGGACTTCCTGATGAGCAGCTATGGATGCCTGTGGGGGCTTAGAAGTTCTGTCTCTTCAATTATTGCTCTGTGATTTGGGTATGGGGACACAGGCACTGAGAAGACATCCTTGTCTTTTCTGTGGCTTTTCCCCTGGTGGTCAACCAGCACAAAGTAGAGAGCTGCCTTACTGAAATGTAGAAAGAAAGAAAGAAATCTGTTTTGGGCAAGGGCAGAGGAAACAAGATGTGTGGGTTAATTTTGTGAAAAGGATTTACTTGAAGAATTAGACAGTAAAGAACAATAGGACAATAAGGCCAAATTTAGTTTGCAGAGGCAGCCGTGGGGTAGCTAGCTTCTGCGTTTTGGGGACCCTGTTTTGCATCTATGATGTTGTTCCTCAACTTTGTTTTTATATCAGGTGTGTAATGCCTCAGCACAACCAGTATGCAGTTACCAGCTGTCCCAGAGCAGCACTGTTCTGCTATCCCTAGCACATAGCTTGCTCTCCTTGGCAGAGAAACAGCAGACCTAACTTCCCTTGAGTATTTCTTCCCTTTCATTTTCCTTCTTTTTTTTTTTTCCTCTCCAGCATTTCCCATTCCTGATTGTCCTCATTCCCACCTTCTCTGTTTTTCAAATATTGGTTTGTGTCCCTGTACTATCCATGAGTATTTTATGACTCTTCTTATGCAAGTGTGAGTAGCTCCTTTTCAGATCAGTTCTTCTCTCTCCTCAGTCTTTTCTCATTTCACTTGCCCTTCTCCTTTCCTACTCACTTCATCTAGAGATATTTTTTCCATTTTTTTTTTTAGTTTTTCTCTTCTCTAGTTCCTACCTCCTGATTCCCTAGTCTATTAATCTCTTCTAAATTCTCATCCATTATCCCCTTGAAACCACTAAACTTCTTGTAAACATACCATCCTCTGGTAGGGATTTCCACAGCTCTGTTACCATCATGTGAAGAAACAGCTTCCTGTTGTTTTTCTCCTGACTCCTACTAGCTCCATGTCATGCCTGTTGGCTCGTGTATTGCAAAAGCCAGTGAAGAGTTGTTCCCTGCTTAACCTCTCCTTACATTTTTGGTGCTGTAGACCTCTGTCTTACTCCCAGCTCCAATCTGTGTCTTCCAGATTCAATCATTTCTCATATGGAAGTCATTGCAAACCTGTGATCATCCTTTTTGCCTTATTTTGAACCTTTTCCAGTTTACTATATTGTTTTCTTCAGATGAGGAGACATAACAACACATATTATTTGAGGTGTAGATGAACCATGGCTGTAGAGAATGAAGCGATTTTTGTTTTGCTTTCTTTCCTAAAAACATTCAGTTTGCTATTTTTTCTAGTGGCTTCTGAGCCCTGAGCTGATGTTTTCATTCAAAGTTCACTTCTTAGTGGTAATAGCTCAGAGCCCATCATTTTGTAATGAATCTAGGATTGTTTTCCCCCACATGCATCGCTTTGTGTTTATATACACTGAATTTCATCTGTCATTTTATTGCCCAGTCACTCAGCCTTGTAAGGACCTTCTGCAATTCTTCACCCTTCACAATCCCCACTGTTAAAAACCAACAGGAAGCCTGTGGCTCCTTTTTCTCAGGAAAGCTCAGCAGGGTCTGAGGGAGAGCCATCTTTGCTTAGAGTCATCTGGATGAGCTGCTGTTTCACTTTTCTCAGGACAAAGTGGCCACTCTCAGGGAGGCTGGGCAAGAAGACTACAACCACAAAGACTGCCTCGCATGCCTCCACGAATGGGCTGCAGTCTTTGCCTGAACAGGGCCTGGAAGCCTGGATATATGAGCACTGGGAGGAGCAGGGCAGGCTTACCCTGTACAGCTGCACATGTTACTTGGGAGTTAGACTGGCTATGGTACAGCCACACGTCTGCTAATGTCAGCTCGTAAAAGAAAAAGAAAAGAAAAAAAAAGAAAAGGAAAAAAAACCAAAAAAACCCTGCCTTTGGTTTAAAGTTTGCCCCCTCTGTGCCCCCCCTCCTTTTTTCCCTCTCTGCTTCAAAAGACAGGTTTGAGTCTGACTCTGAAGCACCCTCTGCTAGAGTATGTGCCATTTACTTTAGTAAAGCTGATTAAGTCATGCATTTACAAGTAGACCTTCCATCAGAGCTAATTCAAAGCAGATGTTCTGGGTTCCACAGCCAGGGAGGCTTCAATCTGAGCATTGCAAGGGTCTCTGTAAGAGCACTGTTTTTACTGCACTTTATAGCTTACTGGGAGGAGGTTAATTGGTGTAAAAGTTTAATTTCAAATAAGGATCCCCTTTTAAAGTTGCATATATGCATATACTTTTTATGGAGCGTTATATTACAAAGTCAAAGTGGGGGAGAGAAAATCATCCAAAAACATTTCAGGATCAAAGACACCCAACCTGTCAAATGCTAAGATATTTTTATGAGGAAATAGGACTCACATTTTCTCCAGAAGACGCAGAGAGAAGTAAGGAGTGGAAAAATTTTTAACTAGATTCCATGGTATATTAGGAGAAGAAGAAAAAAACACACCCATGCCAATATGTTGGTTTCAGAACCTTCTGGCTTGGCTTCTGCTGCTGAAAATATTGGCAAGAAAACGCTCTGTTCTGGGATTATTTATTAGACAAGCAATAGATTTGTACAGTTTAACAATAGAGGGAGGATTCAGAAACGCTCATTTTCTCCATGTTCTAACTTTCAACTACTTTTGTGTTTTATCTGCAAGCCAGGATAACTGTACTTATCCCTTGAAATGATCATCAGCACGAGCTTAGTGTAATTTTATTATTTGATTAATTGCATTGCCTATAGAAGGGTTATAGCCTGTTCCTTGCACTGAAAACTGCATAGGCTGCTCTGATAGAAGATCAGCATTCTTATGAATCTTAAGTCATCTAGATTTACATTTTATATTTATCAGAAGTCATCAGATTTTTGCTTTCAGTAAAGACTGCAACAAAAGAAACTGTATTTACCTTGAACTTCAGGCTAGTTTTGCAGGTAATATAGACTATGACAGTATTCAGCTCTAGAAAGGCTCTCCGTGCCTCCCTGCTGATGGAGAATCACGTTTAATTTTGCTGCTTTCCCAACCTTCTATTACAGAAGCATCTACTGGCCTTGGCCAGACTTGCTTAACACTTTCCAAATCATGGACTTAACAAAGCCCCTTTGAGTCTGTCAGGGTAAGACATGAAGGCAGGCCTACAACCCCTTTCTGCAAATGAGAAATGACTGATATACTCAAGGCTGTAGGAAAACTATGGCTGGAGACTTCATAAACACACACACACTTCTTAGATTCCAGCCTAGAGCCACAGCCACAGCAGCTTCAGTTCCTGTTCCTGATGAAGACCTCTCATCAAACAGCAGCAAACCATGACAGCAAAGCCCATGACAGCAAAGCTCTCATCTGTTACTTTTCCTTTCCCACTCATTCAGTGGATAGACCCATTTAGGAGGGAGGTTTTTGTGAGGATCAGGCTCATTTCAGATTTTCTGCACTGTAACCTATAGGATTGAGCTCAGTCAAGATTTGTGTACTGAGTGTAAGACACACAAGCCCTGGCCCTATCTCAAGCTCTTCTCCTTTTCAAGGACTGTACTTGAGGCATCTGTAGAATTATGCTACAGCAGGACCTCTGCAGTGATGTTCAGGCTTGTGTTTGAATCTGTTACATGAGATCCCCATCCCATTACCTAAAGTACCCATAGAATTCCTCACCTCTGGCCAGAAGTAGCACTCTGTGTTGATACTGGAGGGCACTGCCTGAGCTCTGTGGAGCTCAGTTACAGGGAGTGCCTGGCACCTGGCAAAGGGGAGGGAAGAGTTGACTTTGGAGAATTCCCAACAGGAGCTGAGCACCAGGCAGGTTGGAGGTGCAGACATGCAAGACATTTCCCAGACAGCAGAACAGTTCAGGAGCTGTAACTACACTGGCTGAATGGGCACTTTTATCATGGGAAATGTGGTGAAGGCATTGGCAGGATTTTACTGGTTTTGAAAAATTCCTTTCCCAAAATTAAAGACAGTTGTGTAGAAGGACTCAATGCTCAGAGCAGGGCATACCAATCCCATCACTTCAAAGGGCAACTCAAAAAGGTATCTATATAATCAGTGAAGTTCCTCAACAGGGTTTGCACCCAGGCTCTACAGTCTAGTTTAGTGGTAAAGAGCTCTGAGTGGGGCCCTGAGTGCCCACAGGAGAATCTGATCCTTCAGGGGATATAGAACTTACAAACAGAAAATGTAGTATTATAAGATTGTAAGCAAAACCAGGCAGAACACACAGGCCCAAATGCATCCTGACTGGAAAACCTGCTATTTGAGAAGGCTACAACACAGATGATTTTTACCCAATGTGCTTTGAATTTAGAACAGATGCCAAGTAGTAACCATTCCCATGTGACAAGAGCTAACCTATCTCTTGGAGACCAGCACATTCCAATGAAGTGCATGAATTTTCAGGAATTTTTCTTTCCAGGTGAGTAATGCAAGAATAAATGAAAAGGAAGAAATCCTGATAAGTGCTACAAGGATGCCCATGGTACAAAACCATCAATCCCTATCTTCTCTGGCTCCCTTTTTCCATACCTTCTTCCTCATTAATCTCTCTTTCTAAGTTCTGAAAAAAGTTGCTGCCAAGGCCAATATGAGGCCAGGTAAAAATTTTATACTATAGCCATTAGGAATATGTATTACAACTTTTTTTTATGATACAGGGAGACAAAAAAATCAATTACTACCCAGTTTACACAAGATGACAGTGGGCTTCAGGTTCTTTACCTTTGTTTCATCTGAAAAAAAACTCTAAAAAGATTGCTTACAAATTCCATGCTGTAATTTTCATCCAGCCAAATACAAACTGTGAAGTCTCCCAGCTGGCATATACTGAAATCTGGAGCCAGCTTTTCCAAAAGGCCTCCAGGAGCACATTAGAGTCCTTCTAACTTTAATAGGGCCTTTTTGGTTTAGCCTTTATGGACATCAGTATGGCCCTTGTAACTTGAGATCTCTTAACCATTTAAGCATTAAGGATCTCTTCAGCAATTTAAGTACTTGCAGTTCTCCAGATATCTCTTTTCCTAGGTAAAATATGAATATTTATCAAGTCTTTGGCAGGTGCATCTAAATCAAAACTTGAGATCTCCAAACTCCTGTTTTGGAGGAGTTCCTCTGCAGGATTCTTGGAGATATGGTTGATGCCTTAAGATTTTCATTGTTAAAGAGACATATGGAGTATGCCTTTAAGAACATACTTCAACTTTTGGTCAGCCCTGAATTGGTCAGGAAGTTGGACTGGGTGGTTGTTCTTGGTCCCTTCCAAATGAATGATTCTCTTCTCTTCTCTTCTCTTCTCTTCTCTTCTCTTCTCTTCTCTTCTCTTCTCTTCTCTTCTCTTCTCTTCTCTTCTCTCAATAATTAGTACCATATTGAAAAAGACCAAAGCCAATAATTCCTCTGTTAGATACCTTTGATAGAAATTATCCTACAGAGGGTACAGATCACAGTGAGTTAATACTATATATTCCCAAAAGCAAGGAAAACTAAAGATGGGTATAAGACAAATACTCTTCTTGATGCTACAGTGAAGCCTGCAAGTTGCAGTCAAATCTGCTCAGATGGAAGATTTCTCCATCAGAGATGAAAGATGATGTCTTGAGACAGCTTTCAGCCATGACATTAACTGCTCATAAGGGATAACTGGTATTTATCCTAATTTTCAGCTGCTCAAATGTCCACAGGAGGGCTGAAAACATCTGAACTGTTCATGTCTAAGCCAAAACTTGAAGATCAGATCACAACAGTGGAGCTGACCCTGGAGGTCTGAGATGATAATTTCAGTCAGCTACCTCTTTTTCCTTTCCTTATATACCTGTTACTCATCTCTAACATTGGTGAGGAACTGCTTGTCTAGAAATACCAGCATGAGCAGAACTTCACTTACAGTGAGATAAATCATTCAACTTATATAGTGAAACATTCTAAATAACCAGAAATGCTACCACCCTACAGATGTGTTTTCATCATTTTTTTTCCTCCCTCCATTTCTAAATACAGACATCAGTTTTCATAAAAACAGGAGACAAAATGTAAGACTGTATCCTTGGATGCATCTCTTTGGATCCTGGAGTCCAGCTACTGGTGCCAAATGGAGTCTGTGCACAGGACCCCATTCAGCTCTGCCAACACATTTCTTGCTCCCCACTAACTTATGATGTCAGTTGGAGCAAAACTCATCTCAATATCTTACTTTTATTACAGTAACTGTGTTGCAAAGCAGAACATAAAAGTAGCAGCACCCTGGCTTCTCAGCTGGTATAAAAAGAAGAGCTGCACCAGTTTATGCCAGCTGAGAACATGATTTGAGTTGTTTGGGAAGTTTGGGTTTTTTCCCCCCATAAGCTGTTTGCTGTAATCTCAAGGATATTAGAAAAAATGTTAACATCAGCCAGTTGGGGGCAGGAGTGAAAAAACCCTGAAAATTTAATATAGTTGCAGAGCACTTTTTGTTTTTTCCATTAGCTGATATTCTCAGGTTACCAGAAAGGAATTCATTGCACTTCTCTACATTCACTGCTAGTGAAACAAGAGATTGAAAGATTTTAGAATAAGTGGCCAGGCCGAACACCAGCAGTGCATGTGCTGGAGTTTGGGTTAGGGCCTTTTCAAACTGGAGGCTGATTAGGTACCTGCTTCCTGGGAAAGCAAGTCTGGGAAGTGCAGGATATTCGTTGTCTTCAGCTGACCACTGTAGGCTTGCTCCCACAGCTATACATCCATCACACAATGGACCAACAAGCCCAAAATGTCCATGTCAATCTGCAGCTGCCTTTAATCTAATCCAGATTTATGAGACACCCCCCGTGCCCCCTGTGGAGATCTAGAAACTGCACTTTGTTTTGATTTGACATACATTTTTCCATTTAAGATGAAGAAGTATGAGCCCTATTAGACTGCATTGTAGCTAGGAAGCAGGAGGGGTAAAGCTCTGTCTGAAATGAAGGAAATGATGATGTAATTTTGAACCGTTAAGGACTGAAGGGATTAAAAGATTTGGAGTAGGATTTGGAAAGTCTCTGGTGTTGCATACAGGAGGGCTATGTGGCCTGCCTCACCATCTGGACAGAGAAGGCCTTTCTCCTATTTACTGGTTTGGGGGTTGTTGTTATAGCTGTGCAGCTCACGAGCCCCACTGCATTTAATACTCCCATCATCATTTCCATCATAAACCCTTTTTTTCCCTTGAGGAACTACAACATCACAGTAAATATTTGCTGCAGGGTAAAGCTTGCCACTAAGATCTGGTCTCAGGCCTAAAAGCAGCAGGGGCATGAGGCAGGATCAGGCTTGGGAGGTTTTTTTACATTACCCTGACCTCATTTTATAAAATGAACATCTCCAGCCATTTTCAACAACCACGAACCAAAGGCTGATGCTACTTTTCCATGGGTTTGGACAGCTTGCTGTCCAGTCAGTACAAGGATTTATAACTTGACCAGTTTGGTGACAGGACACGTGCCCTGGGTGATCCTGGGCAGCCACATCTTGCAGTAGGGGTCAGGCAAGACCTGAGGAGGCTCAGCAGCACGCTGGCTCAGCTGCTCACTGCTGCTCACTCCATGCCTCTGGATTCAGTGTTGTGCTTTCTGATGCACCAAGCAGGAGCTGTATGAAGAGGGAGTGACTGGGTTTCCTCAGACTCTCCTCGGCCATTCTGCTTTTACAAAAGAGGTCCAGGAGAGCAGGGGTGAAGCCATCACATGCTATAGAAATTACACTCTTCCTCTGAGCTGCTCAAGTCCTATAGTTGGTCCTTGCAGTGTTATCTTCCAGCAGTTGGGTAGTATTTGGGATGTCACTAGTTGTTTCAGTTAAAAAAAGAAAGTAACTTTGGCTTTGTGGGTTTTTTTAAATCCAAATCTAAACCTCTTCATGAGCTCAAATCCTCTCGATTACCCAAATCTAGTTTCTCTGAACAGAGCAAGAGTCAAATAACATGTTGGATAACACCTGGTGCTACCACTAACAACTGCTCACCCATGTTATCTCCCCCCTTCTGCATTAGTTTCTCAAGGTCAGGCTCTAAGCACACCTATGGCTGCAGCTCAGGCCCCTTGCTACCTATTCTATTTGCTTCCTCTCCTACTCTGCTCCTCCTCTTATGTACAGACACATGATCACAATCAGAGCTATGCACTACCCTGCTTGTGTTTTCCAAATGGTTTGTGAATTTTTTCATGGAAATTTGAATTTTCCAGTTACAGGTGTGTCCATATCAAGTACACGACATGCATGGCAAGCTAAGAATAAGTTAACAAATGACAAGACAATAGATTATTCCTCAGACTCAAAGAGAAGTGATATTTTGATAGGTGTCCTTGCCAGGCTTTAAAGGCTGAACAAATCCCATTAATGCTCTAAACATATGGAAAATAAGTAGACATGCAAAAAAACTGGCAAACCCTCTCATAAAAATCTGATTGAGAAACTGCATTGCAAATATAATTTCAAAGCCTGTTCTGTAATTATTGGGCTGTATGGAAATGCAGCATGAATTTGTGGTCTGCTCCCATTAGTTGCAATCACAAAGGAAGCAAATGAAACCATCTCCTCAGACATGCTGAAATAACTTCAAGAGCCTGATAAATTTGCAAGAGCAATCACAGTTGCAAATCAGAAGTTATTAAAAAATCAAAGTGCATCTACTTCAAGAGGCTTCCAAAGATTTGCCTTCTCATCTTGTCTCCAAAGTCAGAAAAAATTGCATGTAATATGCTCTGACAACAACTTTCACAAGTTCCTTATCTGAACAGAAATAGCACAAGGACTGCCTCTCTGAGGTGACTGTAAATCAAAAGCGAAACAACAGCTCTAGTGGAACCTCTGGGATTTATATCAGCTGAAGACTGGGCCATACCATAGTAGCATACAAGCTGGCCATAAATACAGTGTTAAATGAAGCTTTAAAACTTCAGAAGAGATCAATTTTCCTTTCAGAAATGACCAGTGATTTACAGGATTCATATTCCTGTGTTATTTTTATTATTATTTTATTACATGGTTCATCCAGGGTCAGTTGAGATGTCAGAGCCCTCAGAAGCTGAGCTGTGTCTGTTGCAGTGGCTAATCTGAGACCCAGTACTGACAAAGGGAATAATTTCTACCCATCCCACACCGGGGTATACATTGATGCTGGGGAGTGAGGTCCCACTTTGTAAGGAAAAGCAGCACCCTGCTGCTGTCAGGCAGGCCTGAAGATAATTTCTCTAGAACATTGCATCCAGTTGGCAGCCAGTCACTAGTGGTGTCCCTCAGGGATCAGTGCTGGGCCTGGTTCTGTTCAATATCTTCATTGATGATCTAGATGAGGGGATTGAGTCCATCATCAGCAAATTTGCAGACGACACTAAGCTGGGGGGGAGTGTGGATCAGCTGGAAGGCAGGAGGGCTCTGCAGAGGGACCTGGACAGACTGGAGAGTTGGGCTGATTCCAATGGGATGAGGTTTAACACGGCCAAGTGCCGGGTCCTGCACTTTGGCCACAACAACCCCATGCAGCGCTACAGGCTGGGGACAGAATGGCTGGAGAGCAGCCAGGCAGAAAGGGACCTGGGAGTCTGGATTGACAGGAAGCTGAACATGAGCCAGCAGTGTGCCCAGGTGGCCAAGAAGGCCAATGGCATCCTGGCCTGTATCCGGAACAGCGTCGCCAGCAGGTCCAAGGAAGTGATTCTGCCCCTGTACTCAGCACTGGTGAGGCCACACCTCGAGTACTGTGTCCAGTTCTGGGCCCCCCAGTTCAGGAAGGATATCGAGGTCCTGGAGCAGGTGCAAAGGAGGGCAAGCAGGCTGGTGAAGGGACTCGAGCACAGACCCTATGAGGAGAGGCTGAGAGAGCTGGGGCTGTTCAGCCTGGAGAAGAGGAGGCTCAGGGGAGACCTCATCGCTGTCTACAACTACCTGAAAGGAGGCTGTAACCGAGTGGACGTTGGTCTCTTTTGCCAGACGACTTTCAACAAGACAAGAGGGCATGGTCTTAAGTTGTGCCAGGGGAAATTTAGGTTAGATATTAGAAAGAATTTCTTTACGGAGAGAGTGATCCGGCATTGGAATGGGCTGCCCAGGGAAGTAGTGGATTCTCCGTCCCTGGAGATATTTAAAAAGAGACTGCATGTGGCACTCAGTGCCATAGTCTAGCAACCGCAACGGTGGTAAAAGGGTTGGACTTGATGATCTCTGAGGTCCCTTCCAACCCAGCCAATTCTATGATTCTATGATTCTATGAACCTCAGTGGATGCCAACAGGAGCATTGTGAGGCTGCCCAAAAAGAACTGTCTTCAGCAGCATAAACCACTCAGCAGGTAGATCCGTCTTGGTTCCCAGGATGCTGCTCTGTGACAACAGAAAATAACCCTATTCAAGCCAGAGGATAGCCTGTGGACACTGTCCCACATTTCTGCTTAGATCCACATGAATCTGGTGATCAGCTTAATTAAAAGAAGATGGACTGGGTGACGCAAGTACACACATGGATATGGTATTCTAATTTGGAAAGGCCAGAAAACCATAATCCCCCAGAAGAAAAATACTGGGCCACATCCAAAAGTCCTCTTTGCTCAAAAGTATTCCACAAAGAGAGAGTCTATCGAGGGATCACAAGCAGTATCCCTTAGCAAAGCTGAAATAACATGGCAAAGTGGTTTTCTAGGCTTCCCCACGCCATGCAGTTAGGGAATAAATGTACACAACCAAACCAAATATTGGTTGCCAGTGTCTGATAGCCAGAGAAGATACAGTTTTAACTCATTTTTTCTCCTTTTCCCCTCTCTGTGCCATCTTCAGAGCCATTACAGAGAGCCATCCAACGGCCTGAGTTCTGCAGCCTTTTTGTGGATTTGCTGTGCTATTAGGGGTACCAGAAAGAATGGTGGGAATGTATCTCAAGATACTTTTACTATACCGTGTAGTAAATTAAGTTTTCATGGTTATAAGCAGAAAGTTGTCTCACAGGCTGAAAAAACCCAACCTAAATTATATTTTCAACCCACAATTGTCACCTGGATATGTATACTGTACCATCAGTTGGTTGTGTCTGGAAGGAGTTTTATCCCTGCTTCCTTGAGCCCTGATGGACTGGTGGACTTTTGCCATCAACCTGGAGGGAAGTTCCCCTTCAATTCCCAGATGCATGAAATTACATCTGTAAGTTCTGGTCAGTATTGCCATTGCTGGCATTGACAGGGTTGTTTAAAAGGGCTTCTTCTCATTGTTTTTCCAAGGACCTGCCCAAAAATGTTTCCATCCAAACCACCATCACGCAAGACTCCAGCAGAGGAGTGAAGAACAATAGCACATAAGGTTCCAAGTTCAATAGCAATTTCAAGGATTTCAGCTGTCACAGTTAATTAGTGGCAGTTTCTCTCAGGCCTCCTTTGCTTAACCCCTGAAGGACAAGGCTTGGAAAACTGCTTCTTAGAAGGGCAAGGAAAGTCAAAAGACCTGTCTTGTAGCAGCCAGGAATTATTAAGAAAGCAAAACTAAAAAATGGAATGTGTTGTGAAGTTAAAAATTCAGACAAAATATTTACAAAAATATACTATTTCCACTTTTGCAAAAGGAGGAGGCATGATCCTGGAGGGTGGGGTCCAGAGTCTGGATTTTGTGCAGGGTTATTTTAAAAAGCTGAACAAAGTCCAACTGTTTTTCTAGGATAAGTACTTCCCAACTTTAGCGTATTTAAAAAAAAAAAAAAAATCTGGATCATGATCTGAAATCTGTGGCTTGAGCTTGTTTCTAAACAGTTCTTTTTCTTGCAAAAAAAGAAAAAGCATCATATGGTAAGCCACTCCAGAAAAACACTGGAGCACTGCTTCCTGACAGGAAAGTACCTTGGCATGCCTCCCTTTCCAAAAGGTCTGGTGTGGTTGCTAGATACAAGACTGAAAGCCAGAAAAATTGATAGATTTTTTGTTCCCAAACACTGCTGCACCAAGCACTTCTAAATGATGCACCAGAACAATTCATGACTTGCTCAGGGGGAAGACCCCTGGCACCCTGAGCAAGCACCTCCACACAGACCATGTCAGAAGATGCTCTCTGGGTGCAGCCTCCTCCCTCCCAGCTCATGGAAGCTGTGCCAGGATGCAGCATAAGGACAGTGACCCTCTTGTGGTCACCACCTATGACTATTAAGTCCCAGGACACAACACCCATGTCCCAATCCATAGCAGGTCTCGTGATAAGGGACATCTCCATCATGTGAATAAATGCAGGGCAAGCATCACACCTGAGCCAGGTTAGGCTTCAAGAGAGGGCACTGTCCCCTTGGGTGGTCATGGAGATGCCCCTTTATTTGAGGTTTTATCATCAGGATTAAAACTCATCCCCTGACACAGCCAGAGGACCGTGAGAGCTCCCCAGGCCAGACTTGAGAGAGGGTCCAATGGAGGGAAATACAGCACAGGTCTGCAATGTGAGGAGACCCCATATTTCATGGGAAGTCAGCAGTCCTCACCACTGCTATGTGCAACCCTCTGAGACTGTCTGTCTTGTTACTCCTGTAGCAGAGAGGTGGATTAAACCTGTGGAAGGGAGGGAGCACCTGAGCAAGTGGGACACTGCAAGGCTAAGTGCTTTTAGCTCTCCCAAAACAGCTCATCCTCTTGTGTCGTGAAGTCTCCAGACAAACTGCTGCCCCTGCCCACGGGTTGTTGCAGCCTCTGCAGCTCCTGGCAGGACCTGTGTCCTGCAGGAGGCTCCTCCATGGCTGCCCCTTTTCCCCCATGCTCACACACAGAATTACAGAACTTTTTAGGTTGGAAGAGACCTCCAAGATCATCCAGTCCAACCTTTGACTAACACCATAAGCTAACTACTAAACCATGTCCCTAGGGACCAGGTCCAAACACCTTTTAAATACCTCCAGGGATGGTGACTCCACCAATGTCCTGGGCCATCCCAATGCCTGACAACCCTCTCAGTGTACAAAATGTTTCCTAACATCCAGCCTAAACCTTCTGAGCAGAAGCAGCAGGTCAGCTCTGCACAGCAGGTCAGCACAACCCTTTGGGCACAGCAAGATTGGAGGCCTGGGATCCCAATTTGTCACCAGTCCCTTACCTGAGTCCTTTTGCCTGACTGCTGAACCGAGGCACCCTGCTGCTCCCTGGTTCTGCTGCTTGTGGAGCACAGGGCAGCAGCCCTTCAGCCCGCAGGCAGCACTGCCCCTCCAAGAGGTATCCTCAGCTGGCTCTTAGCCCAGTTTGCTTTCACCCTGAGCACACAGGAGGGCAGGGACTCATAACATGTTCCTACCACATCTTCCAACACCTCATTGGGGTCTCAGGGCCAGCAGTACCCGGTCCTTGCTGACCCAATATAAACACAGGACTTTGCTCCCTCTGCCTCCATTTTCATGTTCTTGCATTCAGTGAGGGAAATGGTGTCACAGATGGGAACAGACCAAAATTAAAGGTTGTCCTGCAGTACACAGCCAAGGTAGATATTCAAAATAACTGTGCTTTGGTGTTACCTGAGACACATCGACTGTAGCTGCTAATGGTATTTCCAAGCCTTCTGTCCCATCTTGCAACCAGCAGCAGCTGAAGCAGGGGTAAATCTCCAGAGAAAACAAGAGGCCCTTACATTCAAGAAAAATGCTTATCACAGCCTCTCTGACAAAGCTCAGATTTGATGTGAATGAGGAGGGAAGCTGACAGCAGGTGGAGATCTTCAGGCTAATTACCTTGAATAATTTGCCTGCAGGTGCTGTGCAGGTGGTCTGAACCTTTAGGCACTGACCTAGGAAAAGCAATGGGAATCCTGCATGCACCACTTTTCCATCTGAGCTGCAGGCCTGGAATACTGGCTAAAAAAATAAAAAACAAAACGGATTCCATATTTAAATCCACAGTTAACAGTTTAGGGTTGTTCCCTTAAAAGTTTTGGAAAAGGAAAAAAAATTCGATCCCATGGTAAAGTTTCATTCTCTTCG
This sequence comes from Calypte anna, assembly GCF_003957555.1. NCBI lineage: Eukaryota > Metazoa > Chordata > Aves > Apodiformes > Trochilidae > Calypte > Calypte anna. The sequence continues at coordinate 37,573,364 of NC_044251.1, forward strand.
CCCTAGGAGCTTGCTACATGTCAGCTTTAAAATAACCCCAGAGTGGAGAATTTGCTTGCAGATTAGAAGAGCATTCACCAGCTAAACCCAGTAGGCATTTAAAAAACAAACCAAAACACACATTCTTTCCTGAGGCTGGCAAGGCAGCTATTGGAGTCACACCCTCTTGAACAACTGCCCTCTGATGTTTTCAGATATTCTGAGGTTTTAGAGACAAACACTCCACTTCCTCCTGCAATGTGCTCAAATTCTTCTCCAGACAGCTGACTTGAGGGCTACCATGACTACATAAAGTTTTACAGCTATTTAACAGCTCTTCATTTTAAACCAGTTTCTCAGGACATCTGAATCTTGAGAATCACAGTGATTTCTAAGATGAAGTAGTAATTTATACTGGTGAGAGTTATGCTCTTGGATTACCAGAAAATCTCATTTCTGGGAACAAATTAAAAAAGCCACACAAGTATTCTGAGCTTTGACATGCAGGGATATGTTATGAAATGGCTACCAGTTTATACTACATGCTCTCCTGGTTTCTAAAATTAGATACAAATCTGTGATCATGTTAGACTTCTATCATGCATATTTTCATGTTGCATGTGTAATACTTGTGTTTTATCCCAAGAAGAAGTTACAAGCTTTTCCACATCCAGGTAACACATTGGTCAAGACTCCATATAGGATGATCTCAAATTTACCAAGACACCAAAGGCTTTGTTCACATTCTTAGGGCCAAACTTCTGCATAGGGGTAGGCAAAGACTTCCCGGGGAGTTCTCGTTCAGGTTGCAGAAGATTTCCTTAAACCCAGCATGGACTGTGGATGTGAATGTCCCTCCATGAATTGTAGGGTGAAGAAATGCAAAGTGTTCAGAGTCTACTTCAAAATTCACTTTTTTTCACAAAAGTTACCCTCTTACATCAAAAGCTGGAATGCAACAAGAAGGCACAAGAAAAGGATCAAGAAGAAAGACTCTTCCAAGAAGGAGAGAGCAGGAATATTGAAACCAAAGGAATTCCAGGCTGTCTGGAGTATCTGAAATTTGGGTTCCTTCTTTACAACTGGGAACTTGTCTTACCATCTGATAAACCATAATTTTAATACCCTTTTTGTGGGAGCACCCTGTGCACACAGCATGGGCTGGATCAGACTCAAAAGTTGATGGATTTATAAGTTATTTGGAGGGGACCCAAAGGCAAATGGGTTTTGCTTTTGGGGTAGTTCTGTAGCATAAACCTTTTAAATCATAAGTATGTGCAGACCTGTAACTGCTGGTGTACACACACGTGAGTGTCTTGTCTCTTCCCTTGACCCAGATAGTTTCAGAGTGTTTTCATGAGCAGAATACATTTGCTGAATTGTAGTCAGATGCCACTTCACTGCCGTTCTGTTTATTTTTAGGAAATGCAAACTGATCCCCATTTGCCAGGACACGGTGGGATCAAACAGCAGGAGGCTGTTTCTTTGCTCACCCTTTAGGCCTTGTGCTCACCACCACGCTGCCCTAAAGCTTTTGTTCTTTGTTCTTTTTCAGGATATGCCTCATGTTTGTTTTATCCCTTGCTGTTCTTGCCAACTCTGCTCTATCAAATAGCATCAGCCTCCTTATTATAGGAAATAGAAATGTCCTGGGAATGTCCTGATATCCTTGTAGCCTCACAACACAGTCTTTAACCATTCACTCCATATTCTTCTCTGCTTTCTTTCAGCTGCTACTAAGTAAATGAGCTGTTTTACAGGAGAAGGGAAGACAGCATTTATGCTACCACCACTAAAACTGAGACCAAACACTCTTTGGGAGCCTGTTTTCCATGGGAACAGCATGTTCTGCCTATCTTCTCCTGCCTCTTGCTGGGTCCACAGCAAGCAGAGAAAAGGACTGTGGATAGATTACAAATGGCACAAGCATAATCAGGCAGCCACTTTTTTGTCATGATGTTTTCATACCATGAGCCCAATCTGAGCTCTCTCCTATAGAAACCTCCTGGGGGATTTTTAATCTTCCTGCTTGTTTTTGTTCCATCTGTCTTTTCAGTGTCCCCAAAGAATATTTATTCTTTCTTTGGAATCTGCTGTCTCTTTCATAAACTGGCTCTCACTTCTCCTATAAAAACATGCCCAGGACAGAACTCCTTCCAGTTTCCAATTTAATTTTATTCCTGGGCAGTTATACCCGATTGTTCCCACGCTGTGGTTGTGCCTTAACTTAAGTAGCTCTTTTCCATCCCTGGTGTTCTCTCCCACCATGTGTGAAAAGTAAGTTATTTCTTTTCAGGGCACCTCACATTTCTCTTTGTTTCAAATGGGCTGCCTTGAGCTTATCACAGACCACTTATAAACAGTTTATGAGCTCCCCTACAAAGACTTCAGCATGCGTCAGGGTATCAGCTAGATAGAGCATAGGGGATAAAAGACATGTACCACACAGCAGCCTCTTTACTAGTGGATGGTGCATTTTGAGGCTGAAAGCCATCTCTTTAAATGAGTACAAGCCTTGTCCTGCACTAGAAACAGGGCTTTTCTTTTCCTGACTTTTGTATCCACCACTATTTTTCCAGATCTAATAAGGAAAGCCTGGCTGAATCCATTGCAACATTCAGAGCACCATCTCTTCATTCAAGCAATAGCTGTCCTTTAAAATTATTAAATTTATGGGATGTAACACTTCATTTGGTGAATTCTGAGTCACAGTTCCCATCTGCTCCTCCCTGCAGGAGGACTGCAGGTGTGATTCCTTTTCCTTGTTTTAGTTCACAGGGCATAAGAAGTTTAGCAGAACCAAGCAGTGACCTTGGTTCAGCATACCATTCTCCAGCAGTAACTATAAACATGGAGTACTGTAAGTCCTAGAAGAAGAGACTGACTGAAAAACATGCTGTCAATTTCAGCAAGTGCAGTTACTTAGGACATACTTCATGGAAAAATAAAACTACAAAAAACAAAACCAGCATTCACTTAGAATTGGTGCTGTCATCTTATTTCGTAGCAAGACGTGAATGAAGGTCAGGCCTTGACTGCAGGTTTAATTAAGTTTAGTTAATCCATTTTCTCAGTAGGGAATAAAGCCTCTTCTCCTTTTCTTACTAGTAAGTGGCAGAGTGATTGCTGAATGAGCCTGCTTCTGCCAGCACCTGGACCAATTTTAACACCTACACCACTATGAAACCTGGAAAACAGATCCTGATTCCTTTCAGATCTCAGCCATGCTGCACCTCTCTCCTGGAAACCTATCAGAGGAGGAAGTTGCTATGATTTTTTCTGTCCCTGGAGGTGAATGGAATCATGCACTGCAAATGAGATGTAGGTACCTGCCCTCCCACCCCTGAACCACATGTTAAAAAGGGAATTTCCATCAACTTGTTGTGAACACCTTTCCTCACCCTGGCCTAGTGAAACTGAGAGGGGTCAATAATTTTTTTGCTACCTTGGCCAGTCAGTCTTTGGGCTCAAACTCAAGAGGTTCAGGTTTTAATCCCTGCTTAAGCCCTTTTTGACAGATTTCCCCATCACTGAAACAAATTAAAGACTCAGTTTTGGATCTCTTGTTCTCTACCTGTTTTCACATGCCCATGTCCACTGCCTGTGTGTGCTCCCAGGGGGTAAGTTCAGCTGCCAATGTGCCTCCCCTCCTGCCATGACTTAAACCCCCATGAGCTCTGTAGCTTTGTGTCCCCTCCTTCTCCAGAGCATGTTGGGGGAGAAACTTGTACTGGGTGCTTCTGAAATTCCTTTCTTTAATAATTCATATGGTTAAAGGCTTTTTTCTGCACCCTGGATTTTGAGTGATGTTTTTTTTCTTTAATTGCAAAACAAATGACTGCAGCAGAATTATTTTTCCTCCTCTTCATGCAATTTTTCTTGCTTTACAAAGGTTGAACAACATTTCAAGTCATGAGCCATCAAGTACCCCCTCTCAGCAGCACTGCATTTAGCACCACCTACTTCCATATTCCTCTTTAAGTTAAAGCTGCTTCTAATGAATAGCTGCAAAGACCAAGTCTTGATCTGTAAACCATTTCCACAGCCTCTTGGAGTAGCTTTTTTTGATTTTTTTCACTTATACTGAATGTCAAAGTGCACCTTGAATTTATAAATAGACTCTTTGCCAGTTCATCCTGGGAGACCTCACTGTGCCAGGGACACACATTTCCTCTGCTTCTCTACCCTTTCAATTAGGGCATCTCCTTTCCCTTCACTTCAAGCTTTTGGCCAGCTTAGGTCAGTGGCTGGTGCCAAACCCTATACCAAGGACTTGTACAAATTCTAGATAATTCAGCTGGTTTATTTATTTATTCCCAATCTGGCAATAAATATTGCAGCAGCATCAAAGCTGGGCTTCTCAGGGTCTTGCTTACAAACCCACCTGTGTTCATCCTTCTCACTCAATCTCTTAGACCATAATGTTGTGCTAAGCTGAAAAACCTTTGAGGAGTCTTCTCCTCCCAGTGAAATTTTGCATTATTTGAGAAAGTAAAGCCTCTTTTATTCACTCTTCTTAGGATTATTGATAGGTACAGAAAAATGCTACAAATGTTTTGCTTTACCCAAATTCTCTAGTTGGACCAGCTCCCACATCAAGAAGGCTGACTTGTCCTCTCCAACTCTTCTGTCACTCAGTCAGGTGATTTTTTTTTTTCACCCCCTGAAAAGCAATTGCAGAATCAGGAAATAATGTGCTGCATCATCATCTTCTACATCATGAAGTGCTACACAGCTGGAGGAATGTAAGAAAATATACCAGGTTTTTTTAGACTACATTTTTTTTTAGCTTTTTCAGGTTATATCAATCTATTTGTTGACTGAAAAATCAGCCAAAGGTGACTTTACTCACCTTCTGCTGGTTTGTCCTGACAGCAGGAGGACTGTTGAAGATGTTGAGTGCTGTGGCAGCTCCAGCTGCCAGTATTCTTTGTGACAAAGTCGTGCATGGGGAAAGGGCATAATGGAAAAAGTGTTTCTGGGTGTAGCAAAGGGAGGAGTGGACCAGCAACCACCACATTTCCTTCCACATGGAGTAAAAACTGATGGATAGGAAAGTGCTGCCATTCACTGGTTGAGCAGGTCCCTCGTGCTTCATAAGAAATGGGACTTACTGTAATGCAGCATGATCTAAGACACAGTTTTAGTTCAAAGTTGGAGTTTGTTTCCTGGAAAGTAAAAAACCAAACCAAGCAACAAACAAAAAACCAGGAAACCACTCTAAATAAGTCAGTGATGCAGCTTTCTTATATGGTGTAAGTTGTCTGAGCAGATGAAGTGATGGCATTCGAAATGGTACTTTAACATAGAAAAATCCATCAGGAGAAGAAGGGAGTAGAGAGGAAAGCCCTGCAAAGCCACATGAGGAGCTCTGCACATACATTTAAGTGGTGGCCCTGGATCACTGGGACAATCCCCAGAGAGCAGAGGCTGAGGGCTTTGTATCTTGTCATCTCTCCAGAAGAAGGGATGGAGCTTGGGGTGGGTTTAGGGGACAGTTATTTGTTAGGCAAATACAACATAAGGTTTAGTCAAATTTAGGCTTTTTAACTCAGCAAGGAGGTAAAAGTGGATGAAATTTAATATCCAAGACATTAGAATAGATATTAAAGTCCTTTTGGGCTCCAGCCTCCCTGTTCTATATAGTCAAGGATTTCCTGGGTTAGAAACAGTTTTTCCAGTGGAGGAGCTTGCTTGAAAATATTTTTTGGTCTGTTACTCCTTTGGAGCACAGCCCAAACACTGCTTATCTGAACTTGTCCACTTTGCTCTTTTCATTTTGAGAACCTGGCAAGGTTCATACCCAGATCCATGACCCTGCAAAAGCATTTAGAGTGTTGGGGCTCTACCTGTTCCTGTCACTGATAGCCTATTGCATACCACCACCACAAAAAAAAACCCAAAACAAAAAAACCCACCAAAATCAGTGCAAATGGAGATGAATGTTTGATAACTAAGACCCTTTAAATAGCTTTCCTGGCTCTGTTTAAAAAATCTGAGTCACCCTGGCTCAAACTGGGAGGAATCAGTGTTCAAACCTGCAGAGATACTATCTGCCTTTGAAATGCTTGTGAAAACTCTCAGCCTTTTTTGGAAAAGTAAAATCTGCCCTGATAACATTGGTTCTCAGAGGACATGAGGGTCCTATACACCTTCACCCTCCAAATTAACTCCTGCTCTGTCTGTGTGGGACCACATGGGGATGCTGGCACCTTGGACATCTCATACTTATTTCCTGAACACCCCACAATGTCCCACAGACCTTCCCCAAGGGCTAAAGCCTCCCCGCTAACACAAAACTATAGAATCACAGAATGGTTTGGGTTGGAAGGGAATTGAAAGCTCATCCAGTTCCAACCCCCTGCATGGGCAGGGACACCTCCCACTAGCCCAGGTTGCTCCAAGACCCATCTAACCTGGGCTGAGACACTGCCAGGGATGGGGCAGCCACAGCTTCTCTGGCAACATGTTCTAATGCCTCACCACCCTTAAAGTGAATAATTTCTTCTAATATCCAATCTAAATCTCCCCTCTTTCAGTCTGAAACTGTCTCCCCTTATCCTGTCTCTTCATGCCCTTGTATAACGTCCCTCAAAAGCTTTCCTGTAGCCCCTTCTAATATTGGAAGGTGTTCTAAGGTCTCCCCAGGGACTTCTCTTCTCCAAGCTGAACAGCTCCAAGTCTCTGAGCCTATCTTCATAAGAGAGGTGCTCCAGCCCATGGTAGCACATGGTCCCACATCAGTGATGTGTGGATGGATGCACAACCTCCTCATGTGCCTCAGCCCTGGGACTTGGGCCACAGCACTGGGCTCAAGTGGTTGGAAAGAGAGAGAAAGCCCTGTGGGATCTCTTTGCTGGGGATCCTGAACAGCAGTGGTCACCCAGCAGCATGAGATTATGGGGCACAGATGAGGGGGCAGAAAGCAGGATGTGATGCTGGGCTGGGACAGCAGGAATGCCCCCCCTGGGCAGCTGTTAGCTGTGCTCACAAGAGCTGGTGGGGTGTGCACAATGGTTCTGCAGCCAGAAAACCAGCAATGTATCACTTGCATTTAGATAGTCACCAGAACACAAGACCTGGCAGCTTCTCAGAGATGAACAGAGGTTTGGAAATCAAAGATATTTTTCATTCCTGACCATTTCCATCATACCCACTCTGTGCCTTTGTATTCTGCAAGGAGAATAAGGCAATCAGAAGTGTATACAAATGGTGGGGATAATCACCCTCCTCAATTTGACACATTTTTTTTTACTATTTTGCAGAGGATGGCTACATCCCCCCTTAAAATGTGCATTTCCTTCATTATATAAATACTTTTTTCCCCCTTTAAAAGCCAGTGGAATGCAGACAATGAACAATTTCATTTCGAAGCCAACTTTTCATCAGAGTTTATCCTTTTGATTTGGAAACTGGCTCATTTAAGCTGGAAAATTCTGTGAAATGTTGCAATAAAAGAGGCTGTATTTTTACATTAGTTAAAATATGCACACACAGAAACCCAAGCACTACAAAAAGCAAGCAAAGTGCCCAGCCTGTAAGCTCCAAATTGCTGGAAATTTCTCATTTCAAGTACAAATTCCACCCAGATCCTTGCAATCTCTAGTAGTAATGCAAGCTGCCACCCATAACCAGCACAACATTTCCACTAGGCAGTGTATTTTTCCCTAACATAGTGAATGTGGCTTCAGCTGCCTAAATGTTATCTGGGTCTGTTGCAATCTGCTGTAAATTTTTAAGATACTGGTCATATGTCATACACTCACAACACTTTCTGGATTTGCTTTAGGACTAAAATGTTCCTGGGCAAAAACAATTCACAATTCAGGAAGAAATCCTATCCTCTGGGTTTTTTCCAGATTCCCTAGAAGTAGATTCTCACTTTTCTCCCCCACCCCCCTTTCTTGCCTACTTCTGTTCGTGCCATGTTACTTTATAAATCAGATCCATCCCAGCTCCAGTCATCAGAAATGGGAGTAGCTTGCTTTTTCTGTACCGAAAAGTGGAGCAGTAACTTCACACACTCTTAGAAGAAAAAGAAGGATCCAAAGCCAGGATAGGCTTCTGGCCAAAGCAGCTCAGATTTTCCACCTCATCTGCAACTGAGACATGAAAAGGACAGGTTAGGACTGGGCAGCAGAAGCCCTGTTTCTGGCAGTCTTTTGTCCCAAAGTTTGTGCGTGTGACTAAAGTTATGGCCTTCACACCAAACACAAAAAAAAAAGGTATGAGGATGCGTTTAGACCCAAAATTAAAGTCTGAGAGACGTGTGGGTTTTTTTAGACCCATATGAAGCCCAGAGTAGTTGCTGGCAGATATTTATAGAGCATGACTGTATGGACTGTGATCTACAGTCAAGAAGTGGGATAGGTTACATGAATTCAGTGCTGCCAGTTCAACATAATTTCCTTTCAACACCATGACCAAGTAGCCTTTGATTTTCACACCAGTAAAATGGGGCTAATACTTATTTCTTTTACATTATCTGAGGATAATGTTATAAACATCAGTTAAATTATTTGGAGAAGCACTGATTTTGTACTGTAAAATAACTTGGTCTGTACTGGCTGGTATTAAGCAGGAGATGAAATCTAAACCAGGAAAGTGCAGGAGAAAGGAAGCATAATTTCCTGTCTGTATGACATACTCTACAAGTGTGGCTAAGAATTTAAAAAAAAAAAAAAAACAACACAAAAAACAATGGCCATTACAAGAAAAGTTTTTTTCATCCTGCTTCCCCACTTTCACCAGGCTCTGCTCATGCAATGCCATGGTCCTCAGTAAAGAGGAAACTGTTCACTTGATTTCTCTTGGATTCCAGAGCAGCTATGGTGCTACATCCCAGTGACTCCTTCCTGTCCCCAAGCCTGTGCTGTGCACAGTTGTCCCCTCGGGTTGCAGAATAAATTAGAGCAGCCACCACAATACAGCTGAGAAAGCAATGGAAAATCCAGCCAGCCAGGAAGCTTTTTCTTCTTGATTTCTGTGAAGTTCTCCACATTTGGCAAGCTTTGTAAGCTCAGTAGTGGGAACTGAAAAGGAAAAACCATCACATACACAATTTTTCTGTGGCTTGCAGAAGTGAAATAAATCAAGAGATAAACCAGCAAAGCATCTGTGATAGAAGATTTGGTTTGTGAATGTTTAAAACATTTAGACATTGTCCCTCCAGCTTCCCGTGCTCTTGCTGGCACTTTATTATTTTACCTATTTAGAAAGGTACAATCACTAGCATCTCAAGGATTTTCTGGCTGGGTTCCATATTCCCCTTTCCCTGTTGGTGTTAGTGTATTTCTCCTCTGTGTGACTTGGATAAATCTCCATAATGCTGTCCATCTGACCCCCTTTTCTTCTTTATGATTTATCATTGGAAGACTGTCCAAACAACACCACTGTCATCCCTGTTGTCACCACTGTCACCAGCTGTTCTACCTCATCACCTCCACTCCTTTGCTGCCTAATCAGAGACAGGCCAGGTCCTTCTACCTGAGCCCACACTCTCTCTGCTCAGGCAGATGAGCACCCCCATATCCTCCCATCCAGGGAGCAGGCATGAGGTGAGCTTACCATTGCCACCCCAGCCCTCTCCATCCATCATCCACTGTGCCATGGTACACCCCCTTCTCCATCCCTTCACCTGAAGTGATGACAAATAACATGGGAGACCTGGGGAGCCACCACAACCCCAGCATGAAGCTGAGACTTCATCAACCACCCCCTGGCCCTGGCAGTCTGCACAGACAAGCTAAAGGGAAAGAGAGGTGGGCAAACAGCCCACTGTGTATTTGAAAATCGGTGGAAGACCTGAAAATAGCCCCTGCTGCCTTGTCTTATCCAGTCCTACAGGAACTCCTCCCTGACTCCAAATTCTAGTTATCCCAGAGGTCATGCAGGGACCCTGCCCCTGGTAGATCTCTGTCATGCCTTTCTTAGATCTTAGCTACAGCTGCTTCATTCTGATTAAACAGCCAAATTTCCTTTAATCTTCTTCCAAAAGAGGGAACTTAAGCCTTACAACAACATCTCCTAGGATCTTTCAGCTCTCCTTTGGAGAGATATTTCTTTCTATTGAAGGAAAAATTTCCTAATAACTCTCTTCTGCTGCCAGGCACTGAGCCCAGAGGCAGTGCCCTGTTCCTCATCATTTCCTAAGGGACTGGCACATCCCAGGCTGTACCCTCTACCTTTATTTTCCTGTTCTCATTCCAGCCTGTCTGCTTGAATTTATTCAAAGGTGTAAGAAAAAACCCCAACCTCTTGGGACAGCCTGTCCCACTCTGCACCCACTGCTGTAAAACCTCAGCTGCCATACTACTGGTTCTTATCAGCCATCACACCTTAAAGTACAGAAGGTGTGCCTAATATTAGCCAGAAAACGTCACGGTGAAGACCTGGACTTTTTCAGCTAATCAGTATTAATAACTTCCTATGTTTGAAGACAGCCCATAGGAAATGCAGCCTGACTCATCTACCCTGTAATTACACGAACTCCTAGAAAAAGTGCAGGTGGCTGCACCACAAAGACATATTAGCCAAGGTGCAGAACAAGCTTCTGACCAAAGGGCAGATAAGAACAGCAATAACTTCCTTCCAGTGATATAGTATAAAAAAGCAGGATTTCTGACAGATTTGGCATCTGGCTGAGACTGGAAACTCAAGAAGTAATTTTCTTTCTCTCTCTTATCTCACTCAAGGGACAGCTGTAATATGCACAAAGCCTTGATTTATTTTTTACACTCTCGCAAACTACTGGAAAATAATTATTCAGCAAACTTTCATTAAAACCAGAAGATTTTCAGGTCTATTTGCTATATAGGTTATACCTAGACTATGATTCTTACCAAAGATATTTGCTTCCTGTGTCCTTTTTTCCTGCCAAGTTCAGCCATATATCACTTTTATGTATCTGAAGGCCGCAGCGTGATGCAGTATGAAGCCACAAAGGGGATAATGTTACATATTCTCCATTGATTTTCCATTGTATCCATTATCTTTAAAGCTGGAATGCAGGTTAGTGCGAGGGCCGGAAGCCTCGGCACCTCCGTGCCGACTGCTGCCGTATGAAAACCATCCCCTGGGGGCAGATAAAATCATCTGCAAGTTGCAGAAAGGAGACAGGAGTTCCCCAAAGTGTCTGGCTTAATGGGGGAAGTGGGTGTCTGGCCAGTCTGTAGGAAAGAGAGAGGGAGAAGGTAGGCTGGAAGTGAAGGAGAAGGAGAAGAGAGAGGGAAAGGTGCATGGTGGAGCTGCCTCAAAGCTTCTTGGCAGTGCAGAAATGCTTTTTGTGTGGAGAGGGGGAAAAAAATGAGATTTGTGGTCCATGATGGTGCTGTGTTGCTGTTGTTCCCTCCTGGAAAGTCCTGGAGGCACCACTGGAGTGAGGCACTGCCCAGGAGAGCAGCCGAGCGGCTGCCAGATGGTCTAAGGTGCTCAAAAGCCACAGCCCTCCAGTCCTGGATCTTGTGGAGAGCAAGCTGAGTGCTCACAGCCATTGCTGCTCAAGCCCATGGGTCAGGATGCACAGGGAAGGTGTCTGCAAGCAGCACAGGAGCTTGGCACCATGGCAGCTCAAACCCAAGTCTGAGCATCACCACTCGGGAGTGAGGAGGATGGGTGGGATGGGAGGATGTATGGGGAAAGCAGGGGCTGGAGGGGATTGCTGCCCAGATGGGCCCAATTGCCCTGGGACTGGATGTTAACACTGGCTCTCTAACAAGCTTCTCAAATCGCATTTTTTAAGGCTGTGTGTTAACAGAAAACAACTGTTCAAATTTAGCAAGTCCCAGCACCACTTTCACCCTTGTTACGCCTGGAACGCCGCTGCCACTTCATTTTTCATTCCTCTCGCACAGGGTTGGAGTGGTTACTCATGCAAGTGGTTGCCTCAGATGATCCCACACAAGCAATCCCAGCAGGATTTCTCTGCCTGTGACTAACTGCTCCTCCTGGGAGGGGGGAGCTCCCCATTGGGAAGGCAAAGGACTCCCCATCTCAGCAGCAGAGCTGTCTGTAATATTAACTCTGCGGTCACTGCTGCTGCCCCTGTGATGTATTTTTAACATCAACATTCTTCTGTGGGACAAGTGACCTGTTCATCTTCACCTGACCTTTACTGCTCTGGATACTCTTGTTGACATCTGTGACTAATTTGTGATTTATGAAACTGAGCTGTGACCAATACAAAAAATCTTTATTAAAACCCTGCCAGGTTGGTAAGCAGGCGTTTCTTGGGAAAGCTGTTCCAGAAGAGCCAGCTCTGAGTAACTCCACGGGACAACACTTCTGGAATGGGTATCTCATCCCAGCTTTTTAAGGCACATCAGCTGCCTTTCTTCCCTGATAACCCCGGGGACTGAGCTTAGGGACCTTGGTGCAAATTTTCCTTCACTCACTGGGCCTGGTAGAGAAGAGGGTCAAGCCAACACAGAGCCAAACCTTTCCCTAGAAAGATCTGGTACCTTATTTCACTGGGGAAGAGCATCATCCAGGCTCCTTCCCAGCTGCCCCCCCTTGCTGTGTGTGTTCCTAGGTTCATGTGCTGCTCAGCAGGACTCCTTTTCTCATTTAAACAGCCAATTAAAGCCCACTTTGGCACTTAGCACATGACATCAACTTCCAGTACTTAAGCTGCCTAGCACAGTGTGAATTTAATTTGATAAAGGGGCAACTAATAAAGATCTTGGAAGGCTGGTTAAAGTTCATTAAGCCTTTCCTTTCAAAGCACACTTCCCTCCAGTTTAAAAGCTTGCTTCTATATTTTTAAAAAAATTTTTTTTTCTTTTTAAAGCTCTGTTATATCCTGCCACCAGAAAAAGGTGCCTGTGTCACACCCCAACAGGGTGTATTTAAAGTCTCACTGTCAAAGCCTTGGCGGGCCTTGATTCTTTGCCCAGAAATGTGCAGAAGGCAAAAAATAAAAGGCCCTTTTCCCTGAGTGTGGGGCGAGGAGTGCAATGTGGGTTGGTGCAAGAGGGTCCTGAGAGGGGAACTGGGCTTCTGTCACAGTGAGCTGCATTCATCCTCCTTCTCCTGAGCCATCCCTAACTCCAGATGGCTTTCATAAAGAGATGAGGAGGCTCCTCAGAGCTCACTGCTTTAATGAAGCCCGTATGGCTGACTCATGTAATAAGTATTTAATCATGCTGATGAAAATAATTTTTAAAACTTCCACCACACACAGTGCTGTGCCCTGCTCAGCTGTGGAGCTGATAACAACATCACAGCCAAGAAACCTCCCTTTTCCAGAGCAGCTCCAGGTGCCTACCTCGACTTCCATCAAAAAGCTCTAAACATGCACACCTTCTGGTGTATTGCCACCCTCTAACAAGGACCCGTTCATCTTTAAAAATAGTCATGGAATCACCTACAGAAGTCACACAAAAGGAATTTTTTTCTTTTTTAAGCTCTACATTCCCCATGCAGCTGTTTCCAAGGCCACTCAAGGGTTAACACTTCAGTATTTATATTCTTCTCATTAGTTTCTCTTTGTGCTCTCAAGTGCCCATGCTTAAAACTTTGCAGAGCTTCAGTGGTCTCCATCTGTAAACAGAGAAAAGCCACAATACCTTCCAAATTATGAGATATCTTCACAGGAAATCCTTCCTCTCATCAGCAGAAGTCATCCTCAATACCATGGGGGATGTGGGCCTTCATCATTTTCAGAGCATGGACCTGAATAAACACATGTAAATCCATACAACTAGGAGTCTACACAATTTCAGTACATTTTAAGCTAGCTCCAAAAAGTAAGTCCTCCTCCTCCATGGAAACCCCAGGGCTGATGGTCCCTTCAGAGCAGGCTGCATGCAGTGGGTGGAGGGCACTCTTCCCAAGGCAAGACTGGAGGACTGAAGCCTGTCCCTGTGAGCTGTTGTCACCCAAATAGTCCCCTGTGTGGGCTAGAAGAGTTAATGACAAGATTTTGAATTTATTCCTTGGGGAACAAGGTCCCTAAATCACTACCTTGGAGGGTCAGGAAGGGCTGGAAAAGTCAACAAGTTCTTTTTCTCTCCACCTTGCTTGGTCTGTAGCATGGTGGAAGTTCAAAGTGCTCTGCCCAGGTACTGAGTTTGTTTGTGTGAAAGGCTGACACAAGGAACATTACCTCTGGGGCTGGATTCAGGTTGTCATGTTTGTCCTTACCTTCACAACTGGCTCATCACCATGCAGCAGGTCCATTCACTCCTGAGAGCCCTAGAAAAAGATTAATCCTTGTACTGTTCTGCACAAATTCCTGGCCACAGAAGGAGGTACCCCAGGATGTGTCAACATGGAATTTTGTGGATCAGTCCAATTTTTGTCAGGCAGATACTTTTTATCATCAGTTGAATTAGATTTAATTTTAAGTACTGGGGACAAGGCCATTTGGACAGCTTTAGCTTTGATTGGTAAGATTCTGGTTTCCAGATTCTAAAAATGCTGAAATCTGAAAGTGTCTTTGCAGTTATTAGCTACAAGATTGCTTACCTCCTGCTGGGGAAAAGGCTTATTTTCTTATATAGGACCAAACCAAATCTCTACATTGTGTCATTAACAGCTGGTTTCTTTTGTAAGCAATTTATTATTCAAATCAGTGACATGCAGCACAGTGTTCACAGCTTTAGAAACTGGGTTTTTCATTTCTCTCACTTGGTTTTACAATAGACCTCTTTTTTTTTTTCAGCTTCAAACATGTACATATGTTGAAAAGATACCAGTGTAGGCCAAACAGAAAGATGACTGTGATCCTGCCTCATCCACTTAAAAATAATGTGCCCAGGAATTACCCCCTGCTTTCTGAGTGACTGAAATGTCCCCTCATGCATGGTAAGTGCTGCTTTAAATATTTGTTCCTTTGTGGTTAAGTGTTTAAGTCTTCAAGACTGGGAAGTCTTCTGGTTAATCTTGAGTCATCTTGCTGTAGCACCTAGACAGATGCAGCTCCAAATAACTGCAGCATTACGTTCTCTAGATGATGATGATGAAATCCAGAGTTCACTTTATACAAATGCTTTGTCATCCCATTCATGAGCTTATGAATTCTGGAGCTGCAGGATGAAACTGCAAGTGCAGGAATTCTGCACCCCTTCTTGTATCTCACTTCAGAGCACCTAATTAAGATGTTGCCATGACTTTCCAGAAGGAGCACCTTAAAGAGAAAAACATTGGAACAGTGGGGAGGCCTCAATTTCTTTCGTGATGACTTCAAACTCTAGAGCTAAAGGACACCAAGAAGAGACCTTGCTGCCTATAAATGTTGCAGCCTGAACTGATTCATGGCTCAAAGCGCTCCAGCCCTTAGGAGCCATGAGAACAACTCTTTAAATACAGTTTCCTACTATCACAGGAAACTGGAACCCACTGACTTCACACTCAGAAGGTTTAAGCTGGAAATGGCAGGGGACGATTTATCTGTTCCTCTGAGCAAAATATATCAGTGTAGGAAAACTTGACCCGAGGGTTTTGAGACACTCCTGCCATAAATAACCAATTGATTGGCTGGCTCACAATGCCATTAGCAGGCGTGAGGTGCCTGCTGAGACTCAGACACTGCATAAAATGGTGGAGGTGCCAGCAAAATGGACACAGCAGTTGGCTTTGGAGTCCTCTTCCAGCAGACTGCTCAGGAGGGCTTGTGAAAAAGGGAGAAGCTTTCATCTTGCTCAGTGGATGCTGGGAGGGGATTGTGTGGGGGCATCCAGTCTGTTGTGGGCAAAGGGGAAAGAAAAGAGAGATAAAATGACCACCTTGTGCTTGAGCAGTAAATCATCTGGAAGAATAGAAGTATTTCAAATTAAGCTGGAGATTGTGCTTTGACAGTTGCAGAGGCTGAGTCCTTTCTGCTGTAAATCACCCAGGCTGCCAAGTGGCACTGGTAGGTCTGAGCTAATGGAGCTTTCTACTGCCTGAAAAGAGGCAGCAGCAGTTGTAGGAGGGGATTTTACAGCTCAGATCACAGCCTCTCAGGTGAGAGGACCAGAGGTTATGTTTTGCTATCTGAGAATGGGTCATTTTTTTCCTTTTCCCTCCATCCCTTTTCCCTCCCAAAGAATGCACGTGATGATGTGCCTGTATTTGCTCGCACTGCTGCAGCCACACTTTCTGGACTTGGGTTGATCCTTTTCCACTGTCCCACACTGATGGCAAGGGAGAAGGTAAGAGCAGTGGAAGTCTCCTGGAGCTCTGCCTACCAAATGTTTCATTCTGGAGAAGCACAGGGAGCAGGAAGCAGGGCAGACATTATGATGCTCTACTCCTGACAGTCATTTATACCAATCTGAGACATATACACTGTGCAACTGAATAGGAAGCTGGTTGTAAAGGGGTACATAAACAGCACTGTAATGATGAACCAGAGCCAGCTCTCTCAGGGAGGCTGTGGCTTCAGGCATCACCCTTGAAAAAGCAAAGACAGAGCCTTGTTCCAGTGTCAAACATGGGGTGAGAAGTGATGGCTGGGAGATAAAAGGCAGGTAGGAAGACCATGGCTCTGTGAAATTACATTCAGTTTGATCCTGCTCAGAGTCTCAAGTTCTTTCCAAGCTCTTCCTGCTCTGGGAGGTAGTGGGGGAACTCACAAGGACAAGCTCTGCCTCACTGCCTCTTGTCCTGGCTTACAGAGGAGGAAGAAATTCAATCCTGGCACTCAGTCCACCACTCAGATGCCTTGGCTCTTTCAGAAACAAAGTTCACTATGTAGGACTTGATTCCTCCAGTTTTTATTTTTAAGGATGGGATTCAACAGCTTTTTTTCTTGCTTTCTCCAGGAAGCAAGGGCTTGCAAGGGAAGAACTGGTTCCAAATAATGGTATTTACACAGTATGCAAATATGCTCTGGCTGAGGATTGACATGCTGCTGCCCAGGTGGTTGCTTGGCAGTTCCTAAAACATCAGAAATGGGGAGCACCAGTGGAAGATTCATCTGCTTACAGGGATTTGCCCTTATTCTTATGAACTCCAGAACTGTACAAGATTGACTGGATCTAAAATTCCACTACCTAATCTCAGGTTTTATTACAGTACCCACCTATCCCAGCCACGCCTTCACACAGGCAAAAATATCTCTATCCCTCCACCCAGCTCTTGTCCCCCCAAATTAATGCCAAAAAAACCATACCTGCAATGCTGTCAGAAGAAGCATTTGCTTGAACAAACCTTCCAGCAGAGCAATCTGCAGGACCAGGAGGACCACTGGAGTGAAGACCTCTTCCATGCTCAAAGCACTGTCCCCAGAATTCATGGCATTGCTTTAGTCACACAAAACACTGAGGGGTGGCATTGCCAGAGGTTGGTATTCATGGCTCCTCTTCACACTGCTCTGGCCTGTGGTCTCTAAAATTGGAAGCTGCAGGCACAGGCAAGAAAGAAATCAGGTAAATATTTCCCACCTCTGGAATATGGAAAGATGGAGGGTCCCCAGCTGAGATGGGATGTCTCTGCTAAGGGAAGAGAAGGTCCAGGGAGAGAGACTCTGGGTTTGGAAAACAGAGTAAACTGCTGCCAAATACTTTATTTACAGAATCACAGAATGTTAGGGTTTAGATGGGACCTCAAAAGATCATCAAGTCCAACCCCCCTGCCGGAGCAGAATCACCTAGGGCAGGTTTTGGTTGTTGTTTTTAAACTGGAATCAGCCTTAGGCAAGAAATTGGAGGCAAGAAACTGTTGGGATCCTGTTTCTGTTTTGCAGGCAGTAGTTCCTTTGAGCTTTCATGTACAGTAGGGAAATAAGAATGATCATATTTAATAAAAACAGGTGCTCAGCATCTCATCTCTGACAGGATTCAGTAGTATGGACTTTGGAAACAAGCACCAGGAAGGGAGGAGCAGTTGTCCCACACCCAGCCATCTGCCAGCCAACAGTAGTTGAGCATCTTCTGAAGCCAGGTGGTGTATTCATACAGCTTCTGCAGAGAACAGGCACTGTTTGTGCTGTTTTCTGTGAGCTTGTTAAATCCCATCCTTTGAAAGCTTTAGCCACCTCAGCCCCACTAGTGAGGTGTTCTGCAGTGCTGTGAGGCCTGTTAGAAAAGCAGTTCCTTTTTCTTCCTTGCTGTTTGGCTATGTTTTTTTAGGCAGCAGCTAGTCCTGGTTTTATGGGATCAAGTGAACAACAGCTCCGTGTTCACATCCTCACCACCAAGGGCTTGATCCATGCCCCCTCCTCGCTACCTTCTTTCCAAGAAGAGTCTTATCCTCTTTGAAATGCCCATTTTTTGTTTTTTTTTTTTGAAACCCAGCACTACATCTTCTACAAATACTTTGCTGCAGGAGAGAAAGTACTTGATTTTGGAAGTGTCATTTTAGTACCCACAGTGCAAATGTTTATAAATACATACCTGCACACACAGTGCTTATCAAAACACATTCAAAGGATACCTAGGTTCTTTCGTGTATTACATACTCAGAGTGAAAATAACCAGCTATATTTAACTCAGATCCAAGCCCAGACTAAATTATTTTAAAAGTCAATTAAAGAACAGAAAATCTTAGTAGCTAAGAGATAAACAGCTCCCATTCATCTCCACTTCCAAGAGCTTTAACAGGACTGGAGTGCCGAATGAGAAATTGTGATTAAGTGCCATTTCACACTAAAATCGTTGACAACTCCAAGTTTCTATACCTGCCAAGACCTGAATTCAGATGACTGCATTTGGCCTACAGCAGTTGATGGAAACTCCATCACTCACCACACTGATGTAGTTGTTTGGAAACCAATGGCTCTTGGCAGAGAAAATACATTTCAGCTTCTGTTGAATGCAGATATGATGAACAGAAGATGAGACAGACCAATAGGCAGTGTTCAGATTTGAGTTATGGTTTGATTGGTGCTTAAAGTTCAGGTTTGAGGCCAAGTGAAGGCTTGAATTTAGCTTGCCATGTAATCCTGAAATCACATGGGCTCTTCTCCTCAGGTATTGGACTTGGTGGTGGAGACCTGGGGGTATTTTGTCTTGAGAGTGCAAGTCCATCAGTTTGGCAGCCGCCGTTGTGCTTGATGCATTCCTGTTCTTTGGCTCTGTGTGAGTCAGTTTCTGGAAAACTCTTATTTGACCACAACTGGAAAAGAAAGAGAGAAAAAAGTATCTGAGCCAAAACCCACAGATCAAATATGTAAGACAGGTTTGAACCACAAAGTCTAATTTTCTACCCTGAAAGCCTGCATGATCTCAGCTCAGAGATCCCGGGAGGTGCAGTCCCCACAAAAGCTACAAACAGCCAGAGGAAGCACTGAGAGCTGAGACCCCACTGCAGTCACCCACCCTGAGCCATAGCAGTCCAGCCAGGAAAGCATGGAACACAGAGAGCCAAATCCCAGGAGAAGCACTGGGATTTGTCCTCTCCGGCTGCTTGGAAAAGCTATTTCCACAACTTAACTCAACACCTTCCTTCATCCTCAGAACAACTCCTTGGGTAAATACAATCACCTTCTAAGTTTGGGCCTTACACAGAAAGAAATCAGTCAAAAAACAGGAATGTTATTTAGCATAGGTCACAGTTTAAAATTCCATCCAAAAAATCTGGCAGGGCATCCATGTTCCAGCTTTGCCATTAGCCCTAAGGTGAGGACACCTCCGTGCATCTGCTCAAGGTGTGGATTTGTGATGTGCACCAGAACATTTGTGAACTAAGCAGAAATGATGGTCTGGCTCCATTTCTTGTGTAGTCTGCAGTTTCTTAATGTGTCCGACACACTGGGAACCCATTTGAAAAGCGGTGATGGAAAACTTGGAAGGCAAATGAAAGCGAAGAAAAGCCCTTGGTGTTATTTTACAGTGTGTGAAAGACTTAAAGCAAGAAACACAACCAGATGCCACAAGGAAACTACCTT
The DNA here is from genome assembly GCF_003957555.1 of Calypte anna. Lineage (NCBI taxonomy): Eukaryota > Metazoa > Chordata > Aves > Apodiformes > Trochilidae > Calypte > Calypte anna. The sequence continues at coordinate 37,593,153 of NC_044251.1, forward strand.
CAATTAGTTCTGCTTTGTTTTATACCTACTGATGAAGAATAAAACCAAATTCATTCTGTCAACAGCTCTATCTATAGCATAATCCTTAAATGAACTCATCCATCAAACTGACCTCCTCTGGCAAAACACATTACAATCCCTGTTTCTCAGCTGTGGGAATCAATCATGTTTCCCAAACCATCTTAGGAACCAAATATATTTTTATTGCACTGAACAAGCCACTTGCAGGGCACCAATTTCACCACACCACCTATGTACAAAGGGTTCATCTGTCAGCAAACTCTATGCTTTCAGTGCAGCTACTACCCCATCAAGGTGACATGGGAAATCTGCCTGACCTGGAGGAAAAGCAAACCTCAACCTTCTTGCCCCAGCAGTGCATGTGGGATGTGCTGTTGCTCAAGGCTGGACAAAGCAAGAGCACCAAAGAACAAACCAGATTTTTGATAGGTGGATAGTTTAGAAAGTGATGTTGAAAGGACAGACATTTTAAAAGATAAAGAAGTATCTACATGTGTTTTTAAGACAAAACTAATGGGTCACATTGAAGTTGCAGCTGCAGAACCCCACCAAGTTGTAGCTCAGACACCAGTGGCAGTATTCAGTCACACCAACATGTGTCTCCATGGTGTTTGTTCCCCATCCTCCATGCAGGAGGATCTTGAAGAGGAGGGTCCCTTCCCAGGGCTCTGAAGGCTGCTGCAGCCCGAGAGCACACCCTCCTTCTGGAAAAGGGATCCCATGAGGGGAAGACCTGTTCTCCTTCCCATATTATTGATGGGAATATGCAGGTACAGCCACTCTCCATCCTGTAAGCAAAGAGGGATGTTGGTGTGGGGGTTTCTGAGGGTTTTGGTGTCTGACCTTCCATGCCAGGCTGTGAGACAGAACTGGACAGGCTGAGATGATACCTGCTGTGCTCTGCCTGAGCTGGATCAGAATGGAGTGGTCAGAGGACAGCTTTAGTCATATTCACCAAAACCTGAAATGTGCCTTAAAGCCATCCTGGAAGCCCTGGTTCCCACCAAGACGTGTGCGTGCTGTGAGCAGAGACTTGCAGTTGGCTTCACCATATTGGTTGTTACAAAAATCTGCTCAAAGTGCAATATAGAATCACAGAATCATCCAGGTTGGAAAGAGCCTCTGAGATCACCAAGTCCAACCCTTGATCCACTACCACTGTGGTTCCCAGCCCATGGCACTGAGTGCCACATCCAGTCTCTTCTTAAAAACCTCCAGGGATGCAGAATCCACCCCCTCCCTGGGCAGCCCACTCCAATGTCTGATCACCCTCTCTGTAAAGAATTTCTTCCTAATCTCCAACCTAAACCTCCCCTGGCAGAATTTAAGTCCATGCCCTCTTGTCTTACTGAGAGCTGCCTGGGAAAAGAGACCAACACCCCCCTGGCTCCAACCTCCTTTCAGGGAGTTGTAGAGAGTGATGAGGTCTCCCCTGAGCCTCCTCTTCTCCAGCCTCAACACCCCCAGCTCCCTCAGCCTCTCCTCACAGGACTTGTGCTGGATCCCTTCACAGCCTCCTTGCTCTTCTCTGGACCTGCTCCAGCACCTCAATCTCCTTCCTGAGCTGAGGGGCCCAGAACTGGACACAGGACTCAAGCTGTGGCCTCACCAGGGCTGAGTACAGGGGCAGAATCCCTTCCCTGGACCTGCTGGCCACGCTGTTCCTGATCCAGGCCAGGATGCCATTGGCCTTCTTGGCTACCTGGGCACACTGCTGGCTCATGTTCAGCTTCCTGTCAATCCAAACCTGGGTGTTTCTTGCAGGTCTATTAGCTTAGCCAGGAGAACTACAGCTGTGTTAGTTGGGGATTTTTGGGGTTTTTTTAGCAGTTAAAATTACAACCTTTATGATTTTTACTGAGAATCCCTCAAAACAATTTGAAATGCAAATATCAGAGCAGACACCCAAGGGATTTTGAGCAAAGCAGACATAACAAGGAGCAGGCAGGTGCCTGGTCTGCATCCATGCATGGGGATGGACCAGGAATCTTGTCACTTAAATGTCTCCAGCACCAATACCCTGGGGAAGAATGAAATTTGCCCACGAGGCAACAAAGCAAAACAAGGCATGGATCACACAAGAGACAACTCTTGTGTGTCAAAGTCAAATCCAAGGATTGAAACCTCACTGTTTGCAGGCAGTGAGGACAAGTATGCTGTGGAACCAGGCTTTGGAAAGTTATCTGGTGTTCATCTCTAAACCCCAAAATAACCACCCCACATCCCCTGGCATCAGCCTCAGTATCTTTCCTCTGACAGAGGAGCCACACACACACGAGATGCAAGTAGCAGAAGGGATCTGTGACCAGGAGCTCACTCTGTGGTAATTCCCTGCTTTGCACCATGGGATGAAGCTATTTGCCTGTCCTACCCTCACTGGCTCAATATTCAAAAGCTTATCTGTAAACAAAGCTGAAAAACTGAGGGATCACCAAATCCAAGCATTCAAGCTCCTGCTCATGAACGGGCCTTGAACACCACGAGGGTTTTGTGCACACTGAGCACAACCCTTGCTGTGCTTTCTGTGTCCCAGACCTGCTGTAGAGTCACTAGAAGTGAAAGGATTTGTCTTCTCAAAGATGGATTTGTGGCTGCTGGCACAACCTCTGAGCCAAAGGCCTCTCTATGGGTATCAGGCATTGCTATTTCAGTCCAAAGTGGTGAAGATCAGCAGCATGGCACAGTTCTGCTGCACACCCTGGGTCTCCAGAGACACGTTTTGGTGCAGACGTGGGATCAGGTTGAAAAAAAAAAACCTCCATACCAGTGCCATTAATAGTCTATCAAGCAGATAGCTGAACTCTGATGGAGCAAAGCATAATCTGCTCAAAGAGATGGGGAAAATGCCCTTAAGCGTTCAAAGGGTTTTCAGAAAGGAAAAATGATTCTTTAAATGACATAGACACAAGACTTAACATTGAGTCCAGTCCCTGTTGGTCACTTCCCAAAAATCTCCAGGGGAAGACAGCAGATACCCAGGGGCAGATGTTGGCCTGGCTGTGAGGTTGCTTTTTTACCATAAGGATGCTGGGGGAAAGGGAAAGATTCTCCTCCCTCTGAACAACCTTTGGTTCACTGAGAATTTTTGGCATAACCAAAGGAGCAGGAGCCAAGGCAAACTGTTTTGAGGACTGCTCCTCAAAACCAGCTCAGATAAATGAGAGAGCAGCTGCTCACTGTGCTCCAGGCTGGCAGCAGAGCTCCACGGGTGCCCAGGGCACCAGTTCAAGACAAGAACTGGTTTTGGAGTGGGCTGGGGTCACCCTTCAGGGCATGGCTGGGCATGAGCTGTCCCCCCAGCCTGATCCCAAGCCTTTCCTCTTTCTCTGCTCAAGACACATCAATGGATGGGCTGGGGGCTCCCCCTGGCCAGGTGCAGGGGACCCCTTGTCCTTCCCATCAGGGAGTTTGTGCTCCTGAGGACTCCAGGGAGCTGCCCTGAACATTTGTGCCCTTCACATCCCCAGGATGGCAGTCGCCCCCCAGGCCTGGCTCTGGGACAAGCTATAAATATTCCTCCCACCCTTCCCTCATCACTCAAGCCCCTGGCAGCCCAGTGGTAGCCGCAGTGGCCCGTGGAGCAACCCACAGCCCCAGGGGCACCACCTGCTTCCCCCTCCCAGCGGGATGCCCACGGATGCTCAAAGCCCTGGGAGGGACAGGACATCCCAGCAGGCTCTCCCAGAGACACGGGCAGATTAGCAGCTCTATTTTTCAAGCTGATCCTCTCTCCTGACCCCACTCCCAACTTTCATTCAACTTAGAAGAATTTAAGACAACTTGGCAGGGCTGGCAGGGTCTATATATAAACCCAGTGGCCATTTCTCCAAACAAACCCTGATGTGCAAGTGGCCTCTGTAGGTTTATGCAAGTGACAGGTCAGCAAGGCAGCTGCCTTCTTTCCTCACAGCACAATGAGGATAGCAGAGATGCCATCAGCACTATTTTTTTTCCTACCCTGCTGTGCACTAAAAAAATTATTCTAGGAACATTATGGAGCAGGGTAGTAAAAATAGATCTGCAGGTTCAGCAAATGGCTCCTACCACTCCTTGTGTTTCAACCTTTTTTTTTTTTTTTTTTGAGAAGAGAAGAGAAGAGAAGGAGAAGGACTTGAGCTGCCCTATTAAACTCTTATGTGTTTGCTCAGCAGCTCCTGATAACAAAACTTGCAGCTTTCTGGGCTTATTTTAAAAATGCTTCCAGCAACCTGAGCATTTTTGTGCTTTGAATTAAACCAGAAAAGATGGGTCTTCCAAAAGATCAGCCTGGGTGGGAAGTGTCAAAATGTTTGTTGCAATGGCCCCAGTTGAAGCTAAATTTTGCTTATCATTACTGGTGGAGTTTTTTTGGTGAAGCAGCCTGGGAGGTGCCATACTGGCACTTCCTGACCCACCACCCCCTGAGGCTTGTTTAGACCCAGGGTCTCAGGTGACTGTTCATGGGCAGCTCAGAAGGGGCTGAGTGACACATTTTGACCTCAGGCTCTTCTCTGGTTTCCTTGAAGCTGGAGGATGAGGCTCCAGGATGGGTTCCCCACAATGGGGCTGTGGCAGGGGGTGAGGGCAGGCCAGGCAAGTAGGCAGATGGGACATGGAGGGTGATGAAGCAGCAGAGCTGATGTTCCCATTGCATCCCCACAGACCCCTGGCACAGTGGCTCCAGTCCCATGTGCTTTTTATCACACTCTGGGTTGGCAAAACACCACGGTTGCAAGAGGCAAATCTTTCCTACCTCCTTGCTCCTTCCTTCCCTTCCTTTCTCAGCCACCTTCCTCCTGCCCCAGGGATGGCAGGGATGTGAAATCCCTTTGCTTTGGTGGTCTCTGGTCTCTGGCTTTGACCTCTCTGCAGCTGCAGCAACCTCCAGCAGTCCTGGAGCTGCTCCAGGACCATCCTGGTGGTGCCAGAGCCCAACCTGGGCAAAGGGAGCCCCTCTCTAGGGGCTGGATCCTGAAGATTCCGATTACTGAAAGCCTCTGGCATTGAGGCTCCTTGACACTTCCCTGGCAACAGGGTGACAGCAGAAGAGGGGACTGACCCTCAGGTGCCCATGTCACCAATTTATGTCCTTTATCATCACTCAAAGCCCATAGGCTGGGACAGGACAACAGAGAACTTTTAAATTCACCAAATTACCAACAAAACCTCACCTGCTTTTACAGGTAGTTAATCAGACTCAGCTTCTTACATCTTCCCCATCAAGCACATTCCCTGTCCAACACAGAATCCCCAGCTTCCCAAGAGCTCATTTAACAGCAAGCTGGAGAGACAACATGGAATTTTAATAGAAGGCAAATTAAGCACTTTAGAAGTCACTTCCAAACTGATTTATATGGTCAAGGCTGCTTCACCACCCCTTCATGGTGGCAACATCCCTAAGGGATCCCTAAAGGAAGCACCTTCAAAAGACTAATCCAACTCTCCTTGAAGCCAGGAGAGGCAAACCATGCAAGTCAGAAATGTGCACAGAACATCCCTAAACCCCTCCAGATCTCCCTGTGATGCATCACCTGGATCCCTGAGGCTGGCAAAACATGGATGTATGTGGAGTTTCCTTATGCCTTGAGAGAGGCTGAGCTCAGCATTACATTTCTAAATGACTCAATTTCTCAGCATAAAGGTCCATTTCAAAGCAAGGAATTTCACTTGGTCTCTTCTGGGACCCTTAAAGCCCTGACATTTGTATTCCACACTGGCAGAGGGAGTAAGACATGGTTGGTAGGTGCTCAAGCCAAGTATTTCCTCTTCACAGTGGCTGGAAAATGCATGGTGACACCTCTGCTCCTAGGGAAAGGCTTTGTTTGGACAAGATGTGGCAAGCACAAGGCCCCTGCCCTGATGGAACAGCCTCAGTGGTTGGCAAGAGATCCAATACCAACTTTCAGAATTTGTGGGGGGAAAAACTCTGTCCATGGTTTCCATGTATCTCCAGCCTAAGGCTCTGCATCCCCTGGGGAAATGTCATTCCTTGGCTTCCAACCCAGCAAACTGAACTAACAGATCAGCGAATGACAAGACAGACGCCTTCAACTAACATCTTGCAGCCAAGCCAAGACAATGTCTCTCCACCAACATTCGAGTAATCTCCCCTTGGAAAAGGACCAGGCAAATGTTTCCATTGCTCGGATGGTTCCAGAAGAAATGACTTGTAAACAGCAGCAGAAACTGAGCCATCAAATACCAAAAGGAAAATCGTACCATTTCAACAACAATTTGGAGCTGGCTCCAGCAGAGATGCTCTGATGAACATTAAAAATTACCATATCCACACAGCTTCCTGCCCCACCACAGCTTCCAGGGAGCACCACAGGCCATGCAGTGTCATCCCCTGGGACACAGACCCATCTCCCAGATTCCAACTGGTGATCACCTGGTGCAAGAGGCCAGGTTGCCCTTAGTGGTATCACTGCTTGTGTAACAGATGAATCTGTTACTGCTTATGCCCACCTTGAGCCCTTTCTGCCCCTTGGGCAGGGCTGTGCTGCAGGAACAGCCTGCAACCCCAAAGTGCCTCAGCAACAACTCTGTTGGTCTCAGCACCCACCAAATCTGAAGCACCTCACTGTCCCATGGCAGAGTTCATGGGTAAAAAGCCATTGATACAATAAAAGGACTTTTTGGTCTTTCCTTGCTACTCATGTCCAGCAAGTTGCAGTCTGCAAGCAGGACCTTGCTGTGCTGCATTGCTCCTCAGAAGAGAACTGTCCAGGGAGGGGTGAAAGGACCAGAGTCCTGAGGATGCAGCAATGTTTGGGGCATAAATTCCATACATCTGCATTGACAGACGTGCACAGTGTCCCTGTACTTGAACATGCAGACATCAAAAAGGCAGAGAAGGTTCTAACCTCCTCCTGGAGCCTGAAGGAATGGACTGTAGAAATGGTGAGTCTCAGATGATTTCTAGCGACCTCAACTGTCCCCATTTGAGGAAAGTCACCTCCAAACAGACCTCCCATCTGCATCCCTTACCTCCCACATGTGATTTCACCTATAGTTCTTTGCAACGATGAACTCCAAGCCCTGAAAAACTCGGTCAGCCCCTGGTCAGTAAACAACAGTGAAAGTTTCCCTGCAACCTTACCCAAAGCCTGGCGGTAAGGGAGCCTCCAGACAGGCTCCTGTGAGCACACAGTGACTGGCAATTCAAAATACACCAAGAGGAGGAGGTTGGTGTTATTTCAGAAGCTTGCCCTAGTGCCACACAAGCACAGGTTAACAGTGACTCCCTCAGCACAGCTGCTGCCCAGCCTGTCTCCATATCCATGTTTGGTACCCACCAACATGAACCTGATTCTGTCTCACTGCCCAGGCTCTTCAGAGCTCAGGCCTAAAGGATCAAATATTAATTTATACACTTGGAGACAGAGAAGTTAATTACAGACAATAAAAAAACATTAATTCAGCCATTTCTCCCCTTAACGGGGATAGAAGTTGTTGCTTAAAATCCAGAAGCAAAAATCTAACCCCTCATCCCATGAGCTATCCCCAGTGCCAGACCTGCAAGAAGCTGTAAAACACACAGGTGACTTACAACCATTCTTCCAGGAGATTCACAGCCATGAGCTGCCCAAACCCTGCTGGGGAAACCCCCCCTGAGGCCCCGTGTCTGGACCGATGTGCAAGATTAAACAATAGAGCGTGACTGGAGGAGGCCTGGGATTTCCCTGGCCCACTCCAGCCCTATGGGTTCTGTGGCATCATAACCCTTTCCTGAATCTTTTCTCCATCCCTGTGTGTAAATCCCATTATAGAGCAGAGCTACCTGGGGGGGGTGGAGAATCCAGGCTCCTGGGAACACCATCCCACCTCCAGCTGATGGAGCAGAGGACCTGGCTCCTGAAAGCCTGCAACAACCACCCTGAGCTTCCAGGACTTGTTAAGTCTCCTCTGGACAGATCTGTGACTTGCTACATGATGCACAGAGCAGAAATTTCCACTCTTGGTCTCCAAGAAAGCAGTTCTGCAACCCTGGTTGATGAACCACACCAGCCTCCCCATCCATCCTGTACATCCAGTGCCTTCAACTACGTCACGCCAGAAAACTGAACCCTAAGTCAGATGGCAAAGGCATTAATGAGAGCAACATAAAGGCTCAAAAAACCTTCCCAAAATGAACTGTCTTGACCTTCACTGGGCTGACAATAAAAGTGGGACATCATGTGCAAACGAGCTTTAAATTTAAAGCAGGTGCAGAGAGCTGCCTGGCATCGCGTGGCTGCTGTGTGAACCACAAAGGTGCAAGCAGCAATGCTGGAGGCAGGAGAAATGCCAGGCAGGGACAGGACCCTCTCAGCAACAAAAACAGGTAGGAGCAGCTGGTGCAGTGCAAGACCAAAATCCTGCATCACACTGAGAAAGTCAAAGCTTGGGCTGTTTGGTACCAGTTCTAGTCGGGGCAAACATCGTTAAGTAAACACAAATTTTCTGATACTCATTTCCACGTGTGTGAGCACTCACACAACTCTCATCACTCCACACAAGTGGAATCAAGCCAGCAGCACAATAATAGGGGTTTTTATTCCCTTTTTTTGCTTCTATTCAGGACTCCCTTAGACCCTGCAAAGAGCTTGGAGCTGTGCTCATGGGTTCTCAGGCTGGACAGCTATTGGAGCCCAAAACATCCCTGCTCCAGAGCCCTTCCAGGGCAGGCCTCACAGAACCACAGAACTGTTTAGGTTGGAAGGGACCTTAAAAGATAATCTAGTTCCAACCCCACCAGACCAGGTTGCTCCAAGCCTCATCCAACCTGGCCTTGAACACTTCCAGTGACGGGGCAGCCACAGCTTCTCTGAGTAACAGGGGTCAGTATCCCACCACCCTCACAGGAAATAATTTCTCCCCAATATCCAATCTAAATCTTCCCTCTTCCAGTCTGAAACTGTTTCCCCTTCTCCCGTCACTCCATGGCCTTGTAAAAAGTCCCAGGAGGTCTCCCAGGAGCCTTTGTTTCTCCAGGAGGAACAACCCCAACTCTCTGTCTTCACAGCAGAGGTGCTCCAGCCCTTTGGGGTCATTTTCATGGCCCTTCTCTCTGGACTTGCTCCAACAGGTCCGTGTCCTTCCTGTGTTGTGTTCCCCAACACGGAACACAGTACTCCTGGATTGGACACAGCAAATCTCTTGCAACAGCCCAGTAATGAAAGGTTCTGCAAAGGGGCTTCCAGGAGCAGTTTCTCACCCTGCTTTGTACAGCCAGGCAGGGCACTCACAAACACCTCAAACTGGGGTGCTTCAAGCCATCCCCAGAACAAGAGTGGGGAGCACACCAAGACAGCTGAAGAACACATGCAAGTGTGTTCCAAACCACCACCAACCCAGGCATTATTTTTAAGGACTCCACCTTTCTCTGAGCAAGTGTAACCCTATTGCCTGAGCTGGGGCAGCAACCCCACTGCACTCCAGGAGATGATGCTTGGTTGTTTCTCTGAGCAGGCATCTCACAAAGATGACAATCCCATGAGTTAAGGCCAGGCCAGTATTGCTCTTTATTTTCTGCTGGGGTTTTTTTGGGAACATGCCCTGGCTGTTCTACAGGGAATCTGATGGGGGGAGAACTCTAGAGTGGGAAATCTACTGTACAACACAGAGGGGTGACATGAGCCAGGCAATTTTTACATGCAGGCTAATTTTTTTTTTTTTTTTTTTTAAATGCCAATTCCACATGAAAGATGGTTGAATGATCAAAACAGACAAATAAAAGAAACACCACCATGAATTGTAGAAATTAGGCAGTACCTTTGTAATACTGAAAGTTCTCTGCTGCTGGCAGTCATTAGGAAATAGCAGTAAACGTGTCCAAAGGTTTTTCAGGATGCAGAGTAACTACATCTAGTGCTCTCAACATGAAAATCAGCTGTAGAAGAATTTCAGGTGAAATGTTGAATTAAATCTAACTGGGAAATAAATTCTACAACAATCAATGTTACTTCAGCTTCTGGATAATTTCAGTCTTTAATTAGAGGACACATTAGGATGACATAATATCCATTTTCATCTCCTTAAGCAGGGATGTTTGGAAAAAACTTGACAGATTTTCAAGTGATGTATTGGTAAGTATGTCCATCTCTACTTTTTAACACAAATATCAGTGTAAGCCACGTGAAGACCTCAGGCTGCTGAACTAGCAGGATTACCCCGAATTTCATGAAATGAAAGTGTTTCAGGTTCTTCACAAATAAAAGCCTCAAAATCAATTTTATGGATTTATTTGAAATGAGACTGGTTACATTGGGTTGAGAAAAATACCCACACAGCTCTGGAACCCTGCTCTACTTCTGTCCAAAGGAAATGCTTTTGGAGCCTTAAAACAGGCAAGGGTGGACTGACAGCTCCCCTGCATCCTCACAGCCTTCAGGGACCACGGCTGCTGGAGCACTGACCTACAGGTCTGTACCAGAGGGGCACTGTGAGCAGCATGATAAATCCCATCATCAAGTACAGGCCATATTCTCTCTCACACAAACAATTCCCTTAGGAGCTGCCCAAGGATTTAATGTTTGCCCCAACTGCTGGATCAGATGGATCCCATTGCACCATCGAGTTTCCATCCTCATTAAGAGGACTGCAAAAAGAGCACCTTTAGTACAGTACATGGGACACATACATATGATTTAGGAAATCCAAATTAGCACAGTCTGCTCATGTTACAACCTTAAGATGTCTCCATGTGTCAAAAAGACAAATTCTTACTAGAACAGGCAAGATGGGCATACAAAAAAGGTCTGCCCATGACTAGCTCTGACCTTCAGTGATGAGCAGCAGGGGACAACACTACTGAAAACCAAGTCTGCAGGGCATGGATAAAGTGGGGCATTCCCTGATCCCACACCTTCTCACCCAGGCTGCACTCCCCCAGATAATTAGTTGGACTATTCAACTAATGGCATTTTCCTGCTCAGTGCCATGTAACTGATGGTGATGCAAAACTGAAGGGGAAAGTGAAAGGAGGGACATAAAGAGGCTTCAGCAGTTTCACAGTGTTTCAATTTTCACTTTTTCAGGGACACAGGAGAGAATCTGAAACAAACTTATTGCCATGAAAATCAATATATTAAGATACAAACTCTTCAGAATAAAAGACAAGAATTAGCCACAGATCAAAGGCAGATTCAGAGGGCTTTTGTTTTGCAGCACTCATTCCTGCAATGCTCTTTTACACCCTCTCCACACCCAGTTAACCACAGTCCATCTGAAATTTGAGCAGCCTTCAAACAGACAAGGAATGGAAATAGAAGAATAAGAGAAAACAGATCAAAGGCTACCAATTAATTTTCATCTTTTACATTGTTCTTCTTGTTAGGCTGGGAGGCAACTTTTCCAAATGAGTTCAGAAATGCTGCAGGCCTCTGTCTATTCCTGCCAGGTCTTCAGAAAAGGATGGAAAATGCTAACTACAGGTAATAAGCAGAATAATTGAAATTGATAAATCTGAGCATTCCTGAGAAAAATATTTGTACACAAGAATAAAGAAAAAGAAAACACTTAGCAACATGTGAATGAGCAGAGTTCCAGACTGGAGGCCTGAATTGCTAAAAAAAAAATCATGCTAATGCAGAATCAGAGAAACCTTTACATAGAAACAGTGCACAATGAACATAAGAGTCTGTGGGAGATGCAAAGGATAAAAATGGTAACCTCATTCAGTTTTTGGTTTGGTTTTGTTTGTTTGTTTGTGGGGTGTTTTTTTTTTTTTTTTTTTTTTGTGGAAAACACTCATACCTTTTTCTAGATGTGGAAACAGAAGCACTTTCTGCCCTGCACTGTCTCCAGATTTTAAGGTATGTGCCACAGAAAATTCAAAGCAGCAGCATTTCTAACTCTTTCAGATGAAAGGTAACACATTCTGCAGCCCACAGGCAATAACAGAGCTCCAGCAGAGGTGTGAATCACTTCCATTCATCCTCATTAACTTCACACAGGGGTGTTCATCACTGCAAACTTTTACTGAGGACAGGCAGCTATTCCCAGGATGGTGAGGATGATACTCAGGGATTAAAAAACAATAAAGTGTCAATTTCCACAGCATTACAGGGATCAGCTGGAAAATTAACACTGTATTCCAGGTATCTTCTCAGTCATGCTTTTTAAGATGATTCACACAAACCCAACTGCCTGTGCACAGAGCATTGCAGTGCAGGGCAAGAGGCAAGAAGAAGGAGCAAAAACTTGGCAAAGCTTTGCCAACCTCTACACCTTCACAGATAATATCAGTCTCCAGTGTTAAGACTTGCTGGTTACAGTTTAAAACAAAGTGACTGCAGTGATAATGAGTATTACTCATCAGCATGGTGCCAGAGCATGTGATAAAAAAGAAACAACTCCCATCAAATTTCTAATAAATATTCCTCCTAAATTCTAGTGTCAGAAGTTCAGATGTGAGGTCTCCTGTTTTTCCTAAGAAGTTTTGGTTGAGTCAGACAAAAAAAAATAATAAAAAATCACTTCCTGATGTACAGCTGTCATTGCTTTCTCAAGGTACACTTCTAAAAGGTAAATATTTGGTTTGTTACTCTACTGCCAGAGATACCCTGAGTATCTCAGAGATACCCTGAGTGGCTGAAGCCCTGTAGTAAAACAAAAGCAGCAAAACACAGCTATTAGAAGGTAGCCAGATGCAGGAAGGCAGCTATCAAGAGCTAAACTGGCTGGTAGAACTGCAACAACAAATGCAGCATGGGGAGCATCAACCATTAATACTCAGGCAATGCTGAGAAAGTCTGATAAACCCTTGACCAGAGGAGGTCAGGGACCCCTCAAAGTCAGAGGCATCGAGGTAAACTTGAACCTGCTGAACCAAAACTGCTGGGCAAAGTGAGATGTTTCATGAGAAAAATCTGCTCTCTAATGGCTGCTCAAAAAGGCAGTCCCACTCCTACCACCCTCCTCACTTTTCTTGTCCCCTAGGTGAGCTCACTCAGTTCACTCTTTTGGCAGACAACTTCTCACATCTCTTGGTCACGTTGGTTTTCTGCTGGTTCAACACTCTGACCAGAAGCCAGTGCCACAGAGCCAGCTGTGACCTTCTGGCCACGAGTGGACACGCTGTCTGTGGTTTTGACAATCAGATGGCTCACCTTGCCCAGTGAAACCTCTGCTAGAAACTTTGTCATAAGAACAGCTGTGGTCTTTGCCAGGGATCCTTTGGCATCCTACCAAACCCTGGAGTTAGTTCCTAGGCCTCACCACATGTGTCTCAGACTCACCTGTAGGAGAAGATTCCCCAGGTAAAAAAGATTCCTGAAGCAGAACCAAGCTGCACTACCTGGGTGCCTCCAGGCCAGCTGTCAAAAATTAAAATTATCTTATGGGTCCTGAGAGAGATGAGTGATTTGTTGGCATGAGAAATCCTACTTTGTCAGCTCAGGAACAGTGAAGGTGATTCCAACCCTGCTGTTCCTCCCTTTTGAGACAGGTGAGGATCAAGCATATTACAGGGCTATGTTAAAGCTGGCACATCAGTGTTTTCCAAATTCATAATTAAATGACATCATTAAAAAGGTTGATAACACAACTGCTAACAGTTAGTTAGAGATGCCAGGCTTTGGGGCATATTGCTCATCCCAACTGATAAAACAGAGTCAAAGTATTAACAGAACTCTGCAGAACTTTCTAGCAGACAACTCACTTGCTAATTGTGCACCTTATGGACAAAAAAAATATTTAAACGTTATTTACCAGCTGCTTTTCGTATTACATAAATCTGTAACTTCACTATGATTCACTTATGTCTTATTCCACTTCTCAGATGTACAAAAACAAAAAAAAAAAACCAAATTAAAAGAAAAATTGCAAATGGAAAAAATAACTTCCCCCTCCCTAAGAGTTGCCATTTGAAGCTGAGGTACAGCCTCCTCACTCTACACTAGCAGCTCTGTGGAATCTTAGTTTCCTTAGGGCATAAAGTCTCTGCAGAGATTAGGCTATATTACAGAAATCAGATCCTATCTGATAGAAACAAATTTTTAAAACCTCACCATGGTATCAGCTGCTGCTTTCCTGCTACTAACATAAGAAACTTTGTGGTCAGCACTTGATACCACGTTCAAAACAAAGCCCAGTTGGTGTGTAAAACAGCACTCACATTTCATTTAGTGGAAAAACTTCAAAAAAGAGAGGAATTTCAAAGGATTTTTTAAAATCTTAAGTTTTTTTTTAAATTTTAAGTGGAAATTGAGAGATCTAAGGAAAAATTAGGGTTCCATAAGTGTAAGATTTGTCTTCAACAGAGGCAGAATTTCACATAAAATTTACAAACACTGGTAAAAATGGGAGTAAGAGAGAAAAAGTAAAAAGCTTTTCACTGGGAGGAATACTGAGGTACACTGAATAATACTGAAAAGCAGATACTAATTGAAAAATGGCTATTAACTGCTAAGTGGAAATACTTCCTAATGCCACTAAAAGCTAGTACACTAGATGGGAAAAGCATTCCAATTAAAAGATGTACTTCATTATGATTCAAGTACACTGAGGTATAAAAACTGTATGAAACAAAGCAATTAACAAATACTGTCATGATGCACCCATTAAACTGGGCTAAGGCAGTTGTTTTCTGGATCTGAATAAGGATAAATCAGGATAAACATCTGAAATCAGCAAGTTCTTACTATACACTAGATGAAATTTGGGTAATTATTCAAGCAATTGAAGCCTCTCATGGTTTAGGATAATGTGTCCATTACCCTAAATGTACACATCATGATATATGCACATCATGGTTGATGAAATCAATCCATCTCATTGTCTTTAAAAGAGAAGTTATTTCAATGTTCTGCTTTTGTTCAGCACTAAACCATTTGTGCATGGCAGAAATTCTCCAGAGACCTTTTTACCTGTCATGGCTACACCATTAAAAAAGTTTTTTCAGACTGGCAAAGACTAATTGTCCAATAATTGAAGAGAATGACTCAAGGTTGAAGAAGAAATATCACAAACACAGTAAAAAGAGCATTAGTTCTTCCATGGGCAGTTTTGGTCAGTGTTTTCTTCAGGACATCCAGCATTCACTTCTGACAGGTCTCTGGTTCTTGCTGTCCTTCTGAAGCTCATTCCAGACAGCCACAAAAGGCTGTTACTGATCAATCCAACTGAAGATTATTAGAACTAAACTGAGAAGGCCAACACAAATGCCAAAGATAACCAATGCACAAGCCTGTGAAGAAAGAAAAGCAAAAATTAATGTTTTACTGAAGGAAGCATTTTACATCTCTAAGGCTTATGACTAACAATGAAAAAATTCTATGAAGTTTAAGTAGTATCTTTTAAAACAACCTTTAATGTTTCAAATTACTCAGTCTTCAAGAACTAGACACCTACTTAAGGGGGAAACTAAACTTAACTAAGCCTGCCCTGGGATAGTTTCATTGGAAATCCTCAGAGCAGTCTGGTTTGCTTGTTTATCCTGTCTCTCTCTGTCTCTCAAAAAAACCAACCAACCTAACAAACAAAGAAAAAACCCCAAACCAAACCAAAACCCCCCAAAAAAATCATCAAAGAAACCAATCAACACCCTGCAAAATTTTGCCTTTTCCAACTGTGAATGAATTAAGAACCTGAATTTGTATTTTTCTCAAAATATAATTAAAATTACAATGGGTTCTTTACATTTTGAATAGCCCTTAAATATAATAAAACTACAGTTCAGGAGACAGAAGCTTGCTGATTTAGAGCAAGGCCCCAGATCTGCTGGAACTGGTTAAGACTTTAAACTGTCAGAGAGCATCATTTGTAGATTTTCTATCAGATTTCATATTTTGCCAACACAAGAGAAGCCCTATGAATCCCAGGGATAGCAGAAGGACTATGTATGAACAGTTTGTCAGCATTTTAGCCACTGTTATGAAGCTGCTTTGCCAAGCAGTGGTTAAAATGAAGTTGCAGTGCAAAAAGCAAGGTACTGCACAAATTCCAAATAAAACTGAAGCTACTACACCAAAAGAGAAACCACAAAGAGGAGAGGAAAGAAAAAAAAAAAACAAAAAAACCCCTGAAGATGTTTTTGGGAAGGCTTACATAGAAAACAAGCATAAACAGTGTTTCACTTAAATGCATCTTGGCTTTGTCCCAGCTGCCCAGCTAACTACAGAGTAATGCATAAAAACTGAGGAGAAATTGGATTAAAAGTCAACATCTGAAAACTATAGGGGAAAGCAGATCACCAGTCTGGCACACAGACACACTGCTAGTCAAACATCTCTTGTGAAGAAGGAGTTTCAGATAGACAAGAGCTACCATGAAGGATAAAAGAAAATGCTCTCACATTTTGTGAGCTGCAATGGAAAAAAGAAGGTTACCCCTTGGATTCTGAGCTCTGCAGTATAGAAAGATGCATCTAGAATGAGGTTCTTTAAATATACTTAGCATGCATTAAAAAAACCAACACATACCCCAAGCTTCTGTGGTGATAAAAAGTCCTCTCTACAAAGTTTAAGATAAAATAGACCAGGATATATAAAAAGTAAACATGTTGATGTTGTTGAACCTTTGAAAAACAGAAAATAAGATATTAGTAAGAGCACAGTAGAGGTGCATTAGCTTATCAAAACACTTTTTTTTGAAGTCTAAAATAAGATCAAAAAACCCACCCACAACAACTTACCAACTACTCCAAAAACATTTTTAATGTCTGGCACGTACATTGCAAACAAAACAATAATTGTATTCAGTGTTAAAGTGACAAGGATATGGCAAATCCACGACACAGGAAGATGAGAGAAAAATACCATCAATACAGCTTTCCTTGCCTACATAATATGAAGAGAAACATTGCATGGGTAAATAAACACATATATTTTAATCTTAACTCAGTTTCACAAAATTAAGAATTGCATAATTCCAGATGTGAAAGAATATTTTGAATATCAAAACGCAAAACATTTAATAATTGTCACATGCTTTGTCTTTCTTTATAATATAGAGTACTTTAGTATTAAAGCAGTATTTATCACTTCAGTCTTAGAGCCCTTAGACTTAAGGAATTTCTCCTTTTTTGCAGGGACCAGAGGTTTGGGGAATCATGATCTAATACTCTGAACATGCTGGTAGCAAATGCCAGCATGCTGTCAACTGATACATAATCTACAAGCTACTTCTATTATACAGTAATTTTGCATGCACAATGTTTTTTGGTATGAACTGAATGTATTTTCAGATCTACCACGGTATTGATAAAGTAAAATAGGGGTTTTGTGTGTGAAATAGGCAATATGTGGTTTTAATTTACAATTAAATTCAGTGCTCAAGTGTAAGTGTGCTTGTGTGGGGGTGCGTGCATGGAGAAAGGAAAAATCAAGTCAGCAAAACTCAATTTAAGAGGGGGAAAAAAATCAAACTAAATAAACTTTAGAAGTTCTGAATTCCCTAAATTAAAAACAATGCTGTGGGCTAGTTCTCATCTGAAATCTGTCTCAAGAGCACAAATTAGCTTAATGGTTAGTTGTTATTTTGGAGCTCTCATGGAACACATGCAAATATGTGGTCTTTGATCAATCACTTGACAAGTGAATAAGATACACAAGACTGAATGTGACTCAGATATTGGAGTCTGCAAAGCATTAGTGCTACCACTGCTTATGCCAGCTTCAAAATGTTGAGCAGTACTCACTGGGAAATGGATCAGAGGCACTGTCAGAAGCACAGCTAACAGCACTGCCACTTTAACAGTCAGGATGACAGTATCATGTGGCAGGTACCTGCTGTAACCTTGCAGCAGTTCAGAGTCCACTTTGTCTGCAAGCAAGAAAAATTAACCACTTTGTTAATCATTTGAGAGCTAAAATAATTAGGAATGCACATTAAGCTTACATTCAAACTGATGAATTTGCTTGTGACTGATGTGGAGGGGAGGGGGTCTGCAGACATGCATGACTTTGCCATGACTGATGCACCAGGATACATAACCTCAAGAAAACAGAAAAAAACTTGAGGAGGAAAGTTTTCTCCTGAAGCCTCTACTCAAGCCAAAGGTACCAAAAGAGAGGATACAAATATGAGGAAAAAAGTATTAAAAAGCAAGATGATTTGAGATGAAGCCAAGCATACAGTGAAACTTGCTGTATATGTCTGAAACAGTCAACACTACCAGAATTCTTCTAGTTGAACTAGAAGCCAGAAATAAATCAATTTTGCTAAATTGGCAGAACTGCATTTCCTTTTTTTTTTTCTTCCTCAGAAACATTAAGTGGTATGCAAGCTAAAATTCCATTATTTAAAAGAAAGATGCAATTATAATTTAAAGGAAAAACTAAATGTTCAAAACTATGCAATTATAGCCTGTTATAGTCTGGCTGTGGTTAGCAATATATTGCTGGATGACATGGGGAAGGGTAACCAGCATCAGTTTACTTCTTAAAGGTATTTTTTTACTTAAAACAAAACAATTGACAATGGAGACTGATTTTTCTTTATGTTAGGAGGAGAAAAGTGGGACACAAGGACACCTGAAGGCTGTCAGTCTGGATTCTTAGAGCAGCCAGAGAATAAGAGAGGGTTGAGCTGGCAATGCTCCCCTGTGCTGACTCTGTTCTCTGTTTATCCTGTGTCCTACGCACCACAGACAGATTTAGCTTTGCAAATGACTCCACTGAGAATCACTGCAGGACCATATACTATGGATACACCACCACAGACATTAATTTTGTACTATTCAGTGCAGAAGCAGGGCAAAAAAAGTGGTGAATCCTTCACCTTTGGCCCTTTTAAGGTAAACATTTTCACAAAGTTAACAGCAGAAGTCAGAGCCCTGAAAGTGTTCTGCTACTCTGACTTTCATTTCTTCATCAATACCTTGACTCTATGCTGGTTTTGGACTTCATAATGGACTTCATAAAGTCCAGTTGCCATATGAAGTTTCAAATTCACAGAAAACAGACTAAACCATCTGAACCACAGAAAGCTGAAGCATGCCTCATTTCAAAGAGGAAACTCCTTTTTTTTGTATTCAATTTAAAGTGAAATGTTTTACATTTTCTCTGACTGGTGTTTTAGGAACAGGGAACAGATTCTCTCTTTTTAAAGAAATAACTTAATTAAACAAGACAAGGGGAAAAAAAAATTCTAAATGTCTTACAGACATCTGCTGTTGGTTCCAGTGTTTTAAGCTCTTGAGTCTAAGAGCTACACAAAAAAAAATCATGGTTGCAGAAACCCAGAAATGCTCCTGGTGACACAGAATAACACATTATGGTCAAGACAGGGTCTTGTCCCCAGGGTCTCTTGTCCCAGAGAAACCATGGCAGTGAAGCTAAGAGGAACTGGGATGGTTTCTAGCACTACTACCATTTTTCTTTTGACATCTCATGTGGAGACAGATAGTTATCCCACACTCCCTGCTGAATCTGCAAGACTCTGAAAGAGTAGCACTCAAAATCATATTTTCCTACAAACCACACAGAGACAGTCAGAAAACAGTAATAGTGGCCCACACATTATTAGAGATTTCAAGACTCCCCATATAATTTTTCAAAGGATTGTGAGCATCAAGGGACCATTTTCAGTCAGTTATGGTCAGACATACACTTGGGGGAAAAACGTGCAGAATACTCTAGAAATCTGGAATTATTAGCTGCCGGAGGCCAATATTCTTGGTGCTTTGTCAGACACTATGTCAACCCCACAATCAAGAAATATAAAACTCTGAGAGGAGAGGAAATCCCAATCAGAACACTGCTGCTTTCCTGCCTTTATTTTCCAAGAATCTTTATGCATTCCCATCAACAGAGGTTAGCATGTGATCACCTCATAAAAAGGGTGTGTTTTCAGAAGACAGCTGAAGAACCCTCACAGCTCTGATGCATTTTCAACTACTCCAGAGGACAGCTCACCAAGTAAAGGTGATTCCATCTGACACTGTGTGCTACGTGAGCAGAACACCCTCTGTTCCCATAGCATGAGAACATGACCAGACCATCAGCTGCAGCTCAGGGAGCAATATCCTGTCTGTATGGGATTGCAAGGAATAAAGTCTGGAAAATTTAACTGCATCACACATGGAGAAGTCAATGAGCCCACAACCACTTTGCAGTGTTAGGCGTGTTCTTAAGTCTTCACAGGAACAAGTTTTCTGAGGACTCAAGTCCACCAGTGCACAAACCAACCCAAAGTACTCCAGAAGAATGTATTTATCATTTTTTTCCCAGCCTTCATTCTAGAGAATATTCAAAGAATGCACTCACCATAAAATGTCAGGTACCCAAACAGAGCAGACATAAAGTAAACAAGGAAACTCAGACCAACTGCTGTGACAGTAACATTCTGCATTCTGCTTTTGGATGGACTAAAATAAAAAACAAACAACCAGGGAATTAGTGTTGCTTAATCTGTATTGTGGACTGTTAAATAAAATACAATATACTCAGCAGCTTACCTTTCATAGCAAAGCATCATCTTACCTTATGGCCACAGAGTATTTGCTGAGGTCTGTGCTGACAGTAATATTTAGAGACTTTAAAAGTAATTAAATGGCACTTTTCATGCAGACAAATACAACTGTCCCCATCTTGTAGGGAATTAGGACATACCAGGATATCTTTTAAATAAAAATTTTGATGCATACAAGATTATATGTTTTCAGAGTGAGGAACAAAATCTGGGTAAAAAACAGACCCCACTGAATCAGATGTGGCCAAATGCAGATTCAGTTACAGCAATAAAAATTAACTAGTCAGTACCTTAGCAAATGACCTTTTTTTCTCCAGATTGTCCAGGCCAGGACAATGTCCTGACATTGATGATGGAACCACATTTGCTACTTTTCTCTCCTGTAAGAGAGGAAAAGCCAGTGCAGACTAAAACTGTACAGTTCCCAAAACCACAAAAACTATTTGCACTGTTTGATGGCACTGACTTAAAACTAAAAAAAATATTCACTATTAATTTAGGGAAAGTATCACAGAAATCCCATCATACTTTAATATTGCACGTTTTTTCATAATTACCTTTGGAGCTCACTATAGATGGGCAAGACTGAGGTATGGCAGAGGAAAGAGAAGGCCATAGTTGGTACTGCATAAGCACTCTAAAATAGAAGAAGAAGATCTTGTAGATTGTTTGTCACTAAACATTAAAGATGGTTGGAAAAATATCTGAATGAATTCAGAGTTTAGTTCAAGACTTGGAAGTGAGCAGGAAATCTTTCCACACTAATGCTTTGAGATGGATCTCTCTAACACAGAATGGTGCCTCTGAATCATGCCACAAAAAAAATGGACCTTTTCAGCTAGTACCTCTTCAAGTGGTGCTCATTGCTCACTGTTTCATGATCAGGAGAGGTCATGCTGTTTATAAGCCCAAAACTGAGAGAGTCTTTTTTAACTGTATTGAGGTAAACTATGTAAAAAGAGTAGGATTTGCCCAGAGCCAGTGTATCATTTTCTATCTGTAGTAATTTAGTGCACCAATTTTCTAAAAAGCTTTCTAAATGGCAGTGTCCATAGCGACTTGTCAAGTTACTGATTTCTTCCCTCCTGACTTCACTATTTTCTTATTACTCCTTCACAAAAATTTGGATACAGCATCTAGAAAATATAACACGATGCTTTGGCATCCAAAGTTTTAAGATAATTATATAATTAAAGTTGCAACCACACAATTAGTGGTATATTATTCCAAACACTTGTAACAGAAGAGATGAATCATCTCGTGGAGCACAGTTCAGTTGCCAAGTGGAATAAGCTGAACTATAACAAACACTTCTGTGCCAACATAATCAGGCTCATACTGGTAAAAATTTGCCACTTTCTATTAAAAATTAAAAAATAAGTAGAGAGTCTTCTTCCCAAGAGTCTTCAAAGCACAAAAGGCAAGAAACACTCAGTAGATGTTTTTTGGTCAAAGCAAAATTTCTTCTTTGATCTAGAAATAACATTTGTCTTCTGTTTGCATTGCCTAAGAATCTTTTATTTTTCTTTTTTTTCTTGGGAAGATGGAGGTGGAATTTGCTTTTTCAGACAACTACCACCATGTGTCCTTCCTAAATTTCACTATCCCAGATTTATTCTTTCCTTTTACTCTTCCTCTTTACCCCACAGATGCTGGAGTTCTACATGATGCTTCCCTTCCTGTAAGCCTTGATGGGTGGTAACATTATTTAAATGCCACATTAATTAACAAATACCAGAGCTGGCATCCAATGAAATGCACAAGATTGCATTAGAACTGAAGAATTAGCTTCAGGTAAGAAAAAACAAAGGTTAGGTCCAGGCAGTTTCGGGAAACCTGTTCCATCTCACAAGAAGCTGGAAGTGTGAATACAGTCAGGTAGCACTGACTTCCACCTGAGAGCACAATAAGTTGGCTTGATCTGACTGCACCATGAGCCTGACCACTGCTGCATCTGCTATACTTTATGTTTTGGTCTTATTTGCAAAATGTTGTCATAAATGCTAACTTGGACAGCCAGTCTTTCATATAAAGAAGAAAGAGTGAGACTGGATAACACTTGGCAGCAGGTATAGGAAATATTTCAGCAGCCCATAACTGGTTTTACAGAAAAATAGCTTACCCTGGACAGAGTTTAAACCCCAATTCTTTAAAACCCACCACCCCCCCTTTCAGTTTGTAGAGATTACCTCTTTTGAAAGATGAAAGAGCTTTGCTTTACAATCCCCAGTAGAATTTGAAACCTGTAGGACATACATGCAAAAAAATGGCACAATGAAAGAAAAAGCCCAAGCCACCATAAAACCTTTTACAGTTTTTGTGATGATTAAGAAAAGAAGGAATTTAAATTACAAGTAATTCTGAACGCGTTAATCTAAAAAAGAAAAAAAAATGCATTGCAATTAGTAATATAATTAGAGGAACTTCAAACCTGCATCCACTTTACCTGTAAAATCTCTATGGCACTATTTAGAGGTAGAGGACAAGGGATCGACCATTTTTTTATCATAACCTGCAAAGACAGCATATTTAATGCATGAATGGTACCCTAAAAGTTTGGATATACATCAGACAAATGGCACAGAAAGCAGGGAGCTACACCCATAGGAAATTAACAGGGCTGGGTAATAGGCCACAAGAAGGAGACTGAAAAGCTTGTCAGTGCCATTCCTTACAGCTGCTCCCCATGCACAGCTGGCAGCCTTATGGTGTGCCTGTCTGGAGGTGGTACACTGAAATGAGCTCTGACATGACCTGAAATACAACCAGCACTCCACATTCACTCTCTCTCTCTGCTCCACACTAACAGCCTCCCATACAGAAGGGCTGCTGAGTATCCCAGGCTCTTTCCCTAAGTAGGCAAGCCCTTAGCAGAGATAGAGCAGAGCCTAGGGCTAATCATAAAAGGCAGAAACATATGGTTTGGACTAGAAAGCAAAGGAAAAACAATAAATGCAATTATTGTCCCAGAATGTCATTGGGGCTTTAGCTACACCCTGCTGGTTTAGGGACTGCCAAGTAACAGGGCTGAAAAATCAAAGGGAAATTAAAATAAAAAATGTTACCTCCTTTTACAGGAGCCTAGTTTAAAATGATAGTTGCATTGCTCTCCTCACTAATTAATTTCCTATTGTAGTTGATTGGCTTCAGAGGTTATAATTCTTTTGAAGTCTAGAGCAAATAATTAAAAACTTAATTAAGATTCAAAGATTCACGAAAAGAATAACATGGAAAAGAGTGCTTCTCCTGGCTCAGAGAGCTACTTTTCCCTTGCAGCCAAGTGGTGTTTCCCAAAGGATAAGGATTAGATGCTCCCTCTTGTCACCAGTGCCAGGAGAAGCAAACAAATGCCAGCTCCAGACAAAATGTGGGGAAAGGAAACTGCAGGTACCCAGCATGCTGAGCCCACTGGTGGCAACAGCACAGGACTTGAACTGCATGTGCAGCAACAACTCCCAAGAACTCAAAGCATGGAGCTGAGCAGCAGTTTGCTCAACAGCTGTCTGCAAACTTTTTGAAGAATGAATTATCCATGGAAACCATCCAGCTATCTTTCTGACCTTAAACTGGCAGTGCTTTATTCCAGGAGAGCTTCTCACTCCCTGGCTAAGCTGCCTCCCAGGGCCAAGGTGAGCTGCAGCCTCATCTGACAAAGAGTGTAAGAAGGGACAGGAACGTGCTGGTAGGACATCAAGAAGTTCAACCAAAGAACAAACAAGGGAGAAGGAGGAAAGAACCAAACACCACAAGGTCCCTTGAGTCTGCCTCATACCTATACACCAAGGGTCACCCCTGCTTCATTACTTTTTTTGCACACTAAGCAGCAGGAAGCTATGAGCTGAGACCCAGATGGAGAGCACTGCTGCTGGGGTACCTCTGCCATGGGTGGCTGGATGGCTGTGCTGCCCCCCAGGAAGCCCAAGCTGACACTGATGACACTGTGCAAGAAGGCAAATATTTTTTTCAAGGAGATTTCTGTGTTTTCAAAGGCACCCGGGTAAGGTAAATAAGAAGAGGTGTTGAAGGCTCTGAAGGAGGTGGCTTTGTGGGAGCTCTGGCTGTGGCTGGAAAAAGTTTCCTGAGCAATGGAGAGGGGCATGAAGCTGAAGGGCAAGGTTTAGGGAAGGTTAAGTGTTCCTAGCAGTGGTGGGGGCAAGGCTTCCTGCAAGCTAAAGAGCAAAGATCCATCTAAACATTGACAAGACAAAACCTAAAAAGCTAAAGAGCATTTTTCTAAAATTAAATTAATGCAGATTAAGAACAGATTGAAAAGGAAATGAAAGGAGGCAAAATAAAATGCACTAGGTGCACTTCAGATCATAGAATCATAGAATCCTTGGGGTTGGAAGGGACCTCGAAAGATCATCTAGTCCAACCCCCCCTGCCAGAGCAGGGCCACCTAGAGCACTTCGCATAGGAACGTGTCCAGGCGGGTTTTGAATGTCTCCAGTGAAGGAGACTCCACGACCCCCCTGGGCAGCCTGTTCCAGGGCTCTGTCACCCTTACAGGAAAAAATTTTTTCGAATATTCAACTTGAACCTCCTATGCTGCAATTTACACCCATTACCCCTTGTCCTATCACTGGTCACCACTGAGAAAAGCCTAACTCCATCTCCCTGACACTCACCTCTTACATATTTGAAAACATTGATGAGGTCACCCCTCAGTCTCCTTTTCTCCAAACTAAAGAGACCCAGCTCCCTCAGCCTTTCCTCATAAGGGAGATGTTCCACTCCCTTAATCATCTTAGTAGCTCTGCGCTGGACTCTTTCAAGCACTTCCCTGTCCTTCTTGAACTGAGGGGCCCAGAACTGGACACAATACTCCAGGTGCGGCCTCACCAATGCAGAATAGAGGGGGAGGAGAACCTCTCTTGACCTACTAACCACACCCTTTCTAATGCACCCCAGGATGCCATTGGCCTTCTTGGCCACAAGGGCACATTGCTGGCTCATGGTCATCTTCTTGTCTACCAGGACCCCCAGGTCTCTTTCACCTACACTGCTCTCCAGCAGGTCAGCCCCCAACCTATACTGGGACATTGTGTTGTTCTTCCCCAAATGCAAAACTCTACACTTCCCCTTGTTGAATTTCATCATGTTTCTCCCTGCCCAACTCTCCAGCCTGTCTAAGTCTCTCTGAATGGCAGCACGGCCTTCCGGTGTGTCAGCCACTCCTCCCAGCTTAGTGTCATCAGCAAACTTGCTGAGGGTACATTCTATACCCTCATCCAAGTCGTTGATGAAGATATTGAACAACACCGGTCCCAGTACCGACCCCTGAGGGACTCCACTAGTCACACACCTCCAACCAGATTCTGCCCCATTGACTACAACTCTCTGACTCCTTCCTTTCAACCAGTTCCTGATCCACCTCACTACCTGATCACCAAACCCATACTTGATCAACTTATCTACAAGGATGCTGTGAGAGACGGTGTCAAATGCTTTACTGAAATCAAGATAAACCACATCTACCGCTCTTCCATCATCTATCCACCTAGTAATTTCCTCATAGAAGGCTATGAGGTTATCTGTAATTATAGCTGCCCATCTGCCTAATTATTCAAATCTGCTTGGGTTTCCAGTTGTAGTCTATTCCATATTTCTAATGAGGTTCCCCCCAAAAGGAAAAGATTTTTAAGTTGGCAGCACGGCCCAGTTAGCTGGGCAGTCATGCAGACAGCACAACCTTCCTCTGGAACTTTAAGCCTATTTCATATAAATGTTGTATTTTGAGGATAACAAACCTTTGGTTTTAAGTGAAAAAACCCCAAAAAACTAAAAAGAGGTCCTAGTGGAAGTGGGCTATTTTAAACCCACACCAAAAACATTGCTAAAAATAAAGTTAGAGGCTCAAAATTTTCTGTTATTCTCAGTGGTGCTGCTTTTTCTTATGCTGTGGAGAGAAAAGAAGAACCCCTTTATTTCAGCAGTACTGACAGCACTCAGACAAGAGGGGCTCCCTGTGCATAACATGTTTCATTTTATATGGCAGGTTCCCGATCTGCCTCACATTTTGTTCTGGGAACAAGAGATTTAGAAAAATTCCATCAGGAACCATTAGCACCTTTATTGAACAAGCTACCAGAAGAGCTGTCTCCACAAAAAGAAAAAAAAAAATATCTGTCTTTACTCTTCACCAATATTCAACATAGCAAGAGGGGAGAAAATACATTTTAAAAAATGTTTAACAACTACATTTGGTTTCTTTTCACTTAGGATTCAAGTGAGGAAAGTATTTAACAATCAGAATCAAAAATGGTCATATCCTCACAGAATCTGACTTTGAATTAATAGTTACATAGATTTGCTCTTCTCCCAGCTCAGCTCAAGTGTTTCCACTTCTTTTGTTTCCAAGTGATGACTACAACCAGTACATTAACTTTAATGGAAAAGATAGTGAAGCACAGAGAGGAACTGTGTGACCTGCCAAAACCCCACAGGAGAGCACAGAGAACAAAGAATGGTCTCTAAATCTCTTGCTCAATGCACTCATTAGCCCATCATGACCAAGACACACATTATCTTTTGCACCTATCTTTCCTGCAGGCTGTGTGAAAGCAGTGGCTTGCTGGACAAAAGGTGAACAGATGGTATGCACTTGAGAACACACAGAATTATTGTATATGCAAAAAATAATTGTATTACTTCCATATGACTAACATAGTTTTCTTCTGGAACAAATTAAAACATATCTGCCATAGAGAAATTAACATTGTGCAAACTAAAGCACCATTTCAACACCACATATCACCCATTTCAAAGCAATTCGATAGGAAAACTAAACCACAGTTAATGCCTTTGGGCTTCAGTGCCTGAAGAAGTCAGAGAAAATATTCTGTGAAGAGTATTAGTTTTCCTTAAATATCCATAATGGGTTTTAAAAAAATTTTGACCACAATTAGATTAACTGTGGCCGTTTCTTTGTCACTTAACAACAAATGCATGCAGATTTAATCATTTCATTAAAAATCCAGTAGTCTGTGTACCTCTTCATTTGTACTTTCAACCTACTTTTTTGATAGGGAAACAAAACTAAACTCCAGCTTAAATCTTCCCAGCTTGACTTGTCTCCATTCCAGTCCTGCAAACACACTTGCCTTTTCAGAGCCCAAAATTGCTTTCAAAAGCATCCACCCATTACAGCAGCTTTCTTCAGACATGCATACACATTCCTACTGAAATCCAGGAGATGAAATTGCTTTAAAACTCTTGCAACTACCTCCAGCCAAAGGCCTATTTCAGCATTACAGTTAGTGTTGGTTGGTTGCTTTTTGGTTTGTTTTTTTTTTTTTCCCCTTCTTTTTTTTAAGATAAATTTTAGGAGAGAGGTCAAAAGTTAAGGTAATTTATAAATATTACAAATGAATCTCCATTAGCTCTGGAGAGGCTGTGGCTGCTCCTCAGTACTCAGCTTAGGAAGAATACTTCCCAAGGTCCTACAAACACTGCAATTCTCCAGGGGTACCCTAGGGAGATGTTTTGACAGCTTTGAAGTTTGGTTTTATCACATGGTTTAGCTCCTAATGGATTGCCTTGGTCTCCTGGCTGGCATGTTTGTTCAACTTGCCTTCAACTCTGTTTATCCTTTTGTAAAACAGGTATTAAATGCAAGTCAGTGCAAGCCAGAATGACAGGGGAGAGGGGGAACATTTTTCCAGGCTCCCAAGTTAGAGTCTTGTTTCTCTACCTAGATGACAGAGTGCAAGTTGCTTGGTTGTTCTGAACATTACACATGTGCATTAACACACATTTTCCCTGTAAAATGAAAAGAATGTGCAACTTAAAGGAACATTTTCCTTCTTAGATCTGCCCAGCAGGTCTCAGTTTGGGTATCTGGAAACATCTACCTCACGGGCGCTTAAAAAGGGTGAATATCAGGGTCAAAAAAAAACCCCTCATACAGCTCAGAGAAAGAACTCTTCCTTTCAGCAGGAAAGAAGAATAAGGTCATTGATGTATTAATGAATCTTGTAAACTGCCTTAATGAAGTTCTAGTTTTCTTTGCCTTTTTTTGAACTCTGTCACTCCATTATGCATATAAATTTAATTTATTTGGAGTATATTAAATTTTCTTCTGCACTAGCTGCAGTAAGTAATAGTTAGAAGCTAACAAAACAGAATTCCATTCTATTACCAGTAGGGAAACAAAAGTCTGTGTGCCAGTTCCCTTCACTGCACTGTCAGCAAAACAAAAATATTGTTACATTTACCAGTCCAAAATATAATTATTTTAAATCTTTTCACATGCTTGAAAGTTCATAAACATTTCCATGCCTCAGCAAAGCAAACATAATCTGTCCAAGCAAGCACTGACTGAACTTCAGGAAAACTCTAAATTTCACAGAAGTTAAGGGGGGAGGAGAAGACAATTAATTTCAAAACAAGCTTATGAAAACATTCAAAGAATAAGACAAAAAAAAAATAGATAAGCTGTGCACAGATTTTTAACTTACCACAACAGCAAAGTACACCATAAAGAAAAATGATAAACTACTTGTGTAGCCAAGAAAGCCTGTAAAATAACAGTAAAAATAAAAGAGAATTTATAAGGAAAGTGATCCTAATGTACAGCTAAACCTTTACATTTTAGGTATGTTTTCTATTACAGTGCTTGGTATCTGGGGCTTAGGACTCAGAATAACAACATTCCAACTGCCTGTCACAGATCATTTATGTAGTTTTGTAGGGCAGAATTAAAACTGGCTTACCACTAATGGCATGCTGTAAGTAAATGCAGCTCTTTAATGTTCTGCTGTAAAGATTTTATTTTAGTATTGCAGACAAAATACTACTGCAACCCAAGTAATAGGTTAACTAGGCAGGGCTGGAAGGCAGAACACACTGCAACAACTTAAGTAATCCCCACCATCACCAGTCCCCTGCCAGTTAAAATAAATAAATAAGCCATTAAGGTTTTAAAGTCTTCAATTGTAATTGCCACTAAAGTAGAATAATATTCGCTTCTCTCCTTTAATTACTCACCGATTTTAGGAAGAAGTGCAAGAGGAAAAACAATGCAGACTGAAGTAATCAGTAGCAGCAGTCTCCCATCAAGGTACCAAGACCTGTTGGAAAAGCTACTTATGACTAATACAAAAACCCAAGAGTCCTAAAATACATGTTCTACCTTAAAACCACAAAAAAAGACAAAATAACCACTAGGACAAGAGAAATAAATTCCCTGTCTCACATGCTATTTACAGGAATTTTGATTGTGATATAAAAGAGAGTTCCCAGATAATGAGGAAGCAGAGCACCATCCCTCAACAAAACAGCTTTGCAGGCAAAGTTCCAGAGGCATGATCAGGGGTCTGACATCTGCCAAGTTATTTCTCAGCAGCACAATGTTCCCAACAATATTCCCAAGCCTGCTTTTATTCCGATCAATGATCAGAGGGCAAGGAATTTCACACTCTAAAGATTTACTTGTATAGTACACTACATGTATCTTGAATTGGATTACACCAAGCTGTGTATTTACACAACTGGAAGAAACAGCAACATTAATTCCCACTTAGTGCTGAACTTCCTTTCCAGTTTATTACTCCTACATGACCTTAGTTCCCTGCCATTTCCAAGAGGTGTGAAATAGAAAGCTAAGCTACCCAACCCACTCGTTTGGGAACTCAGTTACATTTTCTAAACATATCAGCTCATTCTCTGCCCAGCCTTCCTTACACCTTTCATCATGGGGTCCAAATAATAGAAGAATCTATTTTCAGATAATTGACATTATGCTTGCTGTCCAGAGGTGATATAAGAAAGAACAGCAATGAAGTGGACTTTCTGATCCTTAACTTTGCACAAAGTGATTACTTGCTCTTTGTGTGCACCCACAAAAAAAAATTGAAGGACAGAGGGGATGAAAATTATGCTCATGAAATCAGCTGTATTGTTTACACATAGAACTGTACATGCAAAAAAGCAACATATCAAGTCTCAATTAATTTAAAATCAATTCAAAGTATCAAAATGTCATCTCCAAACTGACCAAAGTACAGATATACAAGTTGTTAAGAAACAGAAACATCCTGAGGGTGGCTCCCCCTAACTTGGTAATAACCATATCCTGTACTGATAAACATCTTGCACATCAGCCCCCGACTTTACTACCTATAAACACCTCGGCCTTTGACCTTCAAGTTTATTTAGTCCAGGATATGGTTAGCACCTAATAAACAGGCAGCACCTCAAGTTATCATAAGGAAAGTAGCATAACACCTGTGTTAAAGAAAAATTACCATGCACATATATTAGATACTGTGGACAACCACTTGTAATACTAGGTTGAAAAAATATGTAATAGAAACAAACATAGAAACATCAAGGCTGAGAGCATCTTCACCAGATCAAAAATAAAAGCAACCCTTAAGTGACACTGTCTGCATTAAAAATTACTCAGAATACATCACTCCTCAAAAAAGATGTGTTGCTTGACTAGGTCTGAAAATGCAACCTTGCCAAGCTCAGCTCTCAGCTGTAGTATTCTTCATGTTGTTAACATTCAGTGCTCACATTGTTTTAAACTTTTTCTTTCTCTCCAGTGTGATGGATGTTCATAGGAGGAGGAACAGTATAATAACTAAGCTGAAATATTATGACTGCTGCACTCTGATACATACATGTGGGACCTCTGGTTTAAGTCTCTAGTTCTAAGCATTGCAGCAAATCCACAGTTGCCATCACAGCTCACAAGCTCAGCAAGACCAAGAAAAAATAATTCTGGTTACTTGATGGAAAATGAAAAAAACATTTGTGGGGGAGGGGGAAAAAAAGAGAGAGGAAAATTGCAATGAGGTGATGGGCATGAGAAAAAAAATTGTGAACAGTTTAATTTTGGAGTACCCATTATTTTATTTTATAATACCTCAAAAAAAAAAAATGAACAGCAAATTACTGGTTATCTTAAAATGTGGATTTTCTTCAAAATATTGTTGTAGAAATGCACTTATTTTCCAAAGGCAGAATAAATATTTTGATATTGCCTTTAAAATCAGTTTGATCTGCAAATTCAATCCCATATAATAAAAGCGTTCCAAATGTGAAATATGGAATATAAATCCATGACTCTACTGCAAATGCTGTGGCACGCAGATGTTCCTCCTCCCTCCCCCCCTATTTTAACTAGAAGCAGACATTTATAAATCTCTGTAATTTCATTCCTGAATACAACAGGACAACAGATTCATATGTTCTAAATTAGGATCTTACTCTCAGTCCATATCAATTATATAACACACAAGCAAGACAACTTAATTGCATCAATCATATCCTCCTGACAGGGTCATTAAATGTTAACAGAGGGCTCACAAATTACAACTTTTTAAACACAATCCTCATTTAAAACTACGTTCATCTCATGAAAACTATGTGGAATTCTTGTTACACAGACAGACCGAAAAAACTCAGCTTGAAATTAACAAGTGTTCACATTGTATGTTTGTGTTTTTTAATAAAGACATGAAGCCTGGCTCTGAGCCTTCCAAACACAGGTACACCTGCTAACTTTTATCTGTAAAAATAATTCAAGGCATAAAACATTCTTTAAATGGCTTTCCCAAAAGTATGCTTTGGGTGGTATATGCATATAAAATATTTTTCACAGATAGTTTAACTGACACTTTTCATACATTGTACGTACAGTTAAAGATAAATTCTGCACCCAAATGGAAGTGGGTCAGGTGCTACAATGACATAAAAACAAAACAGTGGTGCAACCACATCTGGAAACCAGTGGTCTAGTTAAAATAACTGAACCAAACTATTCAATAATCATAAGCTTTGCATAAATAAGTTGCTACTTAGGCTTGGTACTTGATTAACTCATTCTGTTGAACAACTTCTCACAATTTAAAAACTATCAGTAAAAAAACCACTCTAAACATGTGCAATGAAGTATGTAGGAACAAACTATTACAATCTGCCATGGCAATTAATATTGCAAAATACATGTAATATAGATGTGGACATACAGAAAGTCAGCTGTCTGCATGCACCTGGAATGCTGCATGGCCACTGCATCTGAAACATTTGCTTGGGCAAAGAACAGAGGAGCCAAATAGTGCCAAATAAACCTTGATCAACAGCAGGACCCCAAATAACAGCAACAGAAACAGGATGAGTGCCGGACTGTGGTCAGTATTCCTGTGGACAACTTCAGCTCTTCCTAAATCCAAAATAGAACTTCTTACCCTCCTCAAAGTGTAATTTCAACTAAGGAAGAAGGATGGAGGGGTGGTGGCACTGAGAATTACTATGGCTCAGATAACAACCTGGCTGCGTGCTCGCATCCTGAAGATCTGCAGTAGGACTTTGATAAACAAGCTGGGGGGAGCATTATCAACTGGGCAGCTTAATAAAGTTGTTGTTTATACTGCCTTTTATTTTCAGACAGAAAAAGCCTTTGAGCAGTATGCAAGTATATGGGATCTCCACATTCAACCTACTATGAGTCTGAGTAGGCTGTCTTAAAAAAGTGTCTCTTGGTTGGGCAAAGTCACTTTGCATAAGCAGAGCTGACGTAAAATTAAAAAAAGCAGTGATGTTATATGCTAAATTTGGGGACAGACAAACTGGAACACACATGCAGCAGATACAGTGGCAGGCTCAACACCACTGTGTATGAAGAGCAAAGTTTAAAGTATCATCTCGAAGGAGACGTGACAGCACCCATATGAACAGCTAATGACCACCACAGCTGGAGGAGTTACATTAGCAGACTGAAAAATGACATAAAAGACAATAGTTTTAAAACAAAACACTTAAAAAAAGCCTCTTACTGAAAACATATTATTCCAAGGGCCAGGAGGACAGAAAGACAAAAAGCAGAATTACTGCCACACTTAATTTCTCAAAATGTTCAGTATAAAATGGGAGAGTTACGAATGAAGAAATATAAAACGAACTACAGTACCTCTTAAACAATTCACCCACAACATTCAGGACTAATACAAGCATCACAGAGACAACTTCACCACATTTAAACCTAGAGTAAACAGCCACAACACTCTAAGATACATGGTTATGAATGAAAGCAGCACTGGAACAACTAGAACAAGATACTACAGTGCTGAAGCTGCAATGTTTGACTTAGCACATGCACGGGTTTCTTGCAACAGTTCTAATAGAAATCTGAGGGGGACATGCCTGACATACAACTTTATAGCTCAATTGCAAATAACAGTTTCTTTACAGGGAGCCAAGTTAAGGAATTATAAGCCAAGAAGTCTGGAAACCTGGCATTCTTGCCAATACAAGTCCAATTACTGGAGCAAGACAACAAAATATTTAAATTTAAATGCCTGCCATTTTTTGTACTGTGGTTTTGAAATATGTAAAGTCATAACATGACAACAATTTAAATGTTTCTCCTTCTCTCCCTCCCATCCCCTCTTGCTTCCCCTGTTAAATTTTTACAGAAGGGAGATTTCTGTAGATGGAACTTTGCCACTGACTTTAAGGTCCTCTGATGGGAAATTGCTATAAGGAAAGAAAGAAACATGTTCTGTGTCTGCGCTGCAGAAGTCTTGCACATGCCAAATGTATTTCATATTCCAAGAACTCCTGAAAATAACTGATTTTTTTAGCATGTGAGATCAGAGAGGTGTCAGTACTCATCTCCTTCAACAGTCCTGAACCACTTTTTTCATCAAGACAATTACAGAATGTATGGAGCATTTTTCCTTACCCACTTTCATTTCCACTTAGGAACCCTGCAACAGCACCAGGAAGTTCAGACTTCACAATTAAAAGGTAGGATGACATAGCTGCAAACAGAAGCAGAACAGATTTAGTAGAGGAATACCAGTATCTCTGATTGTAACAATGAGCATGGCTTAACCAGAGTGGTTTTGAGATTGGAACACCTCAGCTATAGACGAGACACCACGGCACGAGAATCAGATTTTCTCATGTACTTCCTTTAAAAATAGCTGCAAATCCCTGAGTATTGTACTGATGTTAGCTAATGTCTCTGAAGAGACTGTTATAATGTGAGTCCTGAAACAAGGACAACACAATCCAGAGGACTAAAAGGCAAAACAATATAAAATATAAATCTAACCTTTTACCTGGGAATAGAGACCTACAGGCTAGAGACAGACTACAAGGCTGCAGCACTTCTTCCTCTTTGCAGGACATTGCTAATGGCAAGAGTAAATAATAAGATTTGTTTCTATTTAGAAAAAGGGGTTTTTTTAAAGACTCTGTTTTTATTGTTGTTCAGTTGCTCCTGTACTAAATTTTTGTATGACAAAAATTTAAAGATAAGAACAGAACCTGAAAGGTCCTTTATATACTGCATGGTTTGGTCCTCAGAGGTAAGAGGATCTCTGCTCTGAACCCCACCACCAGGAAAAGCCCAACAACAACAGAAAATGCAGAACTACACAGGAACTGTGACTCAGAAGAGAATCTGGTAGTTACACTTATAGGGGAGTCAACTTGAAATCAAGTTCAATAAATCAATAATTCTATTCAGAAAAAAAGCAATGATGCATGTGCATAAATCCAAAAGCCACTTCACTGTATCACTTTTCTCCTTTACTACATAAAATGATCAAAGGCATAAATAAGAGGGGTTTTTAAAATTACAACTTATACAAATCTTCAGATACTGCTCATGTCACTTTCTCTTTTACAGAAGCAGCAACTATTTATATGAATCAAAAACCAGCAGAAAACTTGAGCTTTACAGCTTCAACGAGTAACAAAACACACAACACTCCCTTCCATGCCTCAGCAGCAAGTAATTTTACTAACATGCTGACAAAAGCTTTGTTACATTTAAAACTTGACAAAAAATAAATTTGTTGCATTTAAATTTTACTGTTCTAGATTTATTCTTTAGAATTTTGGTGTGGTTTACTTATTGATACTCTGAAATTAAACCACGTTTTTTTACAGAGGTAAACCAGTAAGCCTCTGTAAGATGATTTTTTAATGTGTGTTATTTTTTTCAAAGCAATGTTTTGAACCTTAAAAAAACCTATGTGGACTCGCACAGTGTTGTGCTACAGCAGTTAATGCTAAGTTTTGAAGGCAGGGAACATGATCTCTATAAAGAAAGTGAATTCTATTAATACAAAGTGACATCTACCTACCGCAAGGTTAAATTAAAACCACTTGGTAGTTCACTAAATAAGGAACTATTCACTTGTTCATAATTAAAAGCTCTGGTTTTCCCAGTATTCAAGTGTGCATGTGTCTGATGAGGTATTTGCTGTCCTGATTTTGCTCTCCTATTTGCATACAGCAGAAGATAGACTCAACCACAAAGATCCTTACAGCATGCATGTTTCTACATCACCAGAATCTGTGAGTAAATGAACATAATTTCTTACACCAGGCTACAAGCAGATGCATCTTTCACCTTAAGCAAAGACAGATTTTTTTTAAAAATGACATGGGAAGTAGAGCAGGAAGGAAAACTGCTCAAATTATAATTCAACTTTATTTATCCGTAAACCTTCTTCCTCGTTTTACACAATACTTCGTACACAAGTAAGTCAGAATTTTCATGTATTTATGTCCTACAGAAAGATTTAAAAATTAGCTCTTTTGCAGCCTCAGCTGCAGAAAGCTTCAAATTAATTTCCAGATCAGATTTCCCCCTAATATGCAATCTGTCACTCTTCCCTTGCTTTTCTGTTAGCCTCTGGCTAATCATTTGATCACTTATCCTTTGTTGTGCACTTACTCTTTGTTTTTAAAAGAGGAGTCCTATTTCACTGAATTCCACTCCTAAGTAGAGAGCCAATCATGCACCAAGAAATGTGCACATGCTAAACATTTGTATGCATCTTTCTTCCTTTCTCTGGGCATATGGGAAACAATCTCACACAGTAGGATTTTTTTTTGTCCCCAGATTATATTCTCTGTTTGTACTAGAAGATGAAGAAAATAAAGAAGAAACGATTTTCTTAATAACCTTATGCTTAGGTTAGATGACAAATCTCATACATAAACCTGAGCAGGACAACCACGCTAAATACAGTTTAAAAAGGCAAACCCTGATTTTTCTTCTCCTACACAGTTGTAATTCTTCTGACAAACAACAGCTCCTTGCAGCTTTACTCAGCATGGAAGAGACACTAACCACTGTTAATGACATTAACTCTGAAATGTACTACAAAGGGAGGAAAGAACATTGTTTTTTAAAGCTGAAACCAGAACAGCAAAGCTTCTCCAAAAGGGACACAGCAAGATGAAAAAATGACCTCAAGTAGGAATAAAGTGCCTATGGCACACAGACAAGAAGTCACGCATCCTCTGCTCCAAAGAAGTACATTTTACTTAACTTCCCTGACACCCACCACAACAGAGGCCATGTCAAGTTTAATTGCAAAAATGAAACGTCAGCTTTCCTGGGCAGTCTAAATGTGTAGCGGAAGGAAGAGATTACACAGTCACAGGGCTAAACTGTGGCACAAGTGAACACAACAGAGAGAACACCTTGTGATTTATTTCACTCTGGCAGTATTAACTTGCTAAACTTAAGGCAGTTTTTACCACGTACAAAAATGACAATCAGCATACATTCAGCTGCAGAAGTGTTAAAAAAAAAAAAAAAAACAACCAAAAAAACCAGTGTCAGAAGCAACATTTCCTTCAGAGTCTACCCCCTCACACATGAGGCTTTTGCAATGTAATGTCACCCTCTAAATTAAAAAAGAATATTGTACTTTCTCCCTGCCACTTTTGCTTTGCAACATGGGATTATCTATCTTTGGTATCTATGAATGAGGCAGATTTCTTGCATAACCAAAACTGTACAATGGCATAAACTGAGGCTTTAGCAACATGCAGATTCAACAAGTGCTGAACTGCAACTACAGGAGCAACCTTCATACAGCTGCTTCCTAATTTTTAGGTCCTGAAGTTTCATAGATTGGTATTTTTAGTAATTTTTAGTGTACACCACCACGGGCTACTTGACTGAAAACTAAGCAGGTCTGAACTTATCAACAGACCTTGACACAGAAATGCCATAAACCACTATTCAGCTGAAATTAAAATTGTATTTTTTTTTTTTACTCAACAGGCTTACCACTGCCTTGAAAACAGCAAAAAATTATATATATATACATATATATATACACACACAATTTCCATGTTTTAAAACTTAGGTATTTGACTGAAGAAGAAACATATGTAAAACACAAAGCAGGGTGCTTGCTTTTTACTTTCATTATTATAACCTGTAGTGCCACCAAGACATAGAATACTCTTTACATTATTCAGAAAGTCCTTCTTGTGCCATAATGTTGTTTAGCACTCAGCATATGTGCCCCTACCTGATAAAATATTAGTAGCTAGAAGAGGGAAGCCAAGTTTATGTTTTTTAAAAGTCTTCAAAATACCTCTTCTGAGATAGCCCAATATTAAAATCAAATATGTGAGTAGCTTTTTGGTTATCAGAAAAAGAACTGCAACTTTTCCTGATTATGCTACCCAAAAAAGATCAACAGTTGAAGTCTACTACAGTGATGCAAGAGGATATGTACATTAAACCTATGTGTTAATAGGTAATTTATCCCTTCCTCAGAATATGGCTGGTGATAAATCCCTTCAAATCCTTTAAATGAAGAGACTGAATTTAACTCTTCTGGTTAGTTTTTTCCTAATCTACTACTGTAGCTGATCACATCAGAGAGCTATAAAGATGTCTTGCATTATTAAGCACTGTGGAAAAAAGGAACCAAGCTGCCCTCCAAACTTCATAGAGGAGGAAACAGGGGGCTGGGGAAAAATAAGCAGTATCAACATCAACACATCCACACTGGCTGTTCAGCTCTTGCTACAAAAAAGAAGGGTGCTGACCTGGGAGTCAGGGCAACAAGACACAGCAATCTTGACTCCCACCTATGGGAATACTGTATAAAACAGAGATTCCTCATGAATGCCTATAAATAATTAAATAAGTCAAAATACTTCTAGCTTCCCATTCTTTAAAGAGTTCAGTCAGCAAGATCTCTGTTTTCCCCACAATAATGAAAAAATTGGAGGCTTAAAGATAGAAGTAGCAGAAGAAACACTACTGGTCATGGCACACTCCAGCCCAAAGGAGCTGGATCTGTCACAGCAACTGCATGTGACAAACCCCTTTATGATTCTGTCTCCCTTTGCTGGTGTGGAGGTTGTTTAAAATTGAATCTGTCCTAATCCAAAAAATGTGGCAAAGTTGATGAATGAAAGCAGGGAAGGATTGCAAGAAAATTAAACAATAAGAGATTCTGGGCAAACTTGTATTTTTTCTCTCAAAGCATTAGACTGGAATAGCAAGATAGGAAGAGTTTCAGTATTGCACTGAGCTGCTCAGAAGCAATTTGAATTGGGGAAACATCAGGAATGATGCATGGATACCACTGAAAACCCATCAACTATTTCAGCTCTTGATCATAAGGACTGAAGAACATGCTCTCTTGTTTTCATTTTGCAATGACTCCCCACATATTCAACTTTAAGACATCTCCCAATTACTTCATGTATTGTTTTTAATATTTCCTCTTAGTGAAAGCTTAAAAACCAAAAGATTTGGTTGGGACCATTGGTTTGTTTTTAAATACAGATGTAGAATGGAGCATGTGAAAGGAGACAAAATATTTGTTCATATGGAGATGTTCTGAAAACTTTTTTGCAAGTCTTCACATTAGAGATACTCATCCTAATTAATTTCCAATTCCCTTCTTCCCTTTCCTTCTAACTTCAGCTGTTACCTGAGCTACTCTGGAACTTACCTATGGCAAGCCTTTAAAAAAAAAAAAAAAAAGTGTCCGTATTCCACAGGGAACATGTGGGCAGCAGATTTTTAGTTTGGTAAAACTTCATTAGTTTAATTGTATTTATACAGTTATGCTAATAACACTGAAATGTTTTCTACACAGCTCACCATATATTCCTTTCTGAAGCACAGCTGCAGGTTAGAATTTTTATTGGTGTTTATATTTAAAGCAGGCTAATTATTCTTTACAGTACCAAACCTTCCAATAACCATTTGATGCAATACAAAAACACAAGAGCATGGCTCATCCATTGTTAGATTAGTACAGGAGCTGACAAACCTGCCCTTAATTAAGAAAGCCCTGCTGGGGAAATCCTCACTTTGAATCGGTAAGGATAATTATTAGGCTTTCAGGTCGAAAAGCAAACGGCAGTGTGAAAACAAACATTCATGTTTGTTTGAAAACGGAGTTAAGATTTTCCAACCTTAAAGGAAGCTCAGTAATTTCTTAAGGTATTAGCAATGCAGCTCTTGGCACCCAACAAACTGTGTGACTTGAACCACTCATTTTCAAAGTTTGTAGAGCTCTGTGCTCTGATAACAAAGAGGGATATTCCCACCACCACCTTCAGACTCTCAAAATTCAAACTGGAGACAAATTTTGGAAATACTTTTTAAAACTAAATTTCAGAATGGAAAAATGCCGGGGGGGGGGGGGGGGAGGGGGAGAAGGGAATAACGTACAAGCCAAAAACGCTCAATTAATTCGATTAAACAAAGTGTTGTATTTTTAATCCATGCGCAGCATTTTTAAGTACAGAAAGCACACAGTGACCCCCTCCTCAGGCACACTCAGGAGTTAAACACCGCATCGTTCACTTCACACGCACGCAAAAGGCGGTGCGCGGAATGAAGCGTGTAGGACGGGGGAAGTGCTGAACAAAGCAGGGAAAAAAAGGGGTGTGCGGAATGAAGCAGCAAAGGGGGTGTCAGGAATGAAGCCGCAAAGGGGGTGTCGTGCGGAACGGAGCACACACGCAGGGGGTGTGAGGAAGGGAGCTGAGGGCGGGAGGTTGGGAGACGCGGGAAGCGGCCCTGGCGGCGATGCCAGAAGCGGGCGGCAGGGGGAGCGCGGGCCCCGCCATCCCGCACTCTGCCCGCGGAGCGGGGACTGCGCGCCGCGGAGCTTGAGAAATAGCAACTATCCCCGAGTAAATGCCCCACGTATTGCACTCAAAGCTGGGCTCCTGCGCGCTGTCCACCGCGCTGACTGTATTAGCAGGCCGTAAAATGGAGCTAAAGAACCGAATGCTAATCCTGAAAGTTCTCTCTACTGCCTGAGGCACTGAGGCGGACCTAAGGATAAAACAGCACTCCAGGGATACAGCAACAATGCCTTTTCTTCATGGCTTAATTTTACAAAGAAGAAAACCACGTACCTTTGAGGACATTGTAACTGCAGAATGTTGAAATGAAACCCACAAGCACCGGTTAAAAAAATTGCACTTAATTAAACTGTATTTACACTAGAAAACAAATAATTCTTTCTCAAATTAAGCTCTGGAAAGCTCGGTTCTGAAGAGTGATGGCAGTGATCCCTTGGGTACAAGCCAGGACAGGCTCCTCACTCGGATCCTCAGTACCAGAACTCCCATGAAAGCCTCAGCCCACTGTCAGACACCATCAAAAACCCGAAGTCTGCTGCACAGCCCCTCACTCAGTCCATCCGTGCTGCGGGGCTGCACTGCAGGTCCTACTGCTGCACTTAATCCCGCTGCTAATCATTTTTCAATAACCGAACTGACACACTCGGCAGGTTCTGTGTCACAGCCACCCGGCCCTGGGGCCCGGTCCCATTGCCCCCGGCAGTGACCTTCAGCTGGTACCAGCCCCTGGCCCGCAGGAGTTTGCTGTAAAACTCCCCGCATGCTTCCCGCCAGACCTCACTGCTGAAGATTTGTTGGTGTTGGCAACAGCCTCAGAGCTGCTCTTGTGCAATACCTCATTGTGCTTGTCTCCCTTTTTTCCACCAGCCTTGCTGAAATAATTCCCTCTCTAGCTTCATTACATACCCTTCCTGATTCCTGCCGGTTTTCTCTGGGACACAGGGCTGTGCAACTCTCCTCCTTTTCAGCCGCATCCGCAGAGAGGGGCAATTCCAGGAGGAGAAATTCCAGTCTTCCTCCCCCTCTTTGGGAGCAGAACTTCCCTGGCAGGAGAGGGGGGAAGGGATGCACACTGCCGAGCCATGGCCTTGGCCCACTGTGCCTCATCCATCACTTCCTAGAAGCACCAGGCTATTAAAACAATAGCAGGGACTCATTCCAATTCCTCTTGCTCCTGGGAAGGATTACATAAAGAGCCATGTAACCCAGCATTTTCCACGGCTCCTTCTGCACCTCCAGCCACACAACTTCCCTGAGGAGCCTTCCTAAGCTCGGAGGTGAGAAGGTCTGAGATCCTCCAAGATCTTCGTCTGCATAACAGGCACAAAATAGACATTTGGAAGATCACCCCGTTTAGAGATCTGGGGCAAAAGAAAAGGCTCAGGAGTGGATGAGCAAAGCCACAGCCTGGTAGCATGGAATTTGACTGCTGCTTTTCTAGTGTCCATTCTGCAGCCCCACAGACACACTAAGCAGCTCTTTGAAGAACAAGGCAGTTCCCATGTAACTAATCACTCCTTATTTAGATCAAAGAGCTCCTTGACTGGGCCAAAACACTGACAAATAGAAGAGTATAAAAAAAGGAGCTCTGGCCATCCCATTCAACCTCTTGGTTTCACTTTATTAACAAACACCTACACTGCAAGAACAAGTAGATACTGATGGAAGGAAAGCTAGGCAAACACTCTCAATTTTTAACTAGGATTCTGTATACATTCTATAAAGTCTGTAAGTCACAGTGTTTAAGACTGCCTTATTTGCATTTGGATATAGCAAAGTTAACGCATTATCCTGATGCATCCTTACTTAATCCTTTGTACTTAAATGGATTTTAGTGTATGATTTGTGTTACTTAGTGTGACACAAGTGTTGGAAGACAGTTAAAAATCCACAGGAAAGTTGTATACTCACATTAGACATAGATGTTAAAATTTCATGCAATGTATTTGAAATATTTTTTATAACCATTTGAATTCCAAATTTGATGAACCTGTGGTTGTACAAAAATGTTTTTCTCTTCTTTGGGTATCCTGCTAGTAGAAAAATAAACTCCCTTACCTACACAAATCTATAACTGTATACAATTAGGCTGCCAAATTCAAATTTGCACCCTAGGCTTTCTGTT
Source organism: Calypte anna (assembly GCF_003957555.1). Lineage (NCBI taxonomy): Eukaryota > Metazoa > Chordata > Aves > Apodiformes > Trochilidae > Calypte > Calypte anna. Next base: position 37,635,568 of record NC_044251.1, read on the forward strand.
TTAGGAAAGCAAAGATGAAAAATGAGAAAGCATAACTGTACTGAAATGACTACTACAAAGCTCTCTGCAACACAAATGAATGTAAATCACTTCCTCAGCTGAATTATTTTTAGAAGTGATCAGACCAAACTTTAAAAAAAGCCCAGAGTAGATGCTGAGAGTGACAATAACCCTAGTAAAGCTGCTTATTTTAATCACAAACCATCATTCATTATCTCATGCTCTCCAATCACTTCTGAAATAAGATACTGGATGATGCAATGTATGCAGGTCTGATGATGGAGGAGGTAACAGAAAACAATTTTATTTTTAGCTTTACTCTGAAATTAGAGATGTTGACAGAGTCTGGATGTCTGCCCAACAGTGCTGCTGGCTCCTTCAAATGGCCAGAAGAACAAAAAGAGGGGAACACCTACCAAAGGGCACCAAGGGGAAGGGGTAGTTTTACACTTAACTACTGCATGGCTCCCATTCAGGACAAACTATGCTCCAGTCTCATCACTCCCATTTAAAATCTGCAGATGGACCAGAAAGAAAATTTCTTTCTATGCATTTCTTCAAGTGTCAAGGCTTATGAGATGTGAAGAGAACTCTCCATCCCTCTTTGAGTTTTCTGTTTTGCTGGTTTTTTGGGGTTTTTTTCTTTTTTAAAGAGCCTGCTACCCCGCAGTATAGTTGACTTCAAAGATGATTCCTGACACTGTGCTGCTCTGCTGACTTGGACTGCAGCATCACAAGCTTCTGCCAAAGGCAGTTGTTGAGGGGAGAAATAACACAGCTGGGAGCTCTGTTCCCAAACAAAAATCTGAATACTAAACAGAAGCTGCAACAGCTCCTTGCAGTGACAGCACAATACATCTTCTGCATGAGAGAAGGTGCCAGGGAGGCCCAATTTATAACTCATGTTTCCACAGATCACCCTTCCTCACAGACTGGGGCATGTGTTGGTGCTACTAACACTGCCTCAGAGAAGGAAAATCAGCTTTCTCTTTGCAGTGCATTTGAAACTACATGATCTTTGCAAGAAAACATACCAGATGCATGAACTACTACTATTTGCTTACATGAAAGCTATAGCCCTTGGAAGCAGAAGAACCAAAACAGATTTTTGAAAGCTTCCATCAAAATGAGGTCAGTGAAAATATCTGAAAGAAGAGTTTCAACTTGCAAAAACCTACTTTTTAACTGGCTAGACAGAAAGCCAACGGCTGGCAAACAAGGCTCAACTTGTTGGCAAAGAAGTCCACTGCAGAAGACAAAATAAGTAGTTTGATAATATGCATGAGTTTGGGGCTCTAGAGTTACTGAGCTGAATTTTATTAAAAATTACACAGAGAAGGTTATGAACTGGTATGAGGAAGAAATGAGAGTCATATTTCCTTTGACCAGTCTTGTACATGATCCCAGAGTCTCCAGAACCTGTACTATGTATCCTTCCTTCTCTAGTACTGTTTATTTAGAGGTCCACTCGTATGGGAAAGGAAATTAAAAAAAAAAATGTTCATTGCTACAGAATATATTGTAAAATCTGTGTGAATAAATAATCCTTAATCTTGGAATTAATACATTCATTCCAGCCTGAAATTAATGCTTGGGTTTTTATAGCCTTTTAAATTGGGCAGGTTTTATTACTAGAGCTTTTAATTTAAGATTCCAATTTTATAATGAAAGCAATTACTTGGTCTAGTTCTAGGTCTCTACGTAATAACAAAACCCAGGAATCAAAGTGTTATCTGGGCTCTACAATATAACCCTAAAGGAAAGAACAGCAGCACTGGGATGCTGTTTCCTTCTGTCAGTGTATGTGAACATTTGTCTTCTTGGGAGTAAGGGACAGAGAGGAGGGAACTTTCATGTAATTCCCTCATCCCTCAAAGCAGCCAACCCAATTAAGGTAAAAAAAACCCAAAATTGTTGTTAGACACTGTCTAATTTCAGAAAATTCACTTTTACGGACACTAGTACTTCATAAGTTTCTAGTATGTGAAAAATACCTGAGTAAGATCTTAAGTGCTTAGATTATTATTTTAATAAAATAATAGTAGTGGTCTTTGTATTGTTTTATGCACCAAGGAAGTAAGAATAAGAGCCCAGCACATGACAACATCGATTACCAGCCCACAGTGAAAGTCAGCAAACTAAACAACCCTCCCAAAACACAAGGTATTGAACTAACAACAAAAAAGCTCCCATTAATAAAGACCATATGAAACTTCAGGGCTAAGTAAACATTCATCTGTTACACAAATCCCTAAAACGCACAAGCAAGTTCCAACAGCACAAACCCAAAACACATGATGTGATAAAATGTAGCTACCAGATGCAATTTATGGAACAGTGCAGAGATGATGATGCTTCCTCAGCCCCTTGCAATTACCAAGGTCAACTATAATGGATGTGCTCCATGTCCTGTCATGCAATACCAGGAAAACAATCCAACCCCCTCCCTCCCCCCCCGTGTCCCTCCATCTACCCTGCTTAACACGATGACATAAAGCTTTTCTTTAAGTTTTCTGTCATTTTAATTAGTCTCTTTAGAATACTCTCATTTAATTAATGTCTTTGGTGTCTGCGGTTAATATTGACCACATGAAGTTTCTTACCTCCAATATTCTGGATAATTATTGTAATTGCAACAAGGATCTGTAAAAAAAAAATATAAATTTCCGTAGAAAGGGTTAAGGATAAATGAAATCATATGTCTATAGCAGTCGTAAAACACATATGTATTATCTTAGACCAGATGTAGAAGTGATAACTAGTATGGAAAGGAAGGGCATTTTCTCTTTACTGAAGAGTTTAACACAAGGAAACCAATGCAATCTAAAAGGAATATAAAAGAAAAAAAATCTCCCTGACAATACTGCAGGGAGAAAGCAAGAGAAGTTACAGAGTGAAGCGTGTTCTCCAGAAGATGAGGTTTTAAATCACTGAAAACATGGAAGTGCATTCTGACATCAGGTAAGTACAAATGAAACTGATCATTCACCTCTGAAAATACAGACAGCAGAGATTTTTAAAAGCTACTTCCTCACTCAAAAAAATGGAGTATTTTTAACTGTCATGAACATCATTATTCCTTTAAACTTGTAAACAAGATAAAACTACATAGACTTCTTTGGCATTTGTCATTATTCATACTGGACTGATACAGACATAGAAATCACAGGCTCATAAAATATTTGTCTAAACGAGGAATTAACTTACAACTGAAAAAAAAAAGTGTCTAAAGTCTTCCCAGGGATTTCCTTTCAGTTCTGTTCTAACATACCATCTAATACAGCTTTTCTTTTAACCCACTGCTCTTCCTGATTTAACAGGATGGTCCTACATGAGTGCTACCGTTATGTCAACTTGAAATATAAATCAGTTACATGAAGAAAAGCTAATTAGTACTTTTGAGTAAAATCTGAAAGCAGAGTTGCCATTTTTCTAATTTCTCAGCTAGAGAATAAAATTCAAATAAAAAAAATTCAAAGTCAGTTTAAAAGTTGCAAGGGAAAGGAAAACAAGAAGAAAAAAATGGTATCTTGCAATTTGCCATAGGTGGAAAAAAGTACTTCACTCCTTTGGAAAGGGAGAATCAGCAATCTTCCAATAGCAGAAAATCTCCATTCTCACAAAAATCAAGAGAAATATTTTTGACAGGAAATCCCCATAATATTCTGGAAGTACTCTACTTCTTGAGCAGTTAACCAGGAGTTCCCTGTTAACCTAAGATACCAAATTCAAACAAGGTCCTACAGCAGTCAGTCTGTATCATCAGCAAATTACTCTAGGGAAGAAAGAGTAAGTACTATTTTAAAGAAAAAATAAAAGCAAAAACCAAAAAAACCCAACAAAGAAAGCACCATGATTTAGTTACTGACTAAGGTGAGGAGAGTTCTGGGACAGGACTAGATTCAGAATGCTTGTGCTAAACCAGGAAAATCCAAAAATCAACAAGATCAAATAAAAGCAATGCATTCAGGAAGCAGACCTCAAATATATGAGTTACAATTATTAGATTGCAAAGAGAGAAAATACTCAGGGATAACACAATCAGTAGCCTGATGCACCCACAGAAACAGCCAGTCTTGTTTTGGGACATATTACCAGCCAGACTCTATCTAACAGGGGACAGTTAATCTTCTTGTCACTGTGAGTTCCCAGCACAGCTTACTGTGCTCCATTTTGCAGGCAAGTTTTAAGAAAGGTGTCCAAATACCAAGAATACTTCAAGATGAAAGATGAGCTTTCCAAAAAATGTCAGATCATCAGGAAAGCTTTGGTTAATTATTTAATGGAAACAACAACTTCCCAGTCTAGAAATAACCCAGTGCTCTCCATGTACACTGAAAATAAAGGACCAGATAATTTTTAACACAAGTTATTTAAACTGAAAATTATGAAAATGTGCATTAGGAGGATATAAAAAAAATACTGATGGTGACTACGTAGTGATGCTGTGAAATCTCCTTCGTTTGAGCTTCTAAATAACAGATTAGACGAGTGTCTGCCAAGAGTGGTTTATGCATGTTCAGCTCAGGTTCAGAGCAAAAGCAGGCTAAGGCATATTTTAGGATCTCCTGAAGTTCTCCATTTCTAGAACTTGTGCATCTAATGGCTTGTGGTTAATGTGCAGAGAACAGCTTCTGTAAAAAAAATTATTTCTTTTCATACCTTGCTAATACCGAGTTTTATCATCTCGAGGTAGATCCCATCTTAACTTTGATCAATAAATATTGATCCTCACAGACTGCACTCCTATCTGCTTAGTAATGCTAATGGAAGTCTTACAAACACCTCATGGCTCAGATGCAATTCTCAGTGACACTTAAAACCTAAGTAATTAGACTCCACTCTGTTAAGCAGTCCTGATTTCTTAAAAAACTACATTGCTTCAGCAAACCATTAAAATCTCACTTCTGTGTGGTAAAATCTGCTTTTAGTGTTGTGTAACTGAAACACAGAGCATGGAAGTGCTTAATATTGTGCAAATGTGTGGTATTCACCAGCAGCATTTCCTGTGCACTCAGTGTTACTGGACAACACTGATTATCAGGAAAAAGATTCAGTACACACCACTGAAAGTCACATCTTACATGCTGATTACTCTTATGCCAAAAAAGGTTACTTTGCAGGTGGGCTTTTTTTGTTTTGGTTGGGTTTTTTGTTGTTTGTTTTTTAATCAAAAGTTCAAACAAGAAAAACACATTAATCTGGAAAGCTTATAAAACAAAATAAAATTAAAGAAAAAACGTGCATTACACATGCTCTTATTTATTCCTAATGTAGAAACTACATAAACAATTACCTTAGATCTCTATTTTATGCTAATGAATGTAATGAATTTTTCTGTAGACTAAGATGTAATTATATTACTTATTTTGTTTACAACTCTTTACTATGTAAAAAGCAGTTACATATCAGAAGCATCAAGAAGAAAAATACACAGATCAAAATAAATGCTCACCTTTCCAGCTGATCCAAATGCAAATAGCCCAAGGTCTTCATACGTAGTGACAGCTGTTAGTATGGGGGAATTAAGAAAAAAAAAAAAAAAAGCTAAAATATATTTAATATATTTAACTTCAAAATAATTTGAAAGCTCTAGCTTTGCCTCTTTTTCTCTTTGTAAATTAATGCAATTCAGGACAGAAGAAGACTATTTTATAGTATAAATATATATAGTATAAAAGAGCTTTTATTGACACCTGTACTCCTGCTACAAAATACAGCTATATGCTCAACCATTCAGACTCTCCAGAAACTCAGTTTAGTATTAGAAATACTAAAATACTAACTATACAACATTAATGGCAAACTGCCTTCTTCCAAAGATTTTTCCAAGTGAGGAATTCTGAAATTAGCTGCAGCAATTAGATACAAGATAGTCTCATATTTTATTTGTTCAAAGGCTGCACATCTTTTAACTATGACAACAACAGAGGCTTCGTTTTCATCTTTCTATGAATATAAACATCAGTCACCAGCTGGTCACCTTTTAAAAACTCAGCACTATTTATTTTCAAGCAAGCTGAAGGTAAACACCATCCCTTGTTGAAATCTACTAAAAACACACCAAAGCAAAAGCAAAACCAAAAGAAAATCCTGCCCTTACCTGCAGCTGACTGACATAATGACATTAAAATAGCCTGTGCTTTCCTGTGTGCTGTTGTTGAATTGTAGCTGAAGCTCACTTCTAATATTGGTGGTAACTCAAACCAATTCCTCCTCAGAGAGAAGGAAGTCATATTAAAGTCTTTCATTGTTGCTCTGTATTTTGTTAGTAGAAACGTGAGTGATACCAAAAAGATGAAAGTTTTCTGAGAAATACCACTCACTTTCTCAGTGTATAATAAAACAGCCCGCAGCTGTAAATACCTCAAAGGGTAAAATTAAACCCAAACCCACATAATTTTATTGTCCCAATGCCTGCTTTCTCTTCCTTGTCTCTGCTTGGTACTGCTTCTTCTCCTGTCACATCTTAATTTAGGGCCCAGCTCTGCAATTTGAGCTGCAGGGGCCAGACCTTCACACCTGAGTGAGGTCCCACTGAAATAAATGAAACAAGACCTGGGAGCCACAGGGATCAGATGACAGGACTGGAGCCCTCAGACTGCCAACTGCCCAAGCTGAGGTGGTTTTATTTCACCCAAGTTCTGCACACAGTCAGAAAAAGGCTCCAAAGGAGAAACAAAAAACCAAACCCCACCACACACACACAAAAAACTTCATTACTTTTCTCATATGACTTTCTCAAAGGCAGTATTTCCACTTCTGCTTTACACTGCTGACACCAATTTTGCTATGACAAAATAAAGGACAAAATCAACTGAGGGAGTCAACTCACAGCATAAACCTAAACTGATCTCTTACATCTGCTGTTACACTGATACAATTTACATATAGATATAATTAAATAAGATGTAAGCCATAATAGACATTACTGTCTATAATAGACATTATAATTCTTAAATTTGTATTTATAAAGTGGTTGATCACAATGAAAAAAAAATTTTTAGAAGGCCATCTCCAACAGCAATTAAAAAAAAAAGAGCAGCAAAATGCTAAATATATTTAGGGAAGAGCTTTTTTTATCATATGGGAACAAATATCTAAAGAGTTACCAACAAAGAGAACTACATTTCCCACACAATCCCAGAACAGCAATATGAGACCTTAGAATATTTCCTCTAGAAACTTTGTTTTTGTAATCAATTTAGTCCTGTGAACACTCATACTTAATCACATTACTCCTGCAATTTCAAAACTACATGGAATAAAATATTAAGCACAATTGGTATAAACAAGTTCTGCCTGATTGGCTGGATCTCTATTATGTTATTAAGACTAAATGGAAATTACCCACTTGTATGCAAAGTGAAATTGGCATATAGTACACATGACTAAATCAGAAAATGAAAAGAAAAATAAAAGCCATAAAACATGAAAGTACAACCCACTTAAAGCCCCAGTTCCTCTGCTGCACAGAGTAACCTTATCCTTTTTCAGCTGAAGTTGACATAGGTTCTACAGAATTAACACCAGGAGAAAAACTAATCCAAATCTAACATTTGACACCTGGGAGTACTGTTTTTGCCAAGCATTTTGGTCCACACAAAACAATCTGATTACATCAAAGTCCAGACCATAATAATTTAAAAATTAAGACACTTCTTAGCTTGTAAGCTACAACTAAAATACCTGTGCTTAACAAATCTTGGTTCTCTTTAAAATGGAATTAATATTAGAGCTTCCACTTCAGGAGGTATTTTGTAGGTCAGCTCTTTCTTAGAATTATTTTTATTTATTTGAATACCTGAATGAATATCTTACAAACACTTTCAAAGGTTTTTGTTCTTCACCCTTTAAATTATTTTAGCTCATTTTTAATATAAAACTTCTAAAATTTATTTTCAGTTCCTTGCCATGTATTAATTTTGCTGATGTAATGTTGTTCACAAATGCATGCAGGTTTCATAAAGGAAAATATTCAATTGTCTACTCTGGGAGCAAAGACATACACAGATTTTACTTTGTCAAGGTCCAGTAGTGCATACTTCTCACTTCTGAAAGACAACAGTCCAAATAAAAGTTGAAATGCTACCTACCATAAACCTTTTTTAACAGTTTACAGTAATTGTAGTAAAGATAATTTGAAGGGTAATCTTATTTTATTTTTTTTTTTTTTAATAGAAGATCCCAAATGCAGCTGTCTTATCTAGACATAATTCTGGTGCCAGCATTATCTGTCAAAATTAAGTCATAACTCATTATTAGCTTTAAAATGCTGGTTTCAGACAAAAGAAATACTTCATCCTGTCATCTCAGTGCTATTCCTTGCTTTCAGTTGTGTGTTTTAAAAGAATGTTGCCTTTGGACAGCTACTGAGGAGTTCAAACCATTTAAGTTTTTAAGTTTAAAACATCAAAACTTTATGTATTTCAAAAAGCTTAAATCCCTAGTTTTCCCTCCCCATCAGCAGTTCTTTTGGGGGAATCTCTTAAATTATTACTTTACCAGACAACAATATAATAACATTCAGTGCTCAGGCAACAGAGAAAATTCAGCTCAAATAAAGTAAATAAAGATCATAATACATTATTTCAAGCTTCCCTTTTTATGCTTGTGCATCTTACTAGCTACTTATTTCAGGTTTTGATTCCTTTCTTACAAGCAGAATTCCAAGAGGACAAAAAGAAATACCAAAGACTCAGCCCCAAATCATCAAGCAGCCAACAGTTATCAATCATTAAAGTAACCCTACCTCTGAAGAATATTTTTAAAGAATGAATGAAGATCACTCAACAGGTGAAGACAGGAGCAGCAGATCTAAGAAGACCCAGGAAGCAATCATCTGAGAGTCCAAAGCTAGCTACAGAAAACAAAGCCAACAGGGAAGGAAACGGAAGCTTTCTCCCAAAACCTCTGAAAAGAGAGGGAAACAGATGAGAGGGAAACAATAACCAGGTGGGTGAAAGAGATGGAGACTTCCTGCTCTGAGGTGATCTTTGTATATGAAAACTTAAGGAACCAGTCAGTTGTTTCAGGAGCATTCAAAAGAAGCAAGAATTAAAGCATCAGCAGATCAGATTGCAGATATTGGAATCTACTGCTTCAACATCCTCAGAGCACTGACATTTCTAAGGACTGCAAGATGACCTCTCATTCAGTATCAAAACCACTTTAAAATCCTGCCTCTATAAAGCACTGTCAGAATTACTATAACCCAGTATGATCACAAAACCTGAAAGGTATCCATTTCAAATAATAATTAATTACAAGCACAAGAATGCCAGTTTGCTATTTCAGATGCTCTTAAGCCTTCATCAAAAGCAACAGTTCACATTCAAGCAGCCTGGCCCAGCCAGCACCAAAACAATGTTGCTACAGAAATACAGGGTCTATCTTTTTGGAGATGCATTTTGAAAAAAAAAAAAATTAAAACTGAAGCCAGTCACTTTGGCACTGACTTCCACCAGAAGTTTCAAAATTGTATTTTGAAATGGCAAATAGCAATATTTACATAGTAAATGTTTCAGCATCACTGAATTGGATGAGGCTATGTGCCAGCATGCTGTTAATTATAACTATACTGGGTCTTATCTTTGTGATATAAGTGAGGAAGTATTTCAGAGATCACTGATATAGACAAATCCTTCTCACTTACCAGTCTGAGTGCACATACTCAGCAGAAGAAATACAGAATAAGAAGCAAGGCTGGCAACAATCAGCAGCAAGATACTGAAAAACCACAAAATATTCAATTTAATTAATAATTTAATTATTCTTTAATTAAACAGTTTTACAGTACTTTGCACTTTCTATCTTTAAGAATGCTACTTCTGCAAGAAGTAAGCTACAAGACAGGATTTCCTCATTTTATGGCTTCTGTCTGCTGACTATGGCTCATAAGTCTCTGGCCTTCCCATTACTTGTGAAGTTCCACTTCTTATTTGCAAGTTAAGTGTTAAGAGTATAACAAAGAGCACATAAACACAGGAGTTTGTGTGTTTACACACACAAACAAGTATGCATTTTCTAATTAAGTGAATCTAATGCTTGGAAAATTGTACAAAGTGACAATTCTGGTGACTTTGGCCCTATTATCCCTAGGTCAGCATGGACAGCAAGCAGAAGGGCAAAAAAAAAAAGCACAAGATTATTCAGTTTTCAGATACTTAGCCAGGCTACTTCAGAAAGGCCATTTCCTAAATTAAGGGAGAGAGCAGCTTTGACATGTATCGATCTATTAGGAATAATGGCCAAGAAATTGCCACCATGTGGCAATTTAATGCAATGTCTGGGCAGTGCTAATGTTAGGCCAGACCTGAATGACCGAACCAAAGGGGAAGATCACATTCAACAATGTCTAAAAGCACCAAGCTCTTTACTTCTTCCCCAGCCTTTGCACAGAAGTCTTAGTAATCTGTTCCATTTAAAACTACCAGCTGAGTTCAAAAATAAATGCACATAAAAACCAAACTTACCTAAACCCAATGATCCCTGTGTGGGCCATAGCATAGGACAAGCCAAGTATCCCAGCTCCCATGATTGCATTCATTAAATTAAACACTGAGAAGCCAAAGGAAGAGCCACGATTTGAAGGATTCTGTGAAAAGGGCAAAACAAAGTGCAGTTACTACAAGAGGTGCTTCAGCTTTTCAAGGGAGAAAACTTAAGGGAAGGTTAAAGAGTCAACTTTCCCTTCCCTCATCTAAATCAGAAAATCTCTTTTCTCATTGCCAAGACCAGGCAAACCCTCATGCCTATAGAACAACACGATGCTCTCCCCCACAGAGCTCTCACGAGGTCTCCAACCTTCGAGCAGGGCGACAGAAGAGCACAAAAAGAGCGCAGCCCAGGCTTATGTTTCACAGCAGCCTCAACCCCTGCGTGCTCCCTGCAGGGGCGAGGGGCAAAGTCTGCACTCCCGAGAGCTGTGAAACCCAAGCACCGAAACCATCAGAAGAAACACCAGGAACCGATGTCCAGCTCCAAGCCCCGGTGTTCCGCACCCCTGCCCGCTGCCATCCCCAGTAGCCGTCCCCCCCGGCCCCGCTCCTCCCCACTCGGCCAAGTTCCATCGAGCCAACCACCCTCTGAGACCGAGGTTCCCTCCTGATACCTCCCCGGGCCGGACCGGGCCACCCTCCCCGAACTTTCTCCTCAAAACCGAGCGCGCCCGGGGGCAGCTCCCGCACAAACCTCCCGGCCGGGGAGCGCCAAACCGCGGGGACGGGGACTGCCGTGACAGACACAGCCCCTGAGAAACCCAACCCGAACCAAACCGAGCCAAGCCACCCCCCTCCGCCGCCGGAGCGGGCCTGGGCAGCCCCGCGGTTCCCTCAGAGCCGCCCCTCCCCACTCGCTCCCTCACACGCACGCTGCCCGGCGGCGGCGGCAATAGCGGGACGGACTCCCCGTCCTCCTCCGCCTCCTCCTCTTGCTGCTCACGGGCGGACAGGTACCAGCCCGGTTCGACCCGGAGCCGCCCGGACCCCCGCGGTGCCGCCGCCATCTCCCCGCGCCCCAATGCTGAGGGGAGCGCAGGAGGGGGCGGGGCTACCGCTGGGGGGCGGAGCTTGCGTGGGAGTGGGCGTGGCCTGTGCTCTGAGCCCCGCCCACCCCTCTCCGCGCGGCGCCGCTGTGTGGCGTCACGAGGAGTGACGTAGGAGGGCGCCGGGGCGCGCGGCGGGGCTCGGCATGAGGTGAGGGCGGGGGCTCGGGGAGGGGGAGCGGTCGCCATGGCAACGGTGCGGCCCCGGCTGCGGCCTGAGGGATCGGGGGGGCCCCAACGCGGCCTTGGCCACCCCGGGTGGGCCTTGCACACACACACACGCCACAGACACACACAGACACACACCCCGGCACAGGCCGCTGTGGATCTGAGGTGGCGGCTGCCAGCCCGGCTCCTCTCAGGGCACCGGAGAGGCCCCCGCACTACGTCCCTCGCTCCATGCCTTCCGGGGGTGTCTTCCCCGGGAGAAGCCTGGCCGGCACCTCTGTGACACCTCCCCCACCCCTGTCGGGGATCTCCATGCGGGGTGCCCGGTGTTGCTGGTGGAGCTCCCCGCTCTCTCTCTGAGGGAAGGATGGGGGCAAGGGGGATCCTGGTGAGGAGGGAAAGGCAGAGCAAAAGGAAAATGTCCTCCAGCCAGACCCACCGTGGGGGCTTTTGGCGTCTGGCGGGCTCATCCATGCGAGCCAGGCCAGCAGCTTCCAGCTAGGGAGAAGGGGAACGCCTAAGAAAAGCACTGGGATGCTCTGGGTGAGTCTTTCTCCTCTGTAGCATCCAGTGAAGAATGTTATGTTTGGTTTTGAGGCAGCTGGGAGAGGAGGTGTGCTTTGCCAAAAACTTTTGGTGTAGGGTAATGAGCTGGGAGATGTAGGGAGTCCCAGTGAGGAGCTGGGATGGGTGGGGATGGGAGGACAGGAGCAGGGACAGCTTGGGTAGGGCTGGGGCACAGAGCATAGAATCACAGAATTGTCTGGGTTGGAAGGGACCTCAGAGATCATCAAGTCCAACCCTTGATCCACTCCCACTGCAGTTCCCAGCCCATGGCACTCAGTGCCACATCCAGGCTCTTTTGAAATATCTCCAGACACGGAGAATCCACTACTTCCCTGGGCAGCCCATTCCAATGCCTGATCACCCTCTCCAGAAAGAAATTCTTTCTCATCTCCAACCTAAACCTCCCCTGGCACAACTTGAGACCCTGCCCTCTTGTCTTGCTGAGAGTTGCCTGGGAAAAGAGCCCAACCCCCCCCTGGCTCCAACCTCCTTTCAGGGAGTTGCAGAGAGTGATGAGGTCTCCCCTGAGCCTCCTCTTCTCCAGGTTGAACACCCCCAGCTCCCTCAGCCTCTCCTCATAGGATCCTTTGGGAAGAAGAAACAGCGTGGCTTGGCACCCTGAAGGATGGCAGCAGCCCCATACCTCAGGATGCAGGGGTCTGAGGCAAGCAAATAAATTGGTTTCCTTTCAGAGATAGTTTGTATCTCTCCTGTCAAACCTCAGCACTGAAAAAAAAAACTTCCCAAGAAGACAGAAGTGTCAGCCTCACACACTACCGAAACCATCAATTCCTGCCCAGATCCAGGGTCAGAAAAGTTGGGCCTTTTTGGACTGTCTCTAGTGGAGGAAACCATTTAGAGAAGCCTAAAGCTACTTTTCAAGTCCTCATCCTATGAATGAGCTGTGGAGAGGGGTTCAGTTGCCTGGACAGACATTACTAATGCTTCTTTGTACCTTTAGGGGAATCCTGCATTTAATTCTTGGCCTTCTTGGCACGCAGCATGTGGAGCAAAGACATGGAGTGTGTAACCCCTTACCACTGGGGTACAGGAGGCAGAAATTGCTGAAGAGTGATTATGACCACTGTCTCTAATAACTGTTCCCTGGAAAGCACTGCTTGGTAATGACTTTTATTAGAGACAGAAGAGATCCAGCAGTAGGATCAGGACAGTAGAAGTTTTTCCATTTGGCTTACAGGGATTAGTATCACATTTATTAGAACAAAGGCAGGTCATTGTGTTTTTTGGCAAGGGGGGAATTATCTCTCTGCTGAAAGTTAGTTAATGTTTAAGGCTAAAAATAAATCTGCAAAAGGCCAGAAATTCATAGTGTGTAATTCATAACAAAGAGCTTTACTGACCTATTGTGAATTGTTTGGTACAGATGGAAATTCTGGTTCTAAGGGAATGGCAAATCCATGTGATTTGCAGCCTTTTTTAAGGGCATGATTACATAATGTCTATAAAATGAATAATTTCTCTTCTAGGAGTTTATGGAGATTTGGATACTCTGCCAGACTACTGAAAACTAATAATTTTAGGACAGCTGCATCAAATCCATCATTTCCAGCAGTTTGGATGCAATATTCTGGCAGAATACCTGGTCTCTTTATGGGAGTAAAAAAAACCAGTTTTTTTACCATGCCTGAAACCGTGGAGGATAAAACTCATCTAGAACTCTACTCACCACATCCCGAAGTGCGTGGGATGACACAGCTCAACAGAGAAGCTTTCAAGAGGACAGTTGTTGTTCCAGCCCTCAAAGTCAAGAAAGAACTTGTGAATACTTTGCTAAAGTCCCTAAAACACACAGTGCTGCAGCGTCCTGGCCTCAAGAGAGTGGTTGAGGATCCAGAGAATGAGGACAGTAGGTTTCTTCTTTTGGACCCTCATAAACTACCAGAATTCTCACTGGGAGAACCAGAGCAAGAGGTATTAAAACAGCTTGGGGTTTGCCCCCAGGTGTCCAAGTATAACCTCGAGCTGACTTATGAGAACTTCAAGTCGGAGGAGATCCTAGGAGCAGTCCTTCCTGAAGGTCAGGATGTCACCTCTGGATTCAGCCGTGTTGGTCACATAGCTCACTTGAATCTTAGAGATCATCAGCTGCCATACAGGCATTTGATTGGTAGGTGAAACAACCCTGCTCAAAAAAAAACCTGTTTTGTTTATTTCCTATATATTTCCATGTATTTTAGCAATTACTCCAATGATACCTTAGCACTTATACAAGGAAAAATTGTGGGTGCTTTTCATCCTTTTGTCTTTTGACTTCCAACAGCCTTGTGCTGATGTGCAGAAGGCAAGGTTCTCTCACTGTACCTGTGGCCTCACCTCACTGAGCTTTGGGTCAGGGAGAGGTGTGTGCCTCAGAAAGACCTCATCCCTGCAGCCCTGAATCATTTGAGGAAGGCTGTTTAATACGTGCCTAGTTCAGTAAACTTAACTGTTATCATCAGTGTCTGTATCTTTGTAGAACAGTCAGAGGTTGCTTGCTAGTCCTTCAACCAAAATAACTTTTGCCCTCTTTTTTCAGGCCAGGTTATAATTGACAAGAATCCAGGAGTCACCTGTGTAGTGAATAAAACCAACATCATTGACAGCACGTACAGAAACTTCCAAATGGAAGTGCTTGCTGGGGAGAGCAACCTGGTAACCAAGGTACAGCCTTTTTTACCCCTGATATTTTAAATTCAATATGCCAAAGCCCAAAGGCATTTCCTGGGAAGATGAGATGAAGAGATGCTATCAGGACCATTCCTTTGCACAGTGCCCTCCCCCTTTCAGACAGACTGTGGCTTGATGGTTACTTCTGCCTTCATTTGTCCTGGTCTGCCAAGAGCAACCTCACAACTGCAGGGATCATCAAAGGGAGTTTTCATTCTAATTCTAGACATGTAAAAGCAGCTGAAGGAAAGGTTTCTTACAGAAACACTAATTACAAACTTGTAGTGGGGGGTGTTTCTCACTCTAGAGCCAAAATATTTAGTAGATTAGCTATAAGAAACTGCTGTTTTTTGACTTCATGAAGCCTTGTGTGTAGCTGGTGCAGAACATAAGACTCTGTTTGTAAGGATTCTGGCTTTGCTACTAAGGCAGGATTTTGCCTTTGCCTTTTTCCTTTTGTCAGCAGCAAGGGAAACCTCATCTCTCCTCTGTCTTGACATTTTTCAGGTGTGAAGAGCACTGTGTAATGGCCACTTAGCATTCTTCATGTAGGGTTTCTTGTCTTTACCTGGAAGCTTGGCCACTGGTTTGACCAAAAAATATTTTTCCTAACTTATCAGTTTTACCCTTTTAGAAAATAAAGCATTAAATTACCAAATAAAAAGGTTTGAATAGGTTGGTAGAACACCTTGTACAGAGATGGTGTTTGAATCCTCAAGGAATAACAATCAAATGTTCCACAGAGGGTGTTGGCTCATTAAGCATTACATCCAGCACACCCAGGAGTGCAGCTACACCTCAGGGTGTTTCTTGCTGGCAAAGCAAATGATGCAGTGATTTGGACCCAAAGTTTCATTCCTTTGGAGTCACACAATTCAAGCATGATGGTGCAAAGTGAGTGTTACCTGGAATCCCACTATCATCTGAATAAATACTTTTAAACTTCTTAAGTCTGTTTTTGAGATAGTGGTCACCCTGAAGTTTGGGTTTGGATCAGCTTCCAGACTCTGTCACCTGAAGAGATAAAACACAGTATTTTTTCATGCTGCAGAACTGTCTCCCAGTGGCTTTGACCTTGGCTGGCTGCTGCCTTTCTTGTGCTCTTGTGTCATTTTCAGACACTTATTTACTCCATGGACTCTGCTAAAGGGCTTGAGGCATCTTCCCAAGGTCTGCTTTCAATAAAGGAGTTGTCAGCCAGCCACAAAGCTTTAGAAAAGCCTCAGATAGTTTTGTTTTCATGGTCATTTTAAGTTACTGCTTATTTCCACCTGGTGATTGAGACATTCATAAGCCATCCATCTGGATTGACAGCTGGAACATTCCTTGTGGTATTTCTGATGACTGGAGCTGTTCACACAGGATCCATATGTACTGCTAATGGGAGAAATGTCAATATACACATTACCTTTTGATAAAGCACCTTGGTTTCGAGCTGTTTTAATTACTGGTAACACTTAAAACATGTCTGGAATTTGAGCACAGAGGTTTAACCAAATGTTCTGAACTTTCAGGTCAAAGAAAATAATACTGTATATGAACTGGACTTCTCTAAAGTCTACTGGAACCCACGTCTTTCCACAGAACACAGCCGTATCGTTGAGCTTTTGAAGCCTGGTGATGTTCTTTTTGATGTCTTTGCTGGGATTGGGCCTTTTGCTATCCCAGCAGCAAAGAAGAAATGCCAAGTGTTTGCAAATGACCTCAATCCTGAGTCCTACAGCTGGCTCCTGCACAACTGCAAACTGAACAAAGTAGCCAACAAAATAAAAGCCTTCAATATGGATGGCAGGGACTTCCTCCTGGGGCCTGTAAGAGAAGAACTGAGTAAAGAGCTTTGGAAAGAAGAACAGAAAACCTCTTTTCACATAGTCATGAATTTGCCAGCTTTGGCTGTTGAATTTCTGGATGTTTTCAGGCATCTTTTAGTTGGGGAGCCCTGCAGCACTGCTGGCCTTCCCACGGTGCACTGCTATGGTTTCTCCAAACACAAGGACCCAGCCAAAGATATTCAGGAGCGAGCTGAGGCTTCTCTGGGAACCTCCTTGGATGGACACTGTTCCACCTACCTGGTCAGAAACGTTGCCCCAAACAAGGAGATGCTGTGCATCAGTTTCCAGATCCCAGCAGACGTGCTGTACAAGAGGCCCTGCCCTGATGAAGGTAAGGAAGAACCCTCCAAGGTGGCACTTGGATTCCAGGCTGTGCCTTTTTGTTTCTGAGGCTGGTCCCACCTTGTCATCCCTGTGGGCCACCTCAGCCATGTGACAGGGATTCTGTGCTGTGGGGAACAGGAGTCTGCTCCTCTGATCCCAGCATGAACCTTCACAGAGAAGATGGTGGACTGGGGAGGATGATCCCACAGGCCACAAAGCAGACCTTCAAGCCTTAGGTTGTGTGCCCAGGGAGGATGGGGTATTGAACATCAAGCAGACATTCTGTGAGGTAAATACTTGAGAACTGGAGCTTCATTTTCACCCAGGGTAGAACGGCAAGGGACTGGTCCTAGTTCTGACCTCCTTTTTCATGCTTGCACAGACTCTCTTAAGGTCTGGACTCGCACCACCAGCAGAATCTGGTTCTGTACAATGTAATTGAGATGTAGATATTCTAATGTTCAATTTCATCCTCTTTTTTTTTTCATAGCTGGTCATTTGAAGTATTTGTAGGTGCTAGCTGGTTTCAGTGATCTTAGGCTTTGTGCTACATGATGAGAGAAGAAGAGTGGAGGCTTTCAGTCTGCAGATAGATGAACTGGAGCAGAGGATGTTTTGATAAAGCTTTAATTACTTGAAACCTACTTTTTATGCTGCTGTTGGGTAGCACCAAGATGTAGGTTAAAAATGGTAGCCACATACAGGGTTTTTAAAAGTCCAAAGTAAAGACCCTCCCCTTGTTGCTGTAACAGTTTTAATTTCTCACTCTTAATCCTGATTTTAACTCCTTTCCTGTTAAATCCCATAAGCATTAACACAGCTTATGGTTTAGTTCCATCCGCTTACTTTACATTAAATAACTTACCTTTTCTAACCTTCTTCCAGCAAAACCAGCCTCTAAACGTCTGTGCACCAGCAAAGATTTTTCAGAAGAAAGGTTACCAAGGTGAAGACTGGAGTTACCTTATTAATTATAATCCATACCCAGGGACACCTCTGATTTACCCTTTGAATTATTTGAAGCACATACACACATGACCCTGCAGAGATGTGCAGTGCTCCTGTGCATCTTGCTTCCTGCCTTTACCTTTTCTTTTAATTGTGGCACCAATAAGCAGACTACAAAAAAAAAAAATTAACCAGTTTGGGTTTTTTTTAATCATAGTATTTTGGTATTTTTCTGCTCTCTGTTGCCCCATGGTAATCAGTGACACAGACTGTGTTAGTTTTATGCTGTGCTGTTTTGATAATGGGCGGTTTGTGGCTAAAGCTGATTGTTATGTTTTGTGGGGTCAGTCAAAACTTGTATAACCCTTGTGCTGGATTCACTCTGACAGATGGTTCCTGTGTTTAAGAATATTGGGTTACTCTTAGCAGATGCACAAAGCTCTTGTGTAGGCAAGATAACCTTTCAAAAATTTAATCCAAGGTACAGAAAGGTCCATGTAGCCATTTTGTATACTTCTTCCTGGGCTTTTGAGTAAAAAAGGGTTTTTTTTAACACTGAGGTTTCATTAAGGATTAGTCAACTCCTAACTTAGTGATTGCCCATTGATACAGCAGGGAAAACTCCAGTGCCATTTGCAAAGTTGCAGATGAAGGACACACTCCTGTTGAAGCACTGGGCTGAAACCCAGCACCTGACTGAAGAATCCTCTGACCTTAACCCCCCTCCTTCTGCAGTGATGCTGCCTCTGCCCTTGTCCAGCTCTCCCCCTGCCTCCTGGCTGCACCCCTGCTGCCAGCCCTGGGCCATCCCTCTGACTGGCTGCCTGTATTCTGCAGGGATTTGAGAAGCCTCTGCCTTTGATTTCCTTTTCTCACCCATCCAAACTATTGTTGGGCAACGTCGACCACAAATAGTTTATTTGGACAGAGAACTTGGATCACCCTCTCAGTTTCAGATATTTTCCCTCAGCCCAAGCTCACGCCCAGCAACTCGGTCACCAGATGTTGGTCACCCTTCCCTGGCTCTGCTGCTCTGGCTCTGTCACTGTATCCCCATGTCCTGGTTCTCCCCAAAACACCACCAGGGCTGTGAATTTGTTTTGCTTGTGGCTCCATGTCCCAGCCTTTCCTGTGGCTACAGCCTCCAGAGCTTCTGTGCTGCTTCACAGCTTGGTTACTGCTGGATTGCATTTATCAACCTGGGGGGGGGGGATATCATCATGTCTCACTCCTACTATCCTGAAAGCAGTGGTACAGATATTGCTCTCCCGGCCTGCTGCTCCAGCCCTCCTGTTCCTCCACTGGCACATCAAATGGTTTTGCAGCAGCTTTAACCTGTTTGTCCTCCTGTCAGTGACAGGCACAGCCCTGCTCGTCACTGCTCCTCTGAGAGCAAGGGCTGGGCTGCTGTCCCCACCTGTGATGCCATCACTGCTCCTGTCACATCCCCTGACACCAGTGTCCCTGGGCCTCCCATCAGCCTTGGAAAGCTGCCCTTGTTCTTCTGAACCCTCCATGCACTCTCCTGTGGCTGTAAGGCCCTTTAAGTAAGGCCCTGGGGCACTACTGCAGCAGGCGTTGGGACCTACACTGACTTTACAGCTGGAGACCAGAGGGCTCTTTGGCCATGAGTGTTGCCCCACAGGCTGAATTTAGGGCTTCTCAGCACCACTGCACTCACAGAAACCTGGCTTTGCTCACCATTTTTGTGTTCAGCAGGTCAGTGATGGAAACTCTTGATTTTCAGCACGTGACTGAAGTATCCCAGGGCAGGGGAGGATTTTTGTTCCTCAAAGTTCTGTTAGCACAAGGATTGAATGCCATGGTGACATCCACAGCACATCAGCTGCCAGTCAGGGGGCTCCATGGAGCTCTGCTCCTAACCAGGGTTGGATTTTTTTCATATTTCTGCACAGTTGCCACTTTGCATAGAACCCTTCCACATGAAATAACAAAGGGTAACTAACACAGTCTGGGCGTGCAGACAAGGTGCATGAGGGTATTTAAGTGATATATATTCATTAACAGACATGACCTGTGGCTTTACAGAGCTGGAATAAAGCAGCTCATGGGTCAGCAGTGACTTTACCAGTCTGGTGACCCCATGGCAGCACAGACTCCCCCTGGATGCTGCTATTCCCTCCCAGCATCCCCAGCTGAATCCCAGAAGGATCTCTGTTACCTTATAGCTGGAAGTAGGGGACAGGCTGCCAGGCAGCTGTGACACAGGGTCTCTCATGTGCCCTTGCATGACCCATCCACAGGCTCTCCCAGGACAGCCCCCCCTTTTCTACACTCCCCACCTCCTGTGTAAAGTTACAAGTCAGCAACTATTCCATATGGGCACAAACAACAGGGTTTCAGAGAAAAGGCAAGGGAAACTTTGGCACCTCTCTCAACTTTCCTTAATAAAAGAAGCACTGAGTCTGGGATAGAATTTATTCTTTTATTACAACATAGAAAAAATACATTCATTAAATACACCCTTTTCAGAGCCCTTTTCAACAACTATTAACGGATGATCCATAAAACATGGACCAGGCTTTAGAGGGTCTCCTTGTCCTGAGCAGTTTCCATTCTCCTGCAGTTTATACACTGGTGGCAAGAACCAACCCCGCCACAGAAAGCTCATCAGTCTGCAATTAGTCTGTGTTCCAGCAGATCCAATGGCAAGGGGCATCCCAAAAGCCAGGAAAGGGATGGTCCTTCCAAAGGAAGCTCTGGAACACAAGACAGAAAAGTTGCAAACAGAACTAAACAGGAAAAAAAAAACTCCACCACTTTTGACTAATGACCTCACCTTATATCAAGGCTTCTTAGATTGCTTCTGGAGGAACTCAGTTGTAAGATCTTCATCTAAAGATCTGTTTTCCAGACAAAGTTAAGGACTGTGACATCAGAAAGGATCCTGCATAAAAGTTCTGTCAGCAGAGTTCCAGAGTTTTTCATCTCATCCAGCTGGCAGGAGGAAAAACCCACTTGTCTGAACTGGGGAAACTAGTTTTATGGGAAGAAAATGTAGGCTTGAATATTGACACTAAATGTTATAATCAAAATGGCATTTAAATACTTGTGCAAATAAAACCCTGCAATAAGAGTAAAACCACAAACTTTAATAAAAGTCTGGCTTTATTTTAAAAAAATTTACAAGTGTATTTCTTTAAACCTCAAACGTACACAGCTGAGTTATTCACATCTTCCATTAGATGTGGCTTATTGCTTCAGCCTCCCTCAGCACAGTGCCACATGACTAACCAGCCTCCCCCTCCACAAAAATGTATCTACCATTTTACAAAGCTCTGGTGCAGACGGGGTTGGTTTGGGTTTGGTTTTTTTTTTTCCTTTTAACACTTAAATGCAGCTGGGTTTTACACAGGAAAGTGACTGCAGCTTGGCCATTGTGCAGATGGCAGCAATTTTACCCAACCTCTGCTGACTTGATTTGCTTCTCGCTTCATTTGGTGTCCCCTTGATGCTGATCCTCACTCACTCACTCACTGAGGTGCCAGAAAAGACCACTGAAAGCATCCTGTAAGGCTCGGTGACAGGCAAGAGAAGAACTGTAGCCCCCAGCCAGATCCTGGGGAGAGGCAGCTCGCACGTGGTTGAGATACCTAAAACAGAGAAAGATCATTTTAGAGCAGAAATAAACACATCAAACACCTGCAGAGTTCACCGTACGGTGAGGTCAAGGCTGCCTTTTGGGAGACAGCAAGGAGACGGAGCTGCCTCCTGCTGCTACCTGTGAACCTATCAGTATGAGAAACTTTTATTAGTTAAAATAATGACAACACTGATGCACCTTCAGACAAGGGCACAGTCTTAAGTTGTGCCAGGGGAGGTTTAGATTGGACATGAAAAAGAATTTCTTTCTGGAGAGGGTGATCAGGCATTGGAATGGGCTGCCCAGGGAAGTAGTGGATTCTCCGTGTCTGGAGATATTTCCAAAGAGCCTGGATGTGGCACTGAGTGCCATGGGCTGGGAACTGCAGTGGGAGTGGATCAAGGGTTGGACTTGATGATCTCTGAGGTCCCTTCCAACCCAGCTGATTCTATGATTCTATGATTCTAAGCTTTGTGCTGAGAGGAACTTGGCTCTTTGAACTTAATTGCAGCAGGCTGAGTACATTCACTGGTTGGTATTTTCTGTGCTCCCTCTGGGGGAAGGGCTGCACTTCTCCCCCTTGGTAGTTCCTTCTATGAGTTTCAGCTCTGTGCAGTTGATGCTGAGCACCCCTAGGAGCCAACTATGCCAGTTGCTCTAATGACAACAGGGCAGAACTTTCTGCTCTTGGGCCTCTCTGTATCTGGAGTAACTCCACGGACACCAGGGAATCAGATCTGCACGAGGCTCTCATCAACATTTTGGCTACACAAACCTCTCAACTTGAGCATTAGTTAAACCAGAAATCACCCATTTGCAGAGCCACCTGATTTTACACCAAACCAGCCAGATGATGAGTTGATGTTGCAACACACTGCCCGTGCTGGCACTGCTGCAAGCTCCTGCCTCCCCTTAGCTCCAAGGGCTCCAACCCAGCCAGGCACACTTAAGCTCCTATTCAAGGGGTCTGTCACAGGGAATAGTTGCTGTAACCCTACAGTTCTTTCACCCCAATATAGCACAGGGAGAAGATCAGATCCTCAGATAGTTTTGCACCAAAACGTCATAAAGTAGACACAGGCTGCAGCCCTGCATGATCAGCACAACTGCCTCAAATTCTGAACACCAGGTAAAACACCATAAACTGCCTCAAGTTCTGAACACCAGGTAAAACACCATACAGGAGAACTGCTTTTCATAGAGGCAGTGTAAGATGCTGAGCTTCAGCTCCCTGGTTTGATTCATCACTTGGTACATGTTGCTCCTGGGAAGGTTGAGTCATTCCACCTCTGGCTTGGTAATTCAAGCATAAACTTGCAAAATGCATACAGCCTTTTATAATGTTATCCCGAGAAACCTGAAACAGCTGCACTTTTGGCAGGGAAATACAGGACCACCAGTAAAATATCCAAAACAGTTGCATCTTTTAATTTACGACTGTACGCTGTATCCATAAAGAGTATATAAAACAGGTCAGATTTTATAGGTAAGACATAATAAACAGTCATACCCATTGATACCATAAATGCACAGAATAAGAGGTTACTTAGAAATGATTAATTACAGTTTTAAAACTGTATTTCTTGCACCTAATAACCGCAACGCACAGACATGAGCAACGTTCCAGACTGATTGTTGGTGAGATGCCGAAGCTGAGACGCTCAATTTGCCTCCTGTGGCTGAGCCCAAGTGAGCTCTGCCACTTTGTGCCAACTTCTGATGGAGTCTGATCCTCACTGCTGGGCATGAGCTCCCATCAGAATGGCACAGACCCTTCTAATGGTGTTGAGTCCAAAGGGAATCTACAATCAGCAGCAAAGCTGGTCCCATCTCTTATATCTGCTCAAGGGAAGATGCTCTGCAGAGAGCTCCTGTATTGTGGGAGAACGCCTTCAATAGATTTTTTAAAAATTAATTTTTTAGACATTCTTTTTATGTGTCAAGTAACTTGTTAGTATTTTATGAGGCCTCCTTCTCCCAGGCCTTTTACAACTGCTGTGGGAAACGGGAGGCCATTCCCCCAGCTAGGAATGATGCAGGGACACTGACAGTGACAAGTAATTTCCTTCAAACCACCACTGTGAAACTACCTTCACCCTCCAATCTATAGTGTTACAAAAATCAATTCCCATCTTAGATTTTACTTCTACCATGTTTGTCTCACTCTCTTCCACTCATTTGTGGAACAGTCCAGAGAGAACAGGGGATTGTTTTACATTTCTATATTGACAACTGCTGCTTGTCTGTTTCTCATTACTTTTCTTATCATTTATTAGTTTTGTTATATCACTACATGAGAGAGGCAGAGTCTATTATTTCCCCTTTTTTAGGTCATCTGAAATTGGGGCATGAGTTTCATAAGAGAGCCTCATTTTACAGCGTTTCTAGTTAATTAGTATCTGATCTCTGAAGCAATACCAAATCATTGCCAAAAAGGCTCAGATCAGCTTTTACTACGGCAACCAGTGTTAATTCTCCTTACTCCCGTGAAACAAGCACAACATGCTGCTGGCTGTCAACCGAGCTCTTTATTTTCTTGTTAAGTATCTAAACTTACTGCTCTTGACCTATTTAATTACTATGGTACACCAGGCAATTGCAAAGAATCTGCCACGCTGAAGCCACACAATGAGAAGCGAATGTTCTGACTTTTCCCCACAAATCCCCATCTGTGCTGCCCAAACCCGGCTGTGCCTTTCACAGGAGAATCTCTCTGAACTGGGTTCCTGGGGGTTTCTGGCAGGGGTCAGCACATCTTTTCATGTACACCTTTACACCAGCAGCAGGAAGAAGCTCTTGCCAAGTCTTTCTTCCAAAAAGTCAAGCTCCGTTCGGTCCTGGGATCTGGAGGTAATTGCTCTCACTAGTTAGTGAATTCCAGCCACACTAGGTCTGTTTTTCATAGGTTTATTTTAAGTACCTGTAAATCTTATAAGCAGAAACCAGGAAAAGAGAAGTTTGCTTTTTCTTGTGCAAAGTTTTTTAATGTAACTTGTTTCTACTGAGGGCAGACTAAACTCTGAAGTTAAAAAAACGCCTGCTTTATTACTTCTGAGCAGGGCTTAAAGGGCTGTGTGTTCTCTGCCCCACGGTTTCACACTTCCCATTCCCTGTGATGCCTTCATTCTGCTCCAGGCTCTGCTCAAACAAGCCCCCTTCCCTTCACTGCAGCCATTGGATGTTGATCTTCCCCATTAACCTTTCTCATCAGTTACAACACATCGTATTTTGTTCTTCACGAGCCTTCAGGGGGCTCATTCCTGACCTTTCGTTTCTCATCGCCATATGAAGCTAAAAGAAAAAAAAAAAAGCCTCCTGTTTTTGAGGAAAGAGGTGTAACTCACACTTGGGGCAGAGGCTCGGAATCAAGCTGGTCATTCCTAGGGGTGGGTTTCCTTCTGATTTCTCTTTTCTGAGAGGCCATGTCAACATCACTTCGTAAGGAATAGCTGGGACAACTGGAGAGCCACCCAGCAGCAGTGGGTGTGATCCCCCTGCACCTCTGCACCCACAGCCTTAACACCAGCTCCTCATGCAGTAACACCCACACTGCTGGAAAACATCCCCTTCACCACTCAACAGAGCAGTCTCACGTCAGAGAACTCCAAGAAAGACTTGAGAAACAATCAGAAACAAACAAGCAAACCCAACTATGAAAACAAACCACCAACCAAAATGCTGCCCCCCTCCCCCAAAGTCCTTCCCTCCACCCACCCAGCTGAACACATCAGCTCAGTATTCCCCTGCCTATCCAAGAGAAATGCAGTCCCACTGCTGTTTCTGCAGATGCATTATTGGAGGTACATGTGGACTCCTGAGTATTTGGCAGGCAGATTTAACTTTTTTTTTTTTTTTTTTTTTTTTTTTTTTTTTGATCTATTAGGTAGTTTATGGGGGTGAAGAAAAGAAAAATCACTCACAAGTTGTTTGACCAAAAAAAAAAAAGGAAAGAGAGAATGTAATTCTATTCCACAGAATAGATTTACTGCTCATCTGATTATCTTCAGTTTCCAAGACAGAATGTAACAGGGCAGACATTAGATCTGGGAAATTTTCCAGATTCATCATTTAAATAATAAATAGCAGTGGCATGAAGGCAAGCAAAATACTCTAGTCTGGAAAACTGGGTAAAGCATTAGTAAAGCAGTAGCATAAGCTGCATTCCTCAACCTTTCTGGAGACATTATTTTCACTAGACTTACCAAGTTTCAAAGATGAGCTATCAATGATTTATTAAGAGTATTCTTGCAGAGACCAGGTCTTATCAGATGACAGAGGAACATAAGAAAATGGATTTTCTCTGGCCTGTTTCTGGTTGAGGAACGTGTGGCCTGGGTTATTCTGAGCAGGTAAAAACTGAGCTCCTCCAAGCAACTCTGGTTTTCCTTGAACCAGTTCTACTACACAGGCAGTTCCTGCAGCCAAAGCAGAATTTGCTTATAAAATAAAGCAAGCTCATTGCTGTTCTTCATTAAATAGCCCTGAAAATTCATTTGGGAACAGGTATTTTATTCAAATATGCTGTGGCTCTCCCTGTCTTGGAGACTGTAAGGTAGGTCAAAAAAAAACCAAACCAAAATAAAGACAACACACAGAGAGCTGGAACTCAAAGTAGTGGTCCAAAAGAGCAATTCATCCCTTCACAGACTACCTACAAGCCTGATGCCAAGCCTTCGAAACCAAAAAGGGAGTCCTTCATCTGTTTTAACAGACACTCTTTGGGCACTACCATCATATTCAGCTCCTAGAAAAACAAACCAGCTTCTACTGGTAGCAGAAATTCCTGCAGAACACCAGCCAGCACAGCCTGTTCCAACATACCATGCAACTTTAACACAACCACAAACTCAGCTGAGGCTCCTCCCCAGCCCAACTCAATACCTCCTGCTGGCCTTGTACCATGCCCCAGGTCATGCTTCCAGCCTGATGGCCATGAGGCACCCACCATCAGCCACTCTTCTCCCCTCTGGGACAAAAAGGACTGAAGAGGAAAAATGTATTTCAAGGTTCAACTTGTTGAAGTGTTCCCTGGAACATGGCTGCCTCAAAGAACCAAGACATAATTTGGTTGGTAAATACAGCATAACCTGTTTAATTACTTAAATTTTCACGTGACCAGGAAGTCAAAAAGGACAACAAATATCACAGTGTGTGGTTTACTGCCAGCACCAGCAAATGGGCAGGCAACTACTCACTGCAGTAGCTGAGTGTTACTTGCTTTGGTTTTTTTTTTCCCCAAGGCCTCTGGATAGTATGTCTCTGTGTACCCAATTGCAGCAATCTGTGTGTGAATGTCAGGAAACTCTTAGGCATGATGATGTCCAAATATAAAAGATCCCAAGGCAGACAGAAAAAGAATTTATTTTCAACCAGGTTATGTCACCTGATAAATCTTGCAGCAGGGCAGGACCAATTACAGCCCAGAGAGCAGGGGTACAAGGAAAAGTCACTCCAAATACCACAACATGGTTTTGGCTGCTGAAAAATCCTGCCAAAGACAAGAAGACTACCCCCTAAATGCCATCCTTGAAGCTCCAGCAATCCCACTTGCAGACAGCAGAGCCACCAGTTTGGGTTCAGCTTAGTAAGCCACCCTTTTCTTTTATTATGAATAATACTGTTTAGCTATGCCAGTTTTCTGAGGGCTCAGTGAGCAAAAATTGCTCACCAAGGTGTCAGATGTGTGCCAGACCCAGCCTTTTCCATTCCACAAACCTGCTCAGCCCATGTCACATAAACCAATGCCCCAAGAGACTGCTGCAGGACTGTCACAAACTCATCACAATTTGCAGAGCTGTGCCTGGTGTCCCTGGTTCAAACCAGCAAGTGCTCAGGTGCAGAAGCTTACAGTGTCCTTGTGAAATCAACAACTGTGCCTCCAAAGCAGGGGACACGGTAGCAATTCTTTAACTCAGGGGATGAAGCTGCCAGAATTGACTGCTGAATTACCATGAGCAGATGCTTTGAGGTTCCAACTGATTCACCTTTGAGGATGCTTCCAGGGACTTGCTTGGAAATAAATCTATCTATACTTAGGTGATCAGAGGGCTGGAGCACCTCTCCTGTGAGGACAGACTGGGACAGCTGAAGTTGCTCAGTCTGAAGATCTTTGAGAAGCTTTCCAAAGGGGCTAACAGGAAAGCTGGGGAGGGACATCTCAGGCAGTGGTAGGACAAGGGGAGGGGCTTAAAGCTGAAAGAGGGGAGATTTATGTTAAACATTAGGAAGACATTCTTCACTATGAAGGTGGTGGGACACTGGCACAGGTTCACCAGGGAAGCTGTGGCTGCTCCATCCCTTGAAGTGTTCAAGGCCAGGTTGGATGGGGCTTGGAGCAACCTGGTCTGGTGGGAGGTGTCCCTGCCCATGCAGGGGGCTGGAACTAGATTATTCTTGAGGTCCCTTTCAACACAAACTATTTTATGATATTTGAGTATATTGCTTCCTTCCCTTTACTTCAGAGGGAAGCTTCAAACAATTCTCCAGTGAGGAAAATTTAAAGTTTTAGTCTTGCACTACATTCTTCAGATGCCTACTGACTCTAATGGGTCTCTATTACAATGAAGATTTAAGTAAAAAACTTATTAACTGAGAATTTGAAATAGTGACTTCTGTAACTTTAATTTCTCAGGTTTAGGTCTTCTAAGTGAAGACCTCTGTTCTACCAGAAATAACTTTTCTCAGTAGAAAAGCCAAGCAAACCCCAACCCACTGAATCAATAAAAGAAGTCCAGGACCTCTAGTGATTTTTTGCAGCCTCTTCCATCTGCTTTTTCTAAACAGCAGTTTGTTTCAAACACTGTCAGAGTGTCTCTGGGTATGTCTATATATCAAGTGTGTGTGGAGAAAGAAAGTTCTTTAAAACAAAACCAGGTCTGCCACAGAGCACCTCAGCTAAAATGGAAGAACAGAGAGGAGCAGCTTCTCTCCTTACCACGGAGTGGCCACTGCAGTGACCAATAAAAGAATTTCTGAATTGCTTTATGTAAAAACTAAGGCACTTTTACTGGATGTTTCATGTAAACTGTTTCCACTTTCAGTGGTGAAAGGCATATATAAAGTGTCAGGTATATCTAATTACCTGGAGATTTTATTACAATCTACCTATGACATAGGTGACCACAGCTGTAAACCCTGCAGCAGAAAAAACTTGAAATTCAAAACCACAAAGAAGCCATCCTTGGTGAGGAGAACAGAATCAAATTTTCCCATACTACTTTCCCCCAAAACTTCCTCTTTTTGTGATGAAATCCAGACTCCAGAGACCAAACATTTCCACTGAAAGGCTAAGACACTGGGAGATGGAATGGAGGGAAATTTTCTTGTGACAGCTCTCCCAAAATACATCTTCAGTGCTTCAAAGTGAATGCACGATTAAGAAACCCAACCCTTTGACTGGTAAACAGAATTTTAAACAAAGAAAAAGTTTTAGAGAGCACCTGGCTTTCCAGCATTTTCCTAGCACTGCAGTTCTACTGCTGCTCTGGTTTTTAAATAGACATGAGACCAGAATCAGGTACTCACATTTATTTAACACATAAACATTTGCCTTTGGAGTAACCTGAAGGTAAGATGAAAAAGCAGGGAGAAATGCAGATCAAAGATCAAAGTGAAATGCCTTCTGCCCCACAGAAACTGATATAATTTTAAAAGTGAATGTTTTAAAGCATAAAGACAGGAAACTAATGATGAAAAAGGTTTTATGGAATAAAGGAAGCTTTGTATTACTCTGACCTAATATGCATTTTCTACATTTTCTGTGCCCCAGGCTGAATGACAGCCCTGGGACACCACTTGCAGGCTGTGCATGCACACAGGTTTCTGCAGGTACTGTTGTAACAACAAGTTTTAGACAACTCCAAAGGAAAACTAAAGACAATTTCTTTTTGTTGATGTATTTTAACTCTAAAAAGGGGATGCAAGTTCACTGCTGATGTTTCTTCCAATTTTGGGGGGGCTTCCTCACACCCCACTTTCCTCCCAGTAATATATTTAGTCACCTAATGGCTCCACACATCAGCCCAGATCCATCCCTCACTGTACTGTGCAAACAATCTGTGTCTTCTTCTTGCCCCACCACACATCTCAGCACCCCCTGAGCGTCCCAGGCGCCGTCTCCAAAACCCCCACAACTGATTTGACGAATTAATTTTTTTTTTTTTTTTTTTTTTTTTGTAATTGGAACTGAAATCATTTCTGCTTAAAACCTTCCCCCAAACAGCTGCTTGAACTCATTACCCCCCTGTTACTTAGCTGGTAACAAAAGGTTAATGTTTATTTCTAGAACCCTTGCTCACAGGAAGCCTTCCTTCGGAGCAAGGCACTTCCGTAGCTCGCGCCTCTGCGAGCCGAGGGGTTGGGAGCACTCTTGGATGAGCAGGGGCACCTGGTCCCCCATTTGTCATCTTCCTGAGGTCACCCTCCAGCTGTCTGTCCTCTCAACACCCAGCCCCGCCACCGCGGCGAAGGCATTCTCCCTCGCTCAGGTTTCCAGGTCTGAACTTCCAGATACAGTAAATCAATCAGCCACCCAGCAGAAAGTGCTCAAACAACTGCAAGTAAGCATTTTAACACCCTTGGGCAGCCTCACCACGTAACAAGGACACTGCAGTCTGAGCTGGAATCCAGCAAAGGACTCGCTCTGCAGGACTAGTGGATAGATTACACTTCGGAGGACTGCAGAGCTGCAGCTACATTTAGGCTATGACTAAATCAGGCTCCACTTGTACTTGACCCTGAGAAGAATGACATTGATCAAAGGGACTTTTTCTTAGCTACACTGTCTTACTTCTTTTTTTTCATTAAGCCATCATTTCTGTAACCACAAAGCAGCTCTCTCTTTGACATGTTGTGGAAATTTTTTGGCATGGTTTGATCTTCAAATTCATCGTCTTTCTCTCTACCTTCCACCTCCACTCTTCCTCCCTAATGTTTAGGTCAAGGCCACCAGAGGAATATGGACATGTTTAAATAATTATTAGTACTCTGAGGAAGTTTACCATTGCTTTGTAACCTACTACCTGAGTCAGGTTGGTTTTCATAAGGTTTTTTTAAAG
The DNA here is from genome assembly GCF_003957555.1 of Calypte anna. Lineage (NCBI taxonomy): Eukaryota > Metazoa > Chordata > Aves > Apodiformes > Trochilidae > Calypte > Calypte anna. Next base: position 37,666,279 of record NC_044251.1, read on the forward strand.
ATAGGGCAAGTTCAGTCTGCAAGACATGACTGCGACCTGTGGGCAGCTATAGGAACATAGCCCTGGTTTTGAATCCAGGTATACAGCATCTCTTCTGCAGGCAAAAAGAGAGAACAGCTTTTATTCTGAAAGAAAGCTCTTTTGGACATACAAATTCTTCTTCTTTTAGGATAAGAATCCCCTACAGTTCCTGACTCTCTGCCTTTTTCTCCAACATCCGCACACCCCACTGCGTAGGTAAATCCCCCGGTGCATGGCAAGCGATTCATATGGATGAACTGGGGCTCTGGGAGAGCTACATGAAAGAGCTTCCTCCTGAACCAGCTTCCATGTAAATCATACAGCTGTGAAGAAAACAGAGCCCTTTCTGAACAGAGCATTCAGTCAGGAACACCTACAGAAAGGCGATGGAGATGCACAGAGATTTTGGTTTTCCCCCCCCTTTTCAGTACATCTTGTTTGATGCTCTCCTGTGGCAACAGATCACGAGGACATTCATGGCTGGAGCAAAAGTGCAGAGAACAGGATGGCCTGCCACAAACACAGAGGAATTATTTTTGCCCCAGAAGCTCTGGTGAGGATCTTGACTCTGGGCCTGAGGCTGGAATATGGACTGGCTGGCACACTTTTAAAGTTTTGTTCACATTGAAGGATTATGTTTTAGTCCCAGCAGAGGAGGACAGAGCCCCTGGGTAACTCCGGCATGGTCACAGCCAGGCTGCAGACTAAGAGGGGCCAACAATCTCCTTTGCCCCTATGTTCTCCCCCAGTTTGCTTTCTCCATCTACCTGCCTTGTTGCACAGCTCTGAAGTGCCACTGCAGGGCACTGCTCTCAGGAGGAACCAGGAGGCTGGGCCTAAGGGGAAAAAAAACATTTTCTCCCCCCAAGACAGGATCAAGTACTGAGAGAAAAGAAAGTAACACCAGAAACTCATTTACCACAGCCACAGGCTTTACCTACCCCCAGATCACTTCTTCTGGGGAAGACATCATCTGAACAACAAAAAAGCTGTATATAACATCAGTTTTGAAAATTATGTCTCCCCCCTTCATTAGCTGATCTGTTTTCACTGTGATGCAGCATCCTCCACTCTGACAGAGTAGAAATGAATTCATGTTGTATGGTAATTCCAGTATAGTGTGACTCAGAAACAAAACAGGACAAGATGCACAAGAATTTCTAGAGGGTTTTTAACCTCTGATACTGATCAGATAAGCAAGCTGCCAAACCTAATAATTATCTCAAATGAATAACTACGAGCAAGTTAAAAACTTGCTCTGTGCTTGTGGTTATTCATTTGAGATAATAAGAACCCCAAGTTATTTTCTTTAGGCAGTATTTGAAAAGCATAATTGTCGAAAGCAAAAAGATTACAGTTTGAATGATGCTATTTAAAGGAGACTGTTCAGGTCAAAACAAGGTGAAAAAAACAGCCTGCCTGCTATCACAGCTGACTAATGCTCTAATGCATTAGACCCACTGCTTCTTCATGTTCTGGTTGCTGCTGATCAAGTCAACATTTCAGTCTGATGTTGAGGATCAAGTTTACACCTCTCAGCCATGCTGGCATTTGCTCCTCAGGAAGGCCTGGAAGAGGTGGAAGGGAGAAAAGGGATGAGGGAAGGCACTGGGAATGAGGGCTGCTCCTCCAAACCACAACTGGGCTAAAAACTAGAAGCATCTACCCAAGTCATGTGGAGCCTTTTGCCTGAGCTCCCACAAAACAAGCTGCAAAGGAAGCATTTATCCCCACTCCACAGCACAGAGTGGCTCCCTTGAAAACACTTTTCTAGAGGAATCAAGAGGAAAAACCCCACTTCCTCAGTCCTAAGAAGTTTCCTCCTATTTGTCAACATATGGTAGGAGCTATTATTATTTGGCTTAAATATAAACTATCACTTTAAGGCTATTTTTCTGTTTAACAGTTTGACATTCCTGCTGTGAAATCTGGGTGTATTTCTTCACAATCTATTGTCCTTCTCTATTGTGCCCTAGTGGAATTTCTAGAGGGGAAAAAGCAGTGATGATGGGAGATTTTCATTTTGCTCTTCTAAAAAGACAATGAGTTAAGTGTCTAAGTGGAATCATTCTTTACATAATTTCTACTGAATTACTTTTAATTCCCTGCTAATTCCAGTGTAATACAACGTCCTGAGCCAGCAGGAACACAAATATCAAAGCAGAAGTGTGCTGAGTTAGACAGAATCCCTCAGTTTCACCTGGGGCAGAGAAGTGCTAAAGAGTTGTCACAGAGGAGCAACATTTACAATTACTGAAATTCTCCATGGATTATTTGTGTAACAGCTTCATCCACATTGCAAACTGCATCCTCAATAAATGTATTCCAAGAAATTCTGCCTGCTGATTGAATTGATTCTAAAAACCTCTGGTGCAACAACTGCGTATTTAAACGTTCACAGAGAGCACCTAGCAATGGGTGGGTGAGGGGGGGAAGAATGATCATTAATAAGTAATGATATTTAATAAATTATCTAGTGATACCCCACTGAGGATAGAACTCACATTAACACTAGGTGGCAGAAGGCTCTGTCACATTGAAGACACCTGCAAACAGATCCACTCATAGACCTGGACTTCAGCTTGACAGATGATTTTAGAAAAGCTAAGGGGAATACAGATGAAAGCAAAATAGATATAAAATACCATTTTCCATCTACTCTTCCAGTTCTAATTCTGTCTCTGACATCTTTAGTGCACATCATATCAGTGTTTAAAGGATCACTGCCTCTCCCTGCATCTAAATACACCCTTATGACCCCTTATTCAATTCAGGTGAGATTCTGTGTGTGACAGGTGATTCCATTTTACTTTTATTTAAGTTAAAGAGGAATTCACACTTTAAAGAAATAAATGGCCATTAGGGCAAGTACACAGTAAAAACATACACTACTACTTAGTTTAAAAGATACTTGAAACCAGGCTTGGAGTGCCACAGCAGGCATACTGCTGCAGCTGAAAGAAACACAACAATCTCCAAGAAAAAAACCCATTCAAAACTCCTCAAGGCTCACTGTGGAAGGGATCTCCTAAAAATGGTAGCTGCTCCTTCATGGAGATGGATTTTCAGGAGATATTTCTGTAACTACATATAAAATTCCATGGTGTCAACTCCTTTCTTTTTGTTTTACATACTTAATCCTTTAAAATGTTTATGCTTGTTTTTCTTCTAGTCTGGCTACCTCATTTTCAACCAACCTAAATTTCTGTCTCATCTAGTTTACATCACATTAAAACAAGGAAACAAACCTTTCTTTAACTGGAAGTGAATTGTTAAGTGATGAAATATCAGCAATCACAAAGAAATAAAAATAAGAATTTGCTGTGCAGGCTCTAACAACCCAGAGAGAAAAGAAGACAAATAGCCATGTCAGATGTAAGGAGGAAGCCATAAACACAGAGGAGGGAAGCAGAAGACAAGCACAGTCTAGATGTTGGAAAACCAAAGGGGGTTGGGGGAGAACAACATGCTATTTCCTTATTCAAATAAGTTAAGAGTTGACAGCAAAGTTTTCTTCCAGATCACTGTGGTTCAACTGCTTTGACACTTGCCAACCAGTAAAATGTCCCAGATCTGCAAGGCTTGAGAGTTGGGTTCTACAAGTGCAGCTGGTGCCAAAGAGGAGCTCAGGAGCATTGGTGGTGGGTTACTTTGCACCTCTAGACACGTAGGCTCCTTGGGTTTAAATATAGTATATTTTATCTTTTACAGCTGTCAGCAGTGGAAATTGTCATCTAAGCAGGAAAAGATGCTGTTCAAGAAACAAGCAGGGTTGGTTAGAAATTAGAAATTATTTTGGCCATGACAACTCATCTTCCTGCCTATTTTGAAGGTAAAGGATCAAGCTGCCCGTTGCAAATTGCTGCCTGGGAGTCAGGAAAATCAATAGTAGGTAGAAAAGCTATTTGCCAAGGCTACAGCCACTGCCAGCAGATTATTAATGCATCTGTCTGCATTCTTTAATGTTTCCTAAGAAGCAACTATGTTAACTGAAAAGGTGCGATGTGTCACCAGCCCTTCTCTTCTCTCCTCTTCATTTTCTCTCTATATTAAAATCTTGGCTACCAAAGAAAACAATCATGTTTCACCTCATCTTTTCCCAGCTTTTTTGAAGTTCAGTTCCTGCTTTATAGCAATATATACAGTCTAAGTACTATCCCTGACAAGCTGTTTGACAATCCTAAGTTGCACATCTATTTTATTCCCCGAGCTTTCGAGTTGGTAGGGCTTAGATGGGAAATGGAGGCCAATTAAAATAAACACAGACAATACCAATGAATTCTTCAGAAACACACAAGACAAGCAAAATGAAACACTACTGCCTTTTGCCCACAATTAGAATTCAGCCCATCTCACATGCTGAACACTCTGGCTGAGGTCCAGAAAGACACTTAAGCACATGTCTTATTTTAAGCATGTGAGTAGTCTCATTGATTTTTCACTCATGCCAGTAAGAATATTCGGTGTGCTTAAAGTTAAGCACATTGTTAAGTGCCTTCCTGGATCAAGGCCAGGCTATTTAGCCCTTGAAAGAATTAGTCTACAGAATATTTGCCATTATTTTAACTTCTCAAGACTTTCTTTGAGATAAAGTTTTACGGTGTATGGAAATATTTCATTCATCGAGTATTATATGAGCCATGACTGGTTTACAGCAACCTTCAGGGAAGGAGTATTCTTTCCCTTCCCACATCTTCTGAAGCAGTAACTGGAAGGATTATCAAGACATATAAGCAAATGCACCAATAAAGAAAATTAGTTTTGAAATGGAAGCCAGCAGTCTTACTAAGCTGAAAAGCCCCATAGTGAAAAGCTGACAGATATATTAATTTTCAGTGAAAACTAATAAAATCATTTGCCAATACCTCAATTCCAATACCAAGTCCTGTGCAGCAACATTGAAAAACAAGCTAATTCTTGAGTGAAACGAATTATCACAATAAGCACATGTTCAATTCCAATTTTCCATCTTCCTTCTACATCAAGTTAAATATAAAATTCAAGGGAAGACCTATTAGTGCTTCCTCAAGATGATCTCACCCCATCAGAGCACTTTACAGAGATCAAAGGCACAACAAAAACTAATTCTTTTTGCTAAAAAAATGAGCATTTTTCCCATTCACGTGGCTACAGAGAATTGGGCTGCTTATCTGGCTGGCATTATCCAAGTTCAGTACCACACCCTGAATAAGAACTAGAGAAAGGTGTTCTAACACCCTGAAGGCTGTATGGGTCTCAGCAGTGCTCCCTCCACCCCAGCTTTACCTCTCCAGGAGTACAGAAGGGCACACACACAGAACCCTGACCACTCCAGTGGGACCAGCAGGACACTGTGTCAGTTTGCACCTATTTTACGAGCAGATGTGGCTTTTTGTTTCAGGACTTGTTTCTTCTGGAAAGTTTAAGCTCAGTAGTGAAAAGTATATACTTGACAGGGCAATATATGAACAGAAAGGCAATTTAAAACTATGCCACTCTTTCAGCTTGACTCCTATCTGGGTAACTCACTGTGCCTTACATCTTACACTGTGCCTCAGACACATCAGCTCCACTGATTTCATGTTACCAAGTCCACGTGTGTTGGCAACTCAAGCCCCAGCATTCAACACACCACTACAGAAACCAATGGACTGCCCTCAGAGACAACCTCTGAGGCATCTGCAGAAAGTAACTAAGATGGTAAGAATGGCCTGCTGACAAAATGACACTTTCCAGTGGATTCTGGTTTACAAGTCGTCAATTTGAAAGAAACAGCCTCTCTTTTTTGCATATATAGTTATTTTATGTATCAACACAGAGATTGCTTGATGAAATTTTATCCTCATGCCCTGCAGAGTCAGAGCAGACAGACATTAAGGCTGTAAAGCAGAGAAGTGCTGAGGCTGGAAGTCACATCTGTGAACTATTTGGTCCAAGCCCTGTGCCCGATTCAGGGTTATCTGAAGCAAGTTGTTCAGGGCTGTGTCCAGTCCAGTTCTGAACATCTCCAAGGAGGATGGCCTCACAGACTCCCTTTCCAGTGTTTGATCTCTCTCCCAGTAAACATTTTCTGATAGGATTCCCTGTATTTTAACTCATCCCCACCAGCTCCTGTTCTCTCACTGGGCACCACTGAGAAGAGTCAGGCTCTGTCCTCTTTACCTCTTGCTCTCCACCAGCTTTATACACATATTGACAAGAGAGCCTCCTGACCTTCTCCTTCTCCATATTAAACAGTTCCAGCTCCCTCAATCTCCCCTCACACAAAAGACACCTCAGGTCTTTACTCACTCCAGTGTGCCCCCATCTCTGTTGCACTGGGGACCCAGCACTCCCAGATGTGTTTCTCACCAGGGCAGAGCAGAGGGGAGAAATCACCTTCCTCGACCTGCTGGCTTTATCTGCCTAACCTGGCACAGGAGATTGCTTCTTTCCCACAAGGACACATCACTGCCTGATGGTCAGCTTGCTGTGCTCCAAGGTCTTCTCTGCAAAGCTGCTTTCCAGCTGATCAGTCCCCAGCCTGCACTGGTGCACGGGGTGATTTCTCCCCAGGTGCAGAACTTTGTGTTTCTCTTTGAGTTTCAGGAGGTGGCAGTCAGATCATTTCTCCAGCCTCCAGAGGTCCCTTTGAAGGGCACCACAACCATCAGTGAGTGCCTGAGCTGCTCCTCTCCCACCTGCAAACTTGCTGAGGGTGCACTCTTACCCATCAGCCAGGCAGTAACGAAGAGGCTGAGCAGTACTGGGCCCAGTACTGACCTCTGGGATATATCACTGGTTTGCTTTGAAATCCACACAACACAACAGGTATGTTAATGTCACTAGGTTGTATTTCTTTAACTAGTTCCTATTTTTAAATTCATATGGTTAAATAGGAGCAATATTTTCAAAAAAATGCAAGAATCAAGTCTGTTTCTGAATCATACTGGCTGGCTTAATGCATGCTTAAAAAAGAATTTAGAGGGGAAAGATTTTTTCTTTTTGAACTGCTTTAGAATGTAACTAAACCAAATGGACTTCATTAAGAAATCATTTCTGTGGACAAAACTGCACCTTCATTTAACAGAACAAGAGCAACAAGTTGTATTCCAGAACTAGGATTACAGCCAGTTTATGATGGAAAAACATTGAATGGTTATAGCATAATTATAATGCCACAGCATTTGCTGCCAGAGTTACAAAAAATATTCTTAAAATTATGCCCTAAATAGAATGTTGTTTAGCTACCCTAAAAGCACATTCCAAGAAATGTGAAATAGCAAACTTAACATGACTCCAAATCCAAATTATGTATACTAAGGTCTTGTTTTAATAAAAGTACAGTTAGTGGCTGTTTCTCAAAAAAAATATTTTCAAGATAATGAATGCCTGATGCCCAGGAAAGTGTCACATGAAGCTTCATCACTGAGTCATGTAAACTAACCTCAAACTTAACCAAATGCAACTGTGATCAATATTGTGTCAATCTGAAAATATCTGAGTTTAAAGGCAACAAAACCAGATGCAAAGATGAGTAAAAAGTTGAAATCCACAAACTGAATGGAGTTATTTGCTACTGAAAGGTCTGGAACAGTCATACTGACAGGGAGAAGCCAAAAGAATGAAAAGTTTTGACAGTATTGCCACATTTAGCAAGAAGAAAGTCAAGTGCAGAAGATATAAAAGGGAGCCAATTTGTTACTGTTGTGTGTTATTTCATTGCTTTCTTTTAAAGACAGCAACCTCCACTTTCAGGCAGTCTGGGGCATGGACTGCACTTCCACTCACCTCTAAATCACTGTATGGTGTCTAGAATGATGGGCTTGCATTATATGTTCCTTGGCACTTTTGGAAAGCAAGCAACAGGAGTAAGTAACAAAAATACCAACCACACACAATATAAACACTGCCAGATCTACTAACATGCTCTTGAAAAAGCCCTAAGAGCAACTGACAGTAAGCCCCAAAAAGGCTGCTATATATAGCAGAGTTGTGCTACAAAAGAAAAGGACACTGGGAACAGATTTTACCTTCACTGTAGAAAAAAAAAATACAGTTGTGGTTTTTGTTACTTTCCCCCTCCCCCCAAAAAAGATGATCACCTCACATCTTTAATTAACAGGAACCATGCTCAGCCTTGATAACTTAAAGGGCTCATCCAATGATAAAGAAACCATCCAGTGGGCAGAAACCTAATATTTACCAGCCAGGCAGGTCCTCCTAGCCTGAAAAAAACAACTCCTGTAACAGTTTTGTATTTGTTCTGCTGCAACTACCATTTGTTGTACTTATCAGAGAGGGGGAATGCAGCCTGGTTATCCAGTCTCACTGCAGATGTCCTAGAGAGACACAGACTCTTTTACCCATAGTACAGATACCCTGCTGGAAAGATTGTATGAACATGTGCATAAACAAAGATGTATGTGCATGCTCTGCCCACCATCACTACTGTGCTCTGTTACGCATCCCCATCTCAAAAGCAGGTGATACAGAATAGAAAGTTGCCTAAAACAATCTCTTTTAATTGTTTTTATAACTTCTTGGCAATAATACTTATCATGAATTGCACTGGAAAAACTCACAATCCGAAAACAAAAATTGAGCTGAGGGAGGAAAAGGTGCAATAAAATGGAGTTTTATTTCTCAGAATCATAAGTCCTACCATGACAGCCTTGATGGCTCCTTCTCCATGGACAGGAAATTTCTGTAAGAGAATCGTGTGGTGCTGGAACACAAAACTGCAGAGCTTCATGAATGAGACAGGCTATAGTCCTGACACAGGATTAGGGAACAAAGTGAAAACTCAAGTCCTCTTCTCCTCTGCCTTCAAAATACCAAAAACCTAGAATGTGGCAGAAACCTTTTAACTTTGACAGGGTTAAAGTTATACCAATAGTAAGTCCAGTAATCAGAACAGCTAAAACTGGAATAAAACAAAAAAATCTGCGACTTCATTGCCTCACAGAGCCTCTTGCAAGATTCTGTCTTCACAAAAATAGGCAGAAAAAGGCTTGAGGACCATAGAAAGGTCTGAGAATCCCAAAATAAAGATGCAATTGAGCCAGGTGATTTTATTATTTTATCCCTCATATTAAAAAGTAAAAATAAAAACAAAGCACAGAAAGCACTTACTAGAAAAGAACTGTCAGTGTTGTTGTTCAGGCATGTTTCCCTCCCTGCCTCTGAAAAGTTGTCTGGCATTTTACATAATTGGGAGGAAGAATTTTCTCCCCTGGCAAAGTCAATTAACTTCACTGTATTTGTATCATCTGTCAGAGCTGAATCTGCTATCTTCTTCATGTCTGACACAAGCTTCTACACCTACTTGACAGATCAAATGGATTTTAAAGAAATTACTGTGCTTTAAAGGGAAGTTCTAGGGCTCCGTCAAGTCAAAAAGCTGCAAGACAAGAAGTGATTGATTATTATATTAGTACATGATATGCTGAAGTTTAACTTCTTTCATGCAATTTGCAGTTTCATTATAGAACTGCTTTAGTCTTCAATCATCATAAGCATCTGTAGAAAATTAAAAAGGGTAATTTTCCTGCTTTGTGCTCTTGAACTGCTTTACTTCTCATGCTATTAAGCTATAAAACCTCCTTGCTACAACAAGAAATTTAAGAAACAGTGTGAGCCTCTGTTTTAACATACAGCCACAGAAAGATGCATGCTTGTGCACCAACAGGCACTGAAAGTTATGTCCAAGCTTCTGTCTTATTTTATGACTACATAAACTATTACTGCTTTATGCATCACCATACATTCTGATGGCATTAGATTACATGTCATACCAGTCTTTAGTGACAGATCTCATCAGATTTTATGGTCACTATAACTCAAGTCCAAACTCATTTCCCATTAACCACAACTTAATGTTTGTGTTTGTTATACATCAGTGTATAAACCTCCTGATTAAAGGCAGCAGAGCAGAGAAAGATAATGCATATAATAGTTCTTAATGCAGTGCTTCAGTTAAAACATAAATGAATACATAGTAGCATGGTGGGTAATGCAGGTGTTGAAAAAACTTTGCTATTAAAATGCATTTCCTCATAATTGACCATTAAAAGCAACTGGACCAGTACTGCAGCTGTCCCAGACAGCAGCCAGGAACTGGGAGCACTCAGTGGATGCATAACTAGCAAACAACATCAGGGTCTCTGTGGACCTACACTCCTCTGGCTTTATGTCCCCAAGCAGCACAGAAGAGTATACCAAACAAAAATGTTATGTGGTGATGGACCTATTTTGAAGTAAAAAGCTACATTCTGCTCACCAGAGGCACTCTGACCTTCTGGTGAGAAAGAGGGTTTGATCAAATAAAACTTCTTTGCTCACCAGGTAATAATTTCTAGTGAGCTGGTGAAGCACAGTGCATCACATCTGACTGGTTGCTGATGTGATTTAAGAGAAGAGAGCAAAGGACTGTACTGATTCCTCTCATCAGCAGGACAAGCACTCTAAGCTGACTTTCAAGCAGCCAGACAGAAGTATTGCATTATCTGCCACACCAGTGCTAAGGAGGTTTTTTAAAGGCTTAAATAATTCTGTGGCACATAAATCTGCTATGGGTTAGGATGCCCTTCGTGACTGAGAACTTCTTGTACTACAAAGGCTCTATCAGATGGAGCCATGGAAGAGCAAATAGCACAGGAGAAGCAGAGCTGGCTCTTCCCAGCCCAACTCTGAGCTAATGCAGCTCACAGAAGCCCAAGATACCCTGGAAGGAGACTCAAATGTAGCCCTCACACACACTTTACCTCGAGTGTAGCTGTACACAATTCTCCCTATAACTCTTCACAGAGGTTAAACCTGCACCAGTGCAAATTCCTCCCTTTCTGTAGAAATTGTACATCCCATTTTTTCAATTAAAAAAAAAAAAAAAAAGATCTGGTAAGATTTCCACAGGATTGATGCGTGTCTTCCTCCTGAATTAGTTATCTTTTTGCATCAGTTATTATCTTTTAATCCACCTAGAGTACAAAAGCTCCCACTATATGCTCTATCCATTAATTCACTGCTGCTGAATATATTCCACACTGACCTATGGATTTGTTTAGCCAACACTGGTCTCAAATTTCTTCACCCCAAGAACTAACACATCCCTCAATGACTCACCTCAATGATAAAGAAAGATCAAGCTCCCCTTTAGGTTTATAACAAAAACAGGCAGCAATTTTTTTCTTGAAGTACCACATTCAAACTAGTTTCATATGAGCTAAACCAAAAATATTTAAGCACGATTTACACTGATGGATCTCAAGAAATAAGTGCAAATGGGGATTTATCATCCGATGAGGTATTTTGCCCACAGGGATCTCATTTTATCCCAGTGATACTCAGCAACTTTCATCTACAATTTGAAAGAAAATATAAAAGTCACCCCTTGTAAAATGCACAGCTGTCAAAAATCTGAGGGGGCTGGGAAAAGAGATAAATTATTCAGGCTAATCTGTAGCATTTACTCATACGGATTCCTTTAAACCAGAGGCAGCTTCATAGCAAAGGTCATGCAGCTAGGAGCCAAGAACACAGGTCACACAAGACTCAGCACTGCAGGAATGAATTAATACTGGTAACAGAGCTAATGGTGGCCAACTTACAAAGAGGAGCTCTGGTTACCTCTGTAGCTTAAGGAGGTGGATGCATATGCAAAATAATATCAAGCACGGGAATAGGGAGGGAAAAAGTCAGATTTACATATGGACTGAAGCCGAACTCCAAGGGTAATTGGGTCCTTAACCACCTCTGAGGATTTTGGTCTACCTGATTTAAGAAGGCTACAGAGCAATCAGCAATGGGATCAGAACTGATCCATCTCTCTGCATGGTCAGGCTCTTCCTCTGCAGCTCTGCAAGCACCTTTCCAAACAGCACTCACTGCCCCGTGTACCAATGCATCCCTTTACACTAATGCTGTGTTTCCAACACCTTTCCTTCTCTAGTCCCACTATCCTAAGCTTGTATGTGTTTTTAATCAATTCAGAGCCCAGGGTTCATTAAAAAGAGCAAGATAGACTCTTCATTCAATTAGTTGCTCTAGAAAATGTCACCTTTGTCTATTCAGCATTCAACCTCTTTTTTCTGGAGGGAGTTCTCCCAGTATTAGTTTCTCCCTTCTGGGGTAAAACACCTCTCATCTTCAGCTGTAGCTGCTAAAATAATCAATGCATTGACAAGCCTACAGAAACACCCAGTAATATGACAGCAATAACAAGGAGTTACTACACCATAAATGTAAAATTGTATATAATGATATATGCATATACACAGATGCACAGACACAAACATATATATCAAAAAAATAATACCAGAAATTACAGCTTTTCTGGGTGCACAGAGCATTCTCTCTAAGTAGTTATTCTTGATGCCCAAAGTCCTACACTCTTCCTGGAGAGACTGCTACCATTCTCTAATGCTATCACTGCAGTTTCTTCACCACTTGACAAAGAACTTTAAGAGGTTTTGGGAGCTCTCATTCCTCCCTCCCCTCATCATGTGGCAGCTTTTCTTCTGGGAGCCTCCAAGCCTTTTACCAGAGGAAAAGCAAAATTTCTGGAAACAGCTCATTAAGAGAAAATGTAATCAATGAGTTTATGTGTAGGTTGAAGAAAAGGAGGAGGAAAGAAGGTGAAGGGACTCAAGAAGCACACATGCTTATTTCAATGTGGTTTTCCTATAAATTTTGCTAAATTTAGCAAATCTAAATCTTTTCTGTTTAATGTTTTCTTGCTTTGGGGGGTGTTTTTGGTTGGGTTTTTGTTTGTCTGTTTTTTGTTTCTTTAACATCAGGAATATTTTAAAGCCTCCCCTTTATTTGTAGTTCTTGCTTTTCATATTGTTTTTGCTTTCTTAAGGAAACTGGCAGCTGAAATGCTGTTCTAAAAACAAGTCACAAACATTTAGCAGTGTTGCCATTTCAAACACCAGACTCAGCTAAAACCACCATGTGGCAAGACGTTGCTGTTTCAGCTGTTGGAACCCTCAGAAAGGGCAAAAATGCTGAATAAAACCAAACTATAAGTCATGAGTCAACAAAAACTCTCAGGTTGGTTACAAACAACAATCCTTCAAAGCAGCCCAAAACAGAGGATGCTTTGAAAACACCCCAATAGTCTGGTATTATCACTTCCACCCAGTCATGCAGCTTATGTGGTTCTCTCCAGTTAAGCAGCAAGTGCTTCCCAGTGCCTAACACTGGTATTTCAAAGCAGATAACCCCATTATGCAGATAATAAACCAAAGCACCAATGGGGAAATAATATTTTAATATATATATATATGTATGCATGTATATATAAAGAAGACACAAATGGAAGGATAGGTCCACAAGAAGCTTGGCTGTGTAACTACCATACATTTCAGTAATCTGACCCAGTCTCACCCAAAATAAGCAACATGGTGGGGAAAGCAGCTCCCTCTGTGGAGCTGCAGTCTGAGCCTGGCTGTGCTCCCCTGTCAGCCCTTTAGCAGAGCTGCTGGGCAGATGCTGACACACTGAGCTCCAGTACTCCCATGAAAGTAAGAGGTGAACATGTGTACGAGGAAGGCATGAAACAGAAACAGACCCATATACAAGTACTGAAATCTCATGTATTTGCTTTCCCCATTCACCAAGTATTTTTTAAGAGGATAAAAATAGCATCAAAAGATAAGACGTTGATTTTCTTTTCTGATCTCAGGTTCTCAGGGCAGACAGCCTGTAAAACCTGCTACCATAGAATGTATGGGCGGCTGGTCTTAGCAGATACAGCCAGATGGTTTTTCAACATTTCTGTTTCAAAACACAGGAAAGTCAGCTAGCAGCCAGTAAAGCCAAATACCTGCAAACTGAGCCAAGCTGTTACCCTGATGAGTAGCTGGCTGTCCAAGCACAGGATCTGTATCCTACAGGTAGCCACATTCCTCTGCTCCATTTGCAAACATCCCCAAGCCACGTCGAGCACATTCCTCAATGATGTGGAAGTGCCTGTGAGCACACACAGTTCATCCGCTGTGTTGCAAAAGAAAACAGTATCCACACATATTGCCCACAGGCAAGAACATTAAAAGCACTTCTGTAGGCCTAACTCTCTTCCCACGAAAGCCACTACAAATCCCTCTGCCAGGGCCAGGAGCAGCACTGGACCTATGTTGAGTTTTTATTTCTAAATGTGCCGCCTTCAGCACCAAGGAAGTTCAGCGGGAATTTTTCCAAACAATGTTTTGACCCTAGAGAAGCAAAAACAAGTCAGGGAACATGTGAACTTCCTACAGCTCTTGGGACAAGGCAGGGATGGAGTCAGGCAGCATTAGCTGCAAGCACTGGCTGTGAGACCTTGTGAGAATGGTAAGGAGGGGGAGCTGCACTGAATTCTCATCACTATCATCTCCAGGTCAGCACCAGCTGTTCCAACACTATCGATTGCTCAGGTGCTGTAGAATTGGACACCAGTTGTGTGTGTTCTGCTGGTCTATGCTTTGCCAAGCAGATTTAAGGGCTGGACAAACTGAAATAACTCAGCAGATCATAGAACTCTATTGATCACTTCTGGGTGAGCAAGAATGAGAGAAGGGTCTCACAGAGGTGATCATTTCATTGACTGCTCTTAGACAGAAGTCAAAAGATCAAGGAGGTCCTATGGCCCAGACTGCTTGAGGTACAATACCACTTGCTCACAGCAGACTCCTGAAAGCAAACTCTATTGTACTCACACCTTCCCAACAATACTTGCAGAATGCACCTACATCAGGGGCAAGTTTTTCTTTCCATAGTTTAGATGGTTTGCAGACTCTGTGGGACTTTTCATTCCAAAATTAACTGTGTGCTGAAGAGGACCTGGAACAGCAGAGCATTTATGCTTCCAAGTTTTGGGATGGCCTCCAAGTGCAGACCTCCTCTTCTCCTTTTCTCTCATTTCTGGAATACTTTTTGACAATTAACAGAAACAATGACCACAGAGAAAGAAGTCTGCTCAATCCATCAGGGCCTAAATGTGAAAAGAGGAGGAGGAGACAGGGAACCTTCTAACAACAGGAAGGGGAAAAGAGGTGTAGATTTTTTTTTGGCTTTATTCAAGAGCATTTCCTCATGAATTCTGGAAGAGAGTCAGGAAATAAAGATAGCAGCCAGAATTCACCTTCTGCATCTTTTTAAGGCAGAACTAGACAAATGCAGCTGTAGCAAATAAAAGAAACACACAAATAACCCTCTCTACACAGGGCAAAGTACACAGAGTTGGCATAAAACTGAAGTATTCAGGTTGTTTGGGAAATTCTCAATAAATATAAGAAAGACAAGTATGCTGATATCTATATTTTTTCCCAAAGTTGATGGAAAAACTAGAGCATGGGTTGATGCTCCTGGAAGCAAAGGAGTCAGTAAGAGTCCCAGGTATAGGAAAAATGACAGGGATGGAGAAATAACCTGGTATCTTGAATCTCTATTAATATCAACAGATTCCAGAGAAGAAAGGAGTACTTATTGGAGCCAGGACCACAGCACCTTTTCTATCCTCCCAGAAAGGCTCACCTGACTTTTTGTAATGCCAGAACAAAGATGTCTGCACACTTGCCTAGTGGACTAATGCCAGCAATAGCCAAGGTGTGGCACCTCTTCTTTCTATAGGGTTTGCCCTCTTGTCCCTTCTCCTCCTCATAGGCATATGCATTGCTAGTATCCAGCCTACAAGGACAGAGAAGAAGGAAAGAAAAGAGACAGGTGGGGTCACCATCCCTGGGGGGGGCCCAAAAAAAGTCATCTCCAACCACAACAATTCTATGATTCTCTTCTATTTTGTTTTGGATGGAATGCTGTCCTTGTACTCTGCATGTACACAGAGGAACAGCCAACAGCAAGTAAGCAACCAGCACCTGATACCAACAGGACATTTGGACCATAGTGTGTGTGCTCACCTTAAGCAGCATCTTAAAAGAAACACCACCTCTCCACCAGGACAGCAGTTGACTGGATCCCTGAGAAAAAAAACCCTATCCCTGCCACAAATCTAGATCGATGAGTCATATTTATATGTAAGTGTGAATCTTGAGGTGCCCTACACAGGGACAGGAGTTGGACTTGATGATCCTGATGAGTCCCTTCTAACTCAGCATTTTCTATGATTCTAATAAAAAAATTACTAGACTTTTTTTTTCAGTAGAAATACTTAAAACATAGAAAACACAACCACTTCCAGTACAAAAGTAACCAAGCATGTAGCAAGTGTATTATACATCAACTTAAATCATAAATCTAATCTGTTAATAATTTCAACACCATACTCTGTTCTTGCACATTTTTAATTTCTCTAATACTATTTTTAAACAAACCCTATCCTCTCACTGAAGAAAACACCAATACATCAGATGTTATTTTAAACTAATGAGTTTCCTCTTTTGCAAACAATTATTATAAGCACTGAAAATGTTTACATGACACCATCCAGTTCCAAATGACAAATATCAGCAATTGCTGGATTTAAAACAAACTGAAAATCCCAAGTCAGCAGTGCTTGACTCAGTGAAAAACATTAAGTACTTTCAAGCAGAAGAACTGAAAAACTTTCTTACTTAAAGAAAAAAGTATGTATGCACACCTGCTGTTCTATCAATCTAACCAGGAAACCATTTCACTGCTGCATCATAAGTAGAAAAAAAGTGCTTATTAAAACATTAATCACAGACCATTATTTTCTGACTCCATGCCAGAAGTTCCCATTACATCACTGAAAATATCTATTAACTAAAACCTGATTCTGACAAGTTACAGAAGTGTAGTGTTTAGGATTTAGTAATGTGAAAGTCAATTTTAGAAGAACAGTTATACAATTGATTTTGCAGTGGCAAGCAAGTATAATTAATTGTTTTTGTGACATTTATTACTGCAATGGGGTTGATTTAACTGGTGTTTCTACTGTAAAATTATTCAAAAATTATTTCAAACTTCATCTACTTTTATTAAACACATTTATTGTAAAGGTATTTAATACCCGGGGCTGGCTAAACAATTTTAAAATGTGCTGGATACACCAGTACATGTAAAACTGTGTTGTCTTGTGTAAATATGGGCCTTGTTTAGAACCAGGTCTCACAGGAAATTATACCAAATGAAAACCATCTCCCCTTCTCCTCTCACACTGAAAAGGATTTATGTCTTTACATTTAATACCAGTTAGGTAAAGAAACAAAAATATAGGGGCGTGACTTTCAAGACTGAGCAATAGCTCATCTGTGCAAACCCTTGTTTTATTATTAGAAATGTGACCTTGCCCAAATGCCCCAATTTAGAAGAGAAAGAAGTGAACAATACAATTCTTTCTGGAAGCCTGGCACCACACAGTTATTTACAGAGAATAATTTTCAACTATTAGAAAGGCTTTAAAACCAAAGCAACGAAAACCAGTTCCTAAACGTGTACATACAATCCCCAGACAACCAACTCCATTGCAGGTACTTCCCTCAAGCCCCTGTAAGCAGCCCCACTCAAGAAAAAAGAAATTAATGTGCAGAAGACCACAGTCAGTTCTGGAACCAGCCCTCCCTTCCTCAGCTCCACTGGGCACAGCCTCACACCGTGCACATGTACCTGGGCAGGTGTCCCAGCTCTACCCTGGGGTGCACTGGTTGGGCAAAGCACCACAGAGATGGCACCAGAAACCACCTTTGGTACTGCCAGTGACCTTATTGTGGTGTCAAGCAATTGGGCATCATCTCACTCAGTTGATACAGAGGCTGATATGAAATCAAAGTGTTAGATACGTACAAACAACGAGAATGTAGAGAACTTGTTGATTATACTACCCTTATCCTGGTACTGGTGTCCAGTTCTGGAGCCCCCAACAAAAGAAGGACATGGAGCTCTTGGAATGAGTCCAGAGGAGGGCCCTAAAGGTGATCAGAGGTCTGGAGGACAGACAGAAGTTGGGGTTGTTCAGCCTTAAGAAAGCTGTGGGGAGATTCTGTTGCAGTCTTTCAGTATATAAAAGGGGCTCATAAGAAAGATGGGGATCAATTTTAGTAGGGCCTCTAGCAATAGGACAAGGGATAATGGTCTTAAACTGAAAGAGGGCAAATTTAGACTAGATATAATTCTTTAGTATGAGGGTGGTAAGACACTGGTACAGACTGACCACAGAAGTTGTGGTTGGATGGGTTGAACACATCCCTGGATGTGTTGAAGGCCAGACTGGATGGGGCTTGGAGCAACCTGGTCTAGTGGGAGGTGGAACTATATGATCTTTATGGTCCCTTCAAACCAAAACCATTCTTTGATTCTATGATTTAACATACTGAACTAAAAGTCCATCATGTCCTTAGTCGTCATTATGTATAAAAGGTGTCCTGAATGCAGAAACTAATGAACAATTACAGTTCTTGAAGTTTTGTTTGTTTTTAAAAGGTTTAGGTTACTATTTTGCCCCCCTCCCCCTTAACCTAACATACACACTCTTTAACTACAGAATACACCTGAGCTAATGACCTTTTACCTGTCCGTGGACAGCTTCACATTTCCAACATCCAAGAGTTTCATTTTTCCTCTCCTTACTTTTTAAGTAGTGCCATAAGCACCAGAGCCATCATGCAGCCTGGCTTCCCATGGCTTGGTCTTGGGGGGGCTTACAAGCTCCAAGTGAAGCTTTTATCACACAGTTAGGAGATGCACAAAGTATCTCACTCCCACACAGCCTCTCAGGTGGTTAACAAGTTATAAGCTTACCAGGCAGCCTTTTTTTGTCACTCAAGGCACTTCCAGTATCCATATCCAGCCACTCTTCATCATGAAGCAGCTAGGATCTTAGCTACCCCTAAAATATCTGCCACTCCACAAAGTATGACTGCAGTCAGTGAACAGATGCACAAACTGCTGGAATGAAGGAGGTACAAATTCCAGTTCTTGTGGGTACGGAAGTTTGGATTATATTTTTAAAGGAAACTAGAAAAAAAAAAAAAAAGTGAATACATGTGCTCTAGGGAAAGTTTCCCTCTAGGGAAAGTTCTCCAATTCCATTTTTCAAAAAAGAACCTTCAGTGTAATATGATCTGGGGATATCAGGGTCATTATGAAAACAAGAAAGCAAAAAAAATACCAGCCCAACCCTTGAAAACATTGCCATCCATCAGATCAGGTGTGAGATCAGTTACATAGATAGGATCAAATTTATGAATGGAATTACTGACTTGAGCAAACAGCACGTTTCTCTGGGAAGAGATCCTGCACTCCTGCTACTTAGCACTCTCCAGAGAAGCTTTAAACACTGTTGAGTGCTGATCACCAAGAGAAGTATCATCAAGAATAAAGCTACAACAAAGCTATCTGAAGGGGGTTAAAAGAATAATGAATGAGTAAGAGCTTGAAAACCTGCATAAAGCTTCAAGCAAGACACCCCCATGCTTCCCTCTGCCATTTCAGGAAATGTGTAATACACCTTCTCAGACATTTGGTACCTCAACAGTTTTTATCTGGAAGGCTGCTTTACCTCTATGTTTATCAGTGTCAGAGACAAGAGGATGCAAAATTCCTGGCTTTCTTTTCCATTTTAGTGGTCTGTTTGACAGGCTATATGACTATTTTCACTATGCATAGCTCTCCCTTCTTGAAAAAATGGTGTTGAAGGGTCTAGGAAGCTTCTCTCTAGTTTTTTCAGACTTACTTCATGCATTTTTATTAAAATGGATTTTCACAAATGCCTTGGAGGGCAAATTCAAAACAGGATGCTCCTCACCCTTCTATTTCAGTTATGTCTGAGACTAAATAACTAATTTAAAATATTAGTCCATCCAAAGAGACCTTGCAGAAAACCATTACAGTGTTTGCCCAGACGGCTTCAAATGCAACTTCTTGTCATGACACCTCTCTGTCATTCCTTACAGCCAAGAAAAAAATCATAAGTGATGCCCAGATGCTGATCAAGAGGAGCAGCTCTTCATACCAGTAGGTCCTCAATGAGCTCTCATGTCTTCCATCTGACCATCACTGGTCAGACTTTGCTTATCACTGCTAAGGTATTCCTGTCTCTGTACTCTAACACTGAAATAAAAGAAAGCTTTTGGAGGCTTTGTCCTGGGAAGGACTACAAATCTGAGGAGACTGAGGCCCTTCTGTTGCTGAAGTGAGTGATAAGCAGGAAAGGTAGCTCCTGCATGTGCAAAATGGGCTATTTTTCTTGCTACAAATACATAATTCCCAATGCAAATACACATCTGGCTGAAGAGTCAGAGAATGACTCAAAAAGGGAAACACAATGGAGTGCAGGAGAAGCAAGGAAGAAAAAAATAAATACTGAGCACAAAAAATTACTGACCTCAAACTTACCACAGAATTTCAGAGGAACAACAGAAGGACTAAAACTTGACTTCTACATAAATATATTCTGCTAAGCTGATGGAAAAAACCTAAGAATTAAGGTCTGTGGCCACATAAAGTTACAGGAGACCCTTTCATCCACAGTGGCATCCATGCAAGAGATGAAGGTGAGGAGGAAGGCAATAACAGATATCAGATAACAGATCATCTGCCAATAACAGATCATCAGATAGTTTTAAGGGGCTGGTAGTAACAAACCTTTGCTAAGGTGAAACACAAAGGAGTTCAGAAAATCTGGCCAAAGAAATGCAGGATGCCTCCTGCTACATTATAATCCATCATCAGCTGCCCACTGAGCAGCACTGCCTCTACACCTGCAGACACATTTCAGGGTTTGCCTCCTACCAACTTTCAATACTCAAGTCAGTATTACCATCCTGATTTTTTTTAAGCCATTTTATATACGCACAGGCTAATCCAGTAGGAGATTCCACCAGACAATTCTCCATTCCTTGTGTGAAGACACTCTTCTTTCCTTCACATTATATGTATTTTAATAAATGCATGATTTAGTATTCTGCAAGCCCACGCTACAAAAAGACTATTCTGGAAGAAATGGTATAATTGCATTTCCTACAGCGACCTTGTAATCTCTTGAGTATTTATTCTAGACTAAACAGCCCTCCTCAGCTGCCCTGTGTCTGATTGTCGATGAAAGAAGCTTGTTTGACAACTGCTTCAAGCAGAAACATATTTTTTCCATGATTGCATGAAAAAGTAAAAAACATTACCAGACCAGTATTCTGAGTACAGAGACTCATGTTAGATCGATGAGTTAATTTTGAAGCCAAACGCCAACAAAAACAATTGCTATGGACATTCTGCTGTCATGGCCAGCTTTTGAGGTTAATTTAGTGGTACATATACAACTGCAGCCAACTTTACATATATGAGAAACTACATGGTGTGTGCAGGCTTCCTTCTTTGTTTCTTTATATATTTTCCATATTCTCTGCTTTTATAACCCTCCCGAGACCTTTTACAGTTACAGAACCCACACTATACCCACAGGTGGGCGGGCAGGAAGCAAAACTCCCCATTTCATAAGCAGTCCACTTTTAATATATTCAACTGCTAATGACCTTGACAGAAGAGCTCCATGCAAAACACCATATACTACAGGGTGTCGTTTGAAATGTTCATAGACAGTTTTGCCAGAAAGTTGATTTCTTAAACAGTAAGATTACTGACTCAAAGGCTGTGTTTCTTTCCTCCATTCCCATTCAGTTCACAAAACTGGTGCTAATCTACCTCCTCTATATTAAATTTGTATTCCTTCAAATTCCTACTATGAAACCTGCAGGATTTCTCTAGTACACAAGAGTAATACCAGGCAGTTTCTACATCAAACCTCATCAAGACAGGTTACACATGGTTCTATTTTCTTATCCCATCCTCTCTTGAAAAAGTCAGCACACCCTATTCACTATTCCAAAAAAAGCATACTCACATAGTACTTCTATTGTCACTCACAGGTTTTTATTCAACTATTCATGGTAAAATGAACAAAAATTACTTCACTTTAAAAAGGCTGTATGCAAATGGAGCTGTGTCTTTAAAGCAATAATCACTCCTTACCTGTTAATTCTCATTCATTAGGTGCCTGATTCAAAATGCATTGCAGCCAACTGAAATCTTTCTGCTGAGGATCAGACCCTGCAACAGGAGACACTGGGAAATTCAGACCATATGCCTTAGTAGCCAAGAAAATTCCTGCAAAAAGGAGCTCAGCCCTCTATGTGCCCTCCAAAGCAATACAAACTTTCCTTGCTCTTACTCAATCTTTTGACTGTGACTTCTAAGCTTATTGAGAAACTATATTCTATTCAAAGGAGCAGAATGAATTCAGTGTTCAAAATCAATGGGCCAAAGCAGATCAAACAAGCCCTTCATTTGTGGTTTTTCTCCTTTTCCACGATTCAAGAAATATCTGCATTACCTGATGACAAAGAGAGCAGATGTGAAAAATCACCTGCTCAAACTTTTAAAGCCCAGTGGTCCTGTCACCCATTCAAAATCAGCTCTCAGTTACTTCACTGGCTCAGACCCACTGCAAAAACTAATCTGGCCTAAGACCAGATCAACTATGGTTAATAAATTACTAAAATTTTTAAAAATCACTACAATTGACAAAGAAGCTACAGGAGTCATCTCCAGATAAGTGCCAGAACTCCACGTGTTTCAAATTACACGACACTGTACAACAAAGAAAGCAGACATTTTCCACTTGAAATGAAGGTTCAAAAATTAAACACTAATAAAGTTCTAGCAGATATGAAGTCCAACCTCCTAATCTTAATTCAGAATTTAAGATGACTGAGCTGTCCTACACTAGGAAAAAAAGGAATGAATCTCTCCAGTTCTTCATTACAGAAAGCACAGTGGGCTAAAATACATTTGTTCCATGTAGCACAGCACTGTGATTTTAGCTCAGTACTTTCCCTCCAGTCTTAACATGACATTTTGCTTAGATTTAACTTATAAATTACCAAAGTAAATTACCTATGCTTATTGGATAATGGTTCACCACTGAACTTTATTTTTTGCATCATATTTAAACAAAACACTAATAAACCCGAGTGCTGCTAACAATGTGGTTACACATGAAAACAAGTTGATAGATCAAAGGAAAGTCTCATTTTTCCCTAAAGAAAAGCAAAGATTTTTGAAGCAAACCCCCCCCCCCCCCTTTTTTTTTTTTTTTTTTAGTATATATGCACATGTATACATTCAGGATGTACCTCTCCAGACGAAGTTAAGTAGACAAACACAGTTTTATTTTAAGCAGCCCAGGACTGACCTGATTACAAGGATCTGCACAAAAGTTCTCTGTTAAGGCAGGGAATTTTTAAGTGGAGTGCAAACAGCAAGTTTTGACCTTGTAAATTATCTCTATTTCTTAAGAATGGCGAGAATAGGAGTGGTACTGTGTTCAGACTATGATCCACTTCAGAATACAAGAGAGTGTTTCTAAATTTTGAGACATGAAGTTCACACATCTTTACCCAAAATGTTAATTGCATCAACAGATTTTTCAATTTATAGTCAGTTTTTAAGTAGCTTGTGTATGGCTCTTCCACAGCTGTAAATACTTGGTGTGAGAACACTGTGTGGCCACTCCTGAACATACTCCTTGAATATACACTCACAATTAATGCCAAGAATGTCTACATTTTTCAGGACCTCAAACAAACATCTTTTTGATCACTGTTGGGTTTTTTTGTTGTTGTTTTTCTGAGTTTTGTTTTGTTTTTAATCAAAGCTACATTGAAAAAACATACATCTTTAAAACAACAAACTCATTCCCATCCCCATCCTGTTTTGGTCTTTCACTACTTGACATGTCAGGGTTTGTTTTATTTTTCGTTTCTTTTGTTTTGCAGTAAAAAAAGTCCAGACCTCCAACCACACAATTTCACTGTACTCAGCTAAAACATTAGAAGGGGAAAAAAAAATAAAAAAAGGAAAAAAGAAAACAAAAATTTTGTCCCTTCTAGGAAAAACCTCTAAGTAAAATTATGGCAATGAGTACCCAAGCATCCAGGTACTCATTTTCTTTTCCACCACAGACCTTGGCTCCCCAAAGGCCATGGTAGGTTATACAGCCTTGCAATGACTTTGGCAGATCAACAGATTTGGACTAAAAACTGATCTAAACATTGTCTAGATGACAATCCCTATTTCAGCCAAAGTACCCTAGGCTGTTTCTGGTGATGTCAGAAGTGCCTGTTTGGTAAGACAGGGCTTTCCAAACATCAGCAGGTTGCCTTCATCTCCACAAAGAAACCAATACTTTTTCAGTGAACACCTCAGGAGTGACCCAGTCACACAGACCCAAGGACAGAGGCACAAACCAGCCACAGAGCCTGCCTCCAGGACGTTACTATGATCCAGGAAACCACTTTTCTCCAAGAACAGCACCAGTCTCCAAAGACAGTCTCTCATACGTGACTTTATCCCTCCTTCCAAATTACATTTCATCCTCAACATGAGAAGGAACTTCTTGACTGTGAGGGTGACAGAGCCTTGGCACAGGCTGCCCAGAGAAGTTGTAGAGTCTCCCAAAGCCCACCTGGATGTGTTCCTGTGTGGTGATCCTGCTTTGGCAGAGGGGTTGGACTAGATGATCTCTAGAGGTACCTTCCAACCCCTAACATTCTGTGATTCTATGATTTCCAATTGACTGAGCTGAGACAGAACTGGCCCCAGAGGCCAAGCACCCAAAATGACCTTTGCCACCCATGTCAAACCATCACCAACCTGTCACGTGCAGTGCATAAATCCTGGGACCACCACCACCTGAGACTGTCTTGCAGGAACACCAGAGACATTTGGTCACAGGACCCTTTATCAGAGGCTGGCTCTAAGAAAGCTTCACTCCCCCTCCCAGAAGGTTAAATACTGCCTACAAGTTCATATAATACATATTGCTCCCAGAAAGCCACGTAATTGAGGATTATTGCCTATGTTTCATTACTTCTGAAAAACTGTACTCCACTAAAAATACCTGGGGTGCCCCTGATGGACAGAAACCCTACACATTGTATCAGTCATTTCTGTTGGAAAAAAAAAAATCTGTTTCTTTATTACTTTATTATTCTCAGACTTCTAACACAATAGCAAAAACTACACCATGTGGATGTTAATACTTTTCTGCAGTTCCCAGAAAAAAAAAGAAAATTTACGGCCCCAAGAGAAACTGAAATTAAATTTCCAAAACTAGTTTAACATAAATTTCTTTTTGCAAAAGATGCAAAACCCATACAGGAAAGCAGAAGGAGGATGCAGAAGTAAGTTTATTGGAATGCACACAAGTCATCTTAAGATCAATTTTTTAATTATAAAAGATCTCTAACAAATGATCCCTTAAGGATTCACCCTTTTTCTTGCCCTTTCTTGCCTTTGCTGGAAACCTTCTTCCCAGCTGTCTCCTTCACTGCAGCAGTTTACTCAGAAAGAAAAGCAACAATGATGTTGAAATCTGAAGCAAGTAAGTGAGTGTTGCAGAAGGTAAGTGGTTGAGATGGGAATATTCAAAATGCCCATTCCATGCAGTCTTTTGAAGACAATAAACCATATCTCAAAAAAAACCCAAACCAAAACAAAAAAAGGCAGTCAACAAATTACACTACCAGAATGAATTCAATGTCTCCAGATTGTCAGCATCTTTGCAATAATTCTGGCTCCAGAAACTCAGATAATAACAGCCTGCACATTTGAGGGAAGTACTTAACAGCAATAAATAGACTGCAAAATTATTAATGAGACCATGAGAAGATGGAGAAACAAAACAACAAATATTTAGATTTAACCTGCCCTTATTTGAGTCCAAATAAAGAGAAAACAAAATATCTTCATCAGGAACAGATAACATTGTGCCCAGCTCTTCTGCCTCACCCAGGCAGCTGTATGCAGCTGCCTGAAAAAACCCAAAGCAGGGACAGAGGCACATTCATCACCAACAGGAAATGCCCATGAGTTCATATAAACACAGAAACACAAATACATAAACGAACAGCCTTGCATGGTTTAAGGTATTTCAGACACTCCGTGGAATTAGGGTTAGAGCTGTACCAGCTGGGAACCCACAGCATGGATGTATTTGCTTTGGAATTGCAAAACAGCCTCCGGACTCAGAAGAACTCCTCTGGTGGGCACCACCACCCAGCCCTTGCTACCACAGCCACCCAGCACCCCTGCTGCTCTTAACTCTTTCATCACCTCCAGAACCAAGCTATAGAACACCTTGACTGTTCATGGCCAGAGGAATAAAATGACACGTGACAAAGTGTCTCCACAAAAAGGCTGTGAGCACTGCTTGCACATCCCAACACACCTGTGCACAGATGGTGCAACACAACTGCAAGATCCTATGAGGAGAGGCTGAGGGAGCTGGGGGTGTTCAACCTGGAGAAGAGGAGGATCAGAGGAGACCTCATCACTCTCTACAACTCCCTGAAAGGAGGTTGGGGCCAGGGGGGGTTGGTCTCTTTTCCCAGGCAACTCTCAGCAAGACAAGAGGGCAGGGTCTCAAGTTGTGCCAGGGGAGGTTTAGGTTGGAGATTAGAAAGAATTTCTTTCTGGAGAGGGTGATCAGGCATTGGAATGGGCTGCCCAGGGAAGTAGTGGATTCTCCGTGTCTGGAGATATTTCCAAAGAGCCTGGATGTGGCACTGAGTGCCATGGGCTGGGAACTGCAGTGGGAGTGGATCAAGGGTTGGACTTGATGATCTCTGAGGTCCCTTCCAACCCAGCCAATTCCATGATTCTAAGTATTTAAAGATTCTGGTTTGCAAGGTGTTGGGTTGCCTTCAGACTGGTACCCCAGGCAATTGGATGGGATGGGCACAGCACAGGGTTCCTGTTGGATCTTGACAGCATCGCTCACCTTAGGTGGGGCACAGGCAAAGGGACAGGGACTGGAGCCTTCCCTACACAAATCATTTTTCCCCCCACCAGAGCATTTTCATTTGTGATGAGGCTTAGGGCTGAGAGGGCTTCAAAGCTCCCCTTGCACAGGAGGTCCCTCACAGCTGTGCCTCATCCAAGCAGGTGGGGAAGGCTGAGCCTGCTTTGCCCAAGTTTAAACTGCTAATTAGTATTTGGCCTTGGAAGCTTGATATCAGATAATAAGTTACAGGCAACAGAAGGACACAGAAACAAGAAAAATGGAGATAATATTAATTCCAGACAGCCTTTTATTTTCTGAAGCACCATTAGTTTACTTATTTACTTGAAAAAGTCTATTTACCACTATTATTTTTTATCCACCACTACCACTCCTGTCCTAGTGAACCAGATGGGATTCTTGTTTGGATTTCAGTGGTCTCTGAAATTGCATACTAAAGTGTCTCGACTTTGTTCAGTACTTTGTGGCTTCAGTTTTCCCATAATTCATGGTCAAAGATAAACTGTTATTTTTGAAAACTCTTTCTTGTGTTGGCAGTCTGCACAGTTACTCTGCCACATGGTTTTCCAGGCATTCAGGTGCTGTTGACCTTGAAAGTTAGACCATGATGAGCTGGGTGACACTATCACAGCAGCTACACATCTTCAGGTGGGGTTTCAGCTATGAGTATGTCCTTAGAGAGCAGACAGGTCACTTTTGGGCTTCTCAACCTCCATTACCAAGGCACAGCAAGCTCCCAAACTCCCTTCCCAAACATGGCTGCACACCACAATGCTGCCAAGCTGCTGGACCAGCCCTGTATTATATTTTTTTGACAAAGTTAAGCTCTGTGCTTCATTTCTCACAAACGCAGTTTTGACTGTAGACAGCACTGGACAAGCAAATCTACCCTTTTCCATGGCAAACAGCCCAACTTTAATATTTTTACTGGCTTACAGCTGGGTAAATTAAGCCCCAGATTTTTATTTATTTATTTTTTAATACTGTGCAACAGAAAATGTACAGCTACTTCACTACAACTGCCAAGGACAACCTTAACAACACTAATGCAATCCAGTCCAGCTCTCAATAGATCTATAAAGGCTAGAGGACCAAAAATTTCAGCTTATCCACCCAAACAAAATGTTGGTTGGGCAGGAAGTCTAATATTTCATTAAGAACCTTTAAAAGAGAAAAAAAAAGAAAAAAAGAAAAGAAAAACGGAAAAAAAGAAAAAAAGAAAACAAAAGCACAAAAAAAAAAAAAACAGCAAAAAAAACCCCAAACCGGCATGCTGGAGATAGTAACAGTCCCAGCTGTAATGCCATGAAATAGCAATTAAAACTTGCTGTTTTAATTAGCTTTTTACTTACCCAAGCCTTCCCAGCATTTCAAGCTCTGGAACTTGTGGTCCATATGTCTCCACTTGCAGAGGTTGATACTCATACAAAGCTTCCTCTAGCTTTTGAATAGGAGCTAGTGAAATAGGCTGACCCTGTTAAAAAAAAGAAAAAAAAAGTAAAACATTTCTGTATACCAGGTCAAGGTTTTGCTTTATAAAAATGCAGCACACGAATGAGCTTATACCATTGACCTGGATCCAGGCATCCCATTAGGAATGGGATGTATTCTTCTGTATCACTCATTTCTTCATGATTTAAGTTTTTTACTGGGATCTACAGATTGGAAGTAATGTTTCATTAGCTTTAGCTGCTTGGACAAGGTAGGAAGGAAAGGAGAAAGTCTTACTGAAGGCAGGCTTACCACGAGAGAGTATGTCTGCTCAGTAATAAAATTATTATTAGGTAAAAATTTCATTTATCAGAAGTAATATCAAACAAATGTCAGTGAGCAACTGTATTTGATTCTGTAATCAATGATTTCCTGCAAGCCCTAATTAGGAAGGGAAGCTGCTTTCATTTCTCTCTGCAGGCTTTGTAAGCTCCCATACATAATGGCTCTCAGGATAGATCTTTACAGTGCAATACAATTAATTCATTCAGCAAATTCCCATTTGTTTCATAACTAAAAATATAGAAACACACAACCATAAAACTTTCATTCCAGATGTACTTTTGCAAGCCCTACAGCCCACTGAGAAACAGCTCGACTTCTCTCCCACCCCCAAGTCCCTATCACTCTGAGCTCTCACAAAACAGGAGACTTGTGGCTGGAAAGGAGGGGTCAGGAGGATATGAGATAGAGCCAAAGTTAACAGATGTTGCTGCGTGACATTCTACACTGATTTGTTGATCTTTCACACAGTTTCAATTTTCTACTGTATTCTATGGTGCTCACAAAAATTAGCAGCAGCAGCAAAAAGACAGAGAAACTGTGAGCCCCTCCAAAGCAGCCTGGCTTCCCCTGTAGAAACTGAGCTACACATCTGCAAAACGCAGGAATTTAGAAAAGTAGTAATATTGTTTTTGTAGACTTTTTGTCTGCAACAGGAGAGCGGAAGCTTTCCATGGTGTAATGCTGTGTATAACCCTGGCTCCCACTGCTGATCACATACTGAGCTCCATTTCCCTGGGGCAACTCGTGGAAGCATCTACTCCCTCAAACTAAAGGCTCCTAATGTGGGACACTGGGTTAAAATTAACTAAAGAGAGAATAAAAAGTCAGTAGAAGGGGAAAGCTGTTAATTAAATTTGTGGTTGAGGCCAGTGACCCTTCCGAATTTGGAGCATGGATATTTTTGTTTAGAGAGTTGCAGAACTGAAGATGTAAGTTCTTGAGAAGCACTACCATGGATCTAGGCTGATCTCCATGGACAGAGCAGCAGCTCAAGTTTTCCACTGAAACCCCTCTGTGTTTCTGGTGAGAACAGATCTGCCCCTTTTTCTGCACTGCTGGGGAGCCTGGTGGGGCTCCTGCCAACACTGCTACGGTGACAGTGTCCTGAAGGCAAAACGTGGTGAAGGAAGTTCTCAAGTTAGCTATGAGCCACTCCAACTTTCAGAGTTAGCATATGTATCACTGCTATTTCTGTGCCAAAAGCTGGCACTGCAATATTAAAAGCAGGCAACACACACAATCCAAAAAAAAAAAAAAAAAAAAAAAAAAAGGCAAGAAAGAAAGATTAAAAATTCACCTTTAATTTCCCTTCATGGGAAGCACAGGTTCTTTTTATATTGTTAGAAGTTGTCTATTTATACTGCCCAAGTTCAAGAAAATACTGCTCTTTGTAACCAGTTTCATGTGGGCATGTGACACTCTTTGTAAGAGATTAATGTTGACATAATACTTTTAGACCTATATTTTTAACAATATCATTACCTCTAACCAAACCAAAGAGAAAGACACATCAACATTTCCCATGCCTACACCCTCATGTGGTGAATGAAAAGTCTGAGTCTTCCCAAATACGGGGCAATTTTATTCCAGCCATAGAAAAGAAAAATCACTTTCCGGCAAAGAGCAAAAACCATGATAAATATTTTGGGAAATCACTTGTGTGTGGAAAAAAAAAAAAGAAGAGCAGCTCAGATTGCAGGAGCCATATCTCTGGAGGGCATCACCAGAACAGCTGCTCACTGTTAGTGGAGTTGCCACTGGTGCATTCCTGACACGTTTTTAACAAGAGTGACTTTTGCTGATGCTGGCCAAGAGACACAGGAAAGCTCACAACAAACGCACAAGGCTCACCACAAGCCTCCATCCCCACCACCATTTATGCTGCTAGAGATGTCCATCTCCATCTGGGAACTTCTGGGCAGAGAGGATGAAAGTGTTTCATTTTTCTTCCTCTCTCTGTGGGGTTTTCAAGGTGCCAAGGGAGAGGAGGGACCACCAACAAATGCATGGGAGCTGCCTGTGAATGATGGGGAGGGTGACTGCTCAGCACACCAGCAGTAAGGTGGCCAGTGTCTGTGCCATGGAGAAGCCACCAAGCCATATCAGGACCTTTCTGTGCAGTACTGCAAAAGCAATGCACTGTGGTGGCCCTGAGAGGAGAACATCAGCAGAGGAGCAGCATACAGAAACTGCCCATCCTTGACCTGGTCAGACCTCATGTCCATCACAGGCCAGGATATTTTGTGCTCCTGTAGGAAGCCCAGGGACTGCCAGTTCAGGCAAAGCACCTTCTTTTGAAAGGCATCCAAACTAGACTTGGAAGATTTTAGATCATTAAGGTCCAGGCACATCACCCCTAGATGAGTTGCTCCAGCAGTTAATTATCTTCACCATTTAATATTGGTAACTCATTTCTTGTTCATTAAGATCAGTTTCAAAGCACTGACTCCCTCCTGCATCATTCTCACCTATATCCTAGGCCAGTGTTAGGAACCAGGAGGTACTTTTGCACAGCAAAGCAACTGCATGAGTTTGCATTCAGCCAGGAGATCTGCACCTCAAGATTGTGAAGCTGTATGACACAGCTCATTTGTTTTCATTTCCCAAAATCACAACTTTAGCTGGTGGGCTTTGACAACATGGATTACATTTCACTTCTCAATGGGAAGGAAAAAGCAGGAGCAAAACAAAACAAAATAAAACCCACCACAGCCTTGTTCCTGCTCTATAGCTGTCTGGCCTAGCTAGCTTCAGGTAAAGGCATTTTTCTATCAACTGGATTTTATTCTGCCTTGATTAGGGAAAGGGTTAGAGAGAAGCATAAGAGTTAAAATATAAACTCCCACCTGAAAGGGGCTGATCCTGATCAAGCCCTGCAACTCCATCAACTCTGTAGACATTTTGGATGTGAACAAGCTGCATCTACACTGCCAACTTCTTGCAAGGCAAGCACAGCCATGCAAGCTCCTGAGCCCCCAGGCTTCCAATTTGTTTATCCCTGAGCAGATTAAAGCGTGGTCACAACAACACTGGGTATGGCACAGATCAGTGCAAAAGAGCTGAGATGGAAACCTATGAAAGCTTACCAGTGAAAAGTGTCACCTTTCCTGCTCACACTGATGTTGGGATAAAGTGCATTTACAAAAAACCAAACCAAAACAAAAACTTATTGAAGTTCAAAGGCTCAATTTGACTCATCTCAGCTAAAAGCTATTTGACCAGTAGCATTTTTGTTTTGTGTCTCTGTCCTGAGTGGTCCCTAGCCACTGGTATAAAGGGACTGGTATTAAAGTAAAAAAGACTGGTAACTTGTGTAACTTCAGACACATCACAAGAGACAATATCTTACTTAGGATTTACACAGCACTTTTAGCAGGGCAAAAACCATTTCATGTCTATGAGGTAAGATTTTTAAATTTCCTGTATTCCATCTAAATAGCCAGCCTTACCTCTTTCCAGCATTAGGAGGCATTTATCAGCAAGCTAAAACCAAAATGAAAGCAGCAGGTCCAGGATCCTGCTTTTGCATTGCTTTCTCCTGACAAACCAAAGATCTGACGTTGTGGTCATGAGTAAGTATTTCTAATTCCTCTTGGATGCTGTAATGTTTGTGCAAAAGAAGCTGACAATATCCAAATGGAGATGGAAAAGGCTTCCAAGAACACAGACAACAGATTTTTCCTGCCTCCTCTCCTTCCCACCCCTATCTTTGTGGCATATGAGTTTTTTCTCTGGGATTATTTTAGGCACCGTAGCTGTCTATTACATTTTGGAATGTATGTAACCACAAAACACACTGCTAATTAGTAGGAAGGCATTTGCTTATCCTTATGACTTTGTTTATGTAACAACTGCACAGCAGTGGATTTGTGAGCAACTGACTTTCCATTCATGTGCTGCGTGTTTTTAGATGAGAGAAACACAGAATTAAATTGGGATGGAGGTTAAGTAACATCTTTGCATCACAAATAAAACTGACTGCCAGACTTACTTTTCAGTATTCTAGATAAACTCTTTGAGACATCCCTCAGTTTAAAGAGTAAAAACAAAAGCAGTAGTCACTTTTTGTTTCAGACTGTGATACAAAATGGCATTAAGGAAAAAACCCATGTATTACATACAGAGAAGAGCTGCCCTTGCAGTGACATGGAGTTTATTAAAAAAAAAAAAAAAAAAAAAAAAGTCCTTTTAGGAAAAGTTGCAGCTATTAGAGCATCAAAATTATAGTGTAGCAGTGCACTTTTCACACAGGGGTTTGGGAAGGGACTCTTGGCAAAAGCCAGGTATATCAGTATTTGCCTGCTGGCAGAAAGAGGTTATTTTAGCATACAGATTCCAGAAATACCACCTCAAGGTGCAGTGTTCACACTTCTTCCCATCCTGCTGCCTCTCTCTTTCCCTGTCTCCAGAAGGGCATTGCCTTCCTTCACCTCCTTCCCTTGGCAGCAAAAAAAACAACTGACAGTCTTCTCAGAAATCTATCAAGTGCCAAGGAGGAGGAGAAAGGAGATTGACACCAAAAATGCACTAGTAGGGGAAAGAGGAGGAGCAGCTATGCCACAAAAACATCCCCAGGCAAGAGACAAAAACCAGAGATCGGGGTCAGTAAAACTTGCCCAGACAAAGCATGTTTCTGTACTGGAAGTGGCTGGACTGCATGTTGCAGCCAATCTTTCTGCTTTTTTTAATTTCTCCCTGCTTAGGAACTTACTCAGGTAAATCTGCCATCACTGTACCACCAGAACACAGCACACAGCTCAGATAGCAGGAAGAGGAATATTTCTGTGCTAAGTCTCATCAAGTCTGTTTGCAGCAATGTTAATTTTATTTAACTCTTTTCACCATCAGGCTGTCCTCCCCAGCCTGGCCTAAGGAACATGGGGCTAGATGAAAAGAAACTGAACACTGTAGCATGAGGTTGCTAAAAAACAACACTGAGCATCACTTCAACTGTATGCAGCGTGCCAGAAAGGTTAACAAAGACCCTTTTTGATACCCTGTCATTTGAGTGTGTAATTATCCAAATACTTTTGAGTGAATGTTAAAATAATTCTACAAATTCCTTGAATTTTCCAGTATAAGCAATCTTAGGAAACTATTGCATTACTAAGCTCCAGGTTTTGGAAAGATAGAGTTTGGGGGTTTTCTTTTCAGTTCCCACCCTCTCAGTTCACTATTGACAAATCCCTGTCAGCAATGCTGGTATGGCTCCTGATTCTGATTAACTATTTTCTTTGAGTACAGTAACACTCAGGAAAAGGAGAATGAAACTGATAGATTTGGAGGGCTCAGTTAATATTATTTTAACCTTTACCCTCCCAGTCTTCCACAGCTCTGTTAAATAAACACAAAGAAGTCAAAATAAAATGTATAATTCCATTCCTTAGCCTAAATTTCCTACCCTAGCCTTTTCCAAAGACTTGAATATCTGAAATTAACTACTCTCTTCTGCTTCTGAAAACCAACAACAAATCTAATTTCTTTACTCCATTGTGAAAAGTGCTATGGAGATACCCAGCAGCAAGACAGAAATAGTAGAAATGACAGTAGTAGAAGTGACACAGGAACCACCAAAATCAACTAAAGTTTTCCTGTTGCTCTCAAAACCAGATTCTGACCACATGTGGTCGGACAAGTGATGTAAGATTCACATATTCTGCTCCCTGAGGTAGATGATTTCAGATGCTTAGTAGCAATCTGACTAAATTTAAACTTCACCCCCCACACAGAGTAACATAATTTGATTTTTGAATGCCAGAATAGGTTTAAAAGATTTGCCTTCTTTAAGAATTGCAGAAATAGAGCAAGAGCTCCACAGCACAAAAGAAGCTATTAACAAAGACAGTCACATACAAGTGATTTGTTACATGAAAACAGGAATCTGCAAAATTAACCGTGGAGCAATACACCAGCAGTTCTACTCACCTCCAGATTTTTCTTTCACAACTTTCTGACACATGCAATTACCTGACCAGACTAATTTTTAAGCTCCTGACAAAACGCCCCATTTCTCTAATCTCTCAGAAGAAAGCCTGTGTCCATCTAACATGCCAAAATGCAGTTTTTCTGGGTCACAGCCAGTTCTAGGATTTAGTGATTACTCTCCTCACAGAAAAGCCGGGTGCCCTTTCTTCACACCAAAGGATTTTAGTGCCTCTTTGGCACTGCCCTCTCCAGAGCTGGCTGCTGGAGCCCAGTAAGGACTGAGAGGATAGTCTGGATGTTTGCTGCAAGGAATCACTTGCTCATTTTCAGCAGAGACTCCAGAGTTCTGGCAGGAACTCCCAAGCTTTCCTCAAAATCACGAGCACTGGTCAAAGAATTGCTCGGTACACAAGATACCAGCATTTTTGGTAACAAAGAATTAAAACACAGCAGCATTTTAATGGAACTAACAGGACTGCAGATCACCCTCCTGGTTTTCAGCACTCGTTTTGCAATCCTGCTCCCACCTCAGTCTCAGCTCCCAAGCACTTACTCGCTCTTGTGGGATCCACCCTGCTGTATGCACAAGTTCAGCTGCTTCTGCACTTCTTGCTCTGGTTCCCAGGAGCTCTACCCTGCATGCAATATTTATTTGCCTACTTTCAGGTAGATTGAAGAGCCATGCCATGAACTGGCTGCTGTTTGGTATTTGGACACCCTGGGAGGGCCAAATGTACTGGCAAACACCAACTCATGCATTCTTTTGCTCTTCAGAGGGTTTGACATGACCTCAGGGCACAAGCACGGGCTCTCCTCATTTTTTGGTTTCTCTATAGGTGACAAAGTTGATGTTCTGTTCACTTTGTTATGCCATTTCCCAGTGTGCTATGTTAGTCATACAGCATTAAACAGAATTAAGCAAACTTTTGTTGCATCTCTACCACCAGACTTCTGGAGCCTTGATCACTTTAACTTAGCTATCAATAAAGCACAAGCTCTGCAGCAGCCAGGCTAATTACAGGATTAAAGGCTTTAATATAATATTGGTTTAGATACCCACATTAAGAGCCCTAATTTTTCAAGAGATGTGAAATAGAAATCAATTTGACAAATGCCACTTTGTGTATTATGACCCATAACAGGAAGGGAGGGACAGATGCACCAGTGGAGGTCACAGCACAACAAGAGCTGCACACCTCTCACCAACCAGCAGCAACTGTTTGAGTCTTGGAACAGAAGAACCTACTGGTGTTCCTATCCTTATGCAAGAAAATTATTTAGGATTTATTAGAGAAAAGCAGAACCTGCAAAAATTAGCTGCTTTATTGGTAGGAGCAAAGCTCATAAAGAACCATACATCACTGCACTCCACTGTCTGCTCTTTCCTGGGATCCTTTAAAGCAGCTCCCCCCATTCAAACAGCCACAGCTATACAGTATCCTTCTTAAGGAATGCAGAGTCTGACAGATGATTTAAAAAGAAACATTGCTTAAAATAACAAAACTGAACAGAAAGCTGACCTCAGACTGTAGAAGATGAGAAACACCGTGTGTGTGTGTGAAAATAGGAGACATATTCCCTGCTTACTGAGTGTACAACTTAGAACCAGATAAAAGTTGATGGATGCAAAACACCACATTCAGCATGGCTTATGTCTGCCTGATGGAACAAAAAGTGGGATTCCTTGAATAGCTAGATTCTAAGGAGGGACTGCTAAAGGTTGATAACTGTCTGGCAGAAGGAAGCAGGGAAGTTTTTATGGCAATAGGGGCAAAAAAAATAAAAGGAATAAACTATGAAGAAAAGGACAATAAAGACAGATGAAAGGAAGAATATGAAGAATAGTAGGGAAAAAAACAGAGTGACTATTGGAAACAGGCAAAAAGATAAAAAAGAGTAATTTAGAAAAACTGAAGTTTAAAGCAGAAAAATGAAGAAAGCATCATCAGGCACCAGCAGCACATGAGATCTGCCACGGTGTTAGCAGATCACATTTACATTTGTAGACAAATTTTAAATGAAAACTGAAACCTGTTAGCTGTATATTTAGAAATTACAGCTTTTAACAAAGTGGTATATAGCTTAATTCTAGGCTTTTTTCCTCATTTGCATGCAGATCATGCAAGTAGACATTAGCTGATTATTCTGGGGACACGAAGAGATGCACTGCAAAAATAATACACAGCTCTGCTTTGAAAATACACATTAATTTTACTAAACTAAACAAAAGAACTCCCTGAAGGCAGAAGCAACTGTGTTTTTAATCTCTATAAAACATACCCTTTTGTCCTTCCAAAGGGGTTTTGTTTCTTTCTGTGCAATTTTTCATCTAGCTTTCCAATGGCTATCCCAAAATCATGCTTCAACCCACGGACACACGACAGCATCCAGAGTAGCACACAGTGGCATCTGAATTTTAGCAGTACTTTGGAAAGGATTCACAGAGCTCCACAAGATCAGAAAGTCTATTTGTAACCCTCACTGATCCCGAGAGCACTGCAGAGCTCTTTGTGTACCCAAGAACTACCATGGTCTATCACAACGCTCTCCTTTCGGTGGCTACAGCTTTGCAGCTCCCTGAAGCACAATAACCAGGAAAGTTTAAAGGACAAAGATAAAGGAATTATTCCTGCCACAAAAAAAAAAAAAAAAAAAATCCACAATCTCACTTAGAGAAAATAGAAGCTGGTAGCAAAACAGTGGTACAATCACACAGTAATTTCACTTAGTCCAAGAAAAATCTTATTTATCTGTTTATAAAATAAAGAGATACTTCATCTGTTTTTTCTCCTTCACTGGCTCCTTTGTGAACCCTATTGCTAAGACTTGTATTTAAACAAAAAAAAGCAAGTGTCACCACAGATTCCAAAAGAGGAGACTGATGTGGAAGCAACTGTAGCACAAACATCAGATTTTAAGCAAGTTAGAGAGGGTGCCTGAGTATGTCCTGCTACAGACTCGAAATGAGAGAGTTTTGCCTGAAAAACAACACTTCCATTGAAGAAAGGAGTTATACTGTATGTTCTGATATAAGTACTGGATGAACCCACATCAGCAGAACGTCTCAAAATTTAATAATAGACAACCCAGGGAAAAAAAAATAAATCACTTGAATGCAGTGTGCTGTAAAACCAGGGCTTGCACTGACATTGCATGCCACAGCTACTTACTCCTTCTTGGGAAACACCACAAACAAGCTGTAATCCAAGAAAAAGGAAGCCCCGGGAAGAAGTATTAATTACATTTGTTAATCAAAGGAATAAACATATAGGAAGGTTTTCATTTCTTTGACTTTCATAAATTATTTCCATACAGTAAAATATGTACTAACCTCTCCACAGATGATGCAAATGTCTTGCCCTGGCTCAGGGCAGCTGCTGCTCTGAGAAACAAACCAAAATGAGCTGATCATTTGTTTTCCCTAAAAACTCATAATATTGGACCAAATAAAGAAAAGTATGGCTTACTATACAGTTGACAAGGTATGCCTAACATCTTTGTGCACTTAAAAACTATAATTTAATTAACTTTACCTGTAAGCCTTGGGGGGGGGGGGTGAGAGAGAGGAAAAAAAAATACAAATTAATTTTTGTCTCTCCAAAAATAGTTCAGGGTCCAAATCCCTATACAAGAAGCAATAAAAATAGTTTGGTTTCTGGTAGCAATAACAAAAACGAGGGCAAGATTAATTCTTACACTTTTATAGCAAACAATCTAAAGCAGATGTTCGAGAATAAAAGCGAGATGTCAAAGTAGTTAATAAGTGCTTTTCAAAACCAAACACAAGACAACTTGCAGCTTTATGTGCTTCTATAAAACTCTAAATCACCTCAGTCAGCTTCCACCCTTAGCCCTTCTCTACTCTGTGAAGCTTCACAACTACCAAAATCTTATATTGAAGTCCAAACCACCAGAGTGGTGTCTCCTGAATGAAAGCACATGCAAGTGAGCTTTGCTTATCAGAAATCAGTTGCTCAACCAGGGCCCTTAGAACAGAAATATTTTCATGGTTTGAATATCCAGGATCCCTGGAATAAAGTCCCTACCTTTAAGAAACAGAGCATATTTTGAAGATATCTAAAAAAAGTTCAGCCTCTATTTACATTTCCGCTAGAATACTGTTTTGAGACAGAGATCAAACTTCACATTATAAGGTCAAAACCAACATAAGCATTCCTCAGAATCAGACTTCAAATGGGTATTTGAAGTTATCCACACTTTCTTGTTTGCGAGTTCAAAGAATTGC
Organism: Calypte anna; assembly: GCF_003957555.1. Lineage (NCBI taxonomy): Eukaryota > Metazoa > Chordata > Aves > Apodiformes > Trochilidae > Calypte > Calypte anna. The sequence continues at coordinate 37,704,960 of NC_044251.1, forward strand.
TGATCATAAAGCAAACTTAAAGATATTAAATCTTCTAAGGACAAATTTCACAAAAGACAATGTGTGCATGCAGGAGAATTGAGCCCTTCCACTTTCAATATGGTAAAAGTTTTTATAAGTTAACCATAAGCACACCCTTCCCAAATGAAAACAGCTTTTATTGTGAACACGAAAGACACTGTACTAACTTAAAACACCGTTCACTTAGATCTGCTTTCCAAAGGGCCTTAAGCAGGATTATATTGATTTAAATAAAGTAAATTAGGCAAGATTTGCACTCATGCTTCCCACACAAATAGGATTTGCCAAGCCTTTTGAGTCTAATCACTGGTACAATCACCCAGGTACACAAGAGACTGACTCAGAGCGTGCACACGCTGCTAGACTCACCAGCAAGGGCTGATTTTTGTCTGACCATGAGAAATTGCCTCCTGAGCTGGTCAGCCCAAGTCTCCATCTACCTGGAAGCCATCCATCCAGCAGCTCTGGGCTACTGTGCATCTGCATTGCAGTTCCACTTCATTACATGAAACTCAAACCCATCACTCCAGGCACCGGAGTAACTGATACCACAACGCTCAGCTCCATGGGAGCAAATCAGAAACTTTGGAGTACATATGAACAATAATAGGTTTTTGTGTTTCCTTTCCCAAGTGCTGACAGTTTAGAGGATATTTCCACCCCCATGCTGAACATGAATTTCGTTGTGCCAAGGCAAGCTGTTCAATCTTTCATGCAACGTTTGGTTTAATAATCCAAGGTGGGTTTTATGGGTTTGGTTTTGGATTGCTCAAGATTTTACAAGGAAAATCTAATGAAGGTAAGATATATAACTCTCAGGAAAAAATTATTTTCAGCAAAAGATGGCAAGGTCATGTTGTAAAGCTTTAACAAATAACCAAACACTTTAAATCACCAGCAGCCTAAATAACTTTGCCCCAGCTCTGAATGTAAATGTTTATCAACTGGTAATACAGTGAGAAAACCATGTTTTCCCTTTTGGTTTCACATTAATCTTGGGTCACAGCTAAAACATGACACTACACCAACTCTTTTCTCCTCCTTCTCCTTCTCAGCCATTCTGTTAGCCAAAATATTCACTGCTAGGTGTGAGCAACGATAAGAAGCCAGTGGGTCAGAGAGACCTACAAGCTAAAGAGCCTGCCAGAGCCTAAAAGCAGCTCACCTCCTGAAATCATCTAACCCCCAGCCATTGCCACCTGTAGGCCTGGGGGGATTGTGAGAGAGAGGGAAAAAAAATACAAATTCATGTTCGTCTCTCTGAAAAGAGTTCAGGGTCCAAATCCCTATACTGGTCACAGGCTTTAGCAAAAGTAGAGGCCTGCAGTGACTTTGCTGCTATCAAGTCAAGGAAATTCAGATTTCACTTAACCTTTTGTATCTTAGGTTTAGGCAATACTAAAAGGCAACCCACAAGTACTCTGTAATTCATACAAGTAGTTGAGTCACAGCAAAGGGGCAGCCCAGCCAGGATAATGCATTGCTGAATGTACCTACATTTGTTTCTGTAGAGGGCTCCAGTTTGCTCTTAATTATTCATAATGCTTTGTAATGCATTTGCATGCAGACTGCAGATTTAATTTTAAGAAAATAACCAAGTCTCAGTAATTAGAGCCAAATGCAGTCCTCAAATACTGTTTCTAAATGAGATGCTTTTTGTGTGCATGGGTGATACCTTCGTTTACACACAGATACACACAAATAAAAGGGTATGAGTTAAATACTTTTAAAAAACACTATCACTGAACATCTTGACAGACCTTGTAATGCCCCAGCCCTGTGCACATTTACACAGAGGATCCATTTAAAGGCTCATCAAGCTAACAAGTCTATTTGCTATAAGGAAATTCGATCAAAATTTTATCATAAACTTACCTGGGGCTTAGACCCTGATTTAGCAACACAGATTCAGGTTAGAAAACTACTTTAAGTGCAGCAAGAGCCTCGCACAGGCCAAGGAGCAGTCATGTGCAATTACTTTGTCTGGATTCTTCCCTACAAGTCCAGTCCAACAAAGCCAAGCAAGCCTAGACCTGACTGTGTAAACTGAGCCCATCCACTTTGCTGCAATAACCCGTGGCAATAAACACAACGGCCTAGGAAGCAGAGGCTTGCAGAAACAGGTCCCCAGAGAAACACCCAGCATCCTGGCAACCCCGCTCTCCGCTCCTCATCCTTCCTTCCGAAGATGATTCCAACAGCTCTGAAGTCATGCAGCTCACAACCACGTATCAGAAACCAAAGTGTGCTATTGCTTGGTCCACAGACCTGCCACAAGGCACCATATGGGCACCAGGGACTGAAATGCAACAAGGACAAAGGAGCAGAGCTGAGGGTCAAGCCAAGATTAATTTTAAAGCACAAAGAGGTTTTCTGGGTCAAAGCCAAGACGATCCATATCTTCTGAGATCAAGCATCTCCATCAGTTTTAGTTCAACATTTTTAATATGACTATTTCAGTGATACCATAACTAGTCCATGAAGACTAGCTTTTTTTTTTCCCCCTCAATCCCCAGGATACATAGAGTAAGATGAATTTTACCAAGCTAGCCAAATTGCATGGGTCCTTGCTGAAGCACCCACTGGTATTGGTGTGCTTTCTTCCTTGTTTAAGTAGATGCTTGGCCATGTCTTTCCAGCTGAAGGTGGTCATGAAGAGACTCATACAACAGTATTAAGAGAGATTTTACAAGTGTACATGATTTCCAAGTGCTCTCTCAAGAACAGTTATTTATTACATAAATCATCCTAATTTTATTATCTGGGCTGTCATTCCACGGCCTACACAAACTGAGAAAACATTCCCACTAATGACTACATGTAATGGGTCAATTACTCATACCAAACAGATCAAGCATCTTCAGAGAGCTAATTTGCAGATGAAGTTTCATATTTCTCTAATCATAGATTTAAAATCCTAAAAGACAGTAAGCAATTATAAATCATTAAAACTGACAATTTTTAAAAGCAGTCTAGAATTCTAAGAAAAGGTTTGCTGAGATAGCCATTTATTATATTTCCTTCAGTGCCTTTTTCAAATAAAAGAAGTTAAATTCAGCATTTGACAGTACACGACATATGTCTTACTACCAAAAAAAAAAAAAAAGTAATTGCAAAATGCAATGCAGACAAACCACAATCCTTTAAGCTGATGCTCAGGGGTGTCACCGAGTACTGATGGGATGCACCTAGTCACTTCAAAACACCAGAAGAAAACTTGCTTTCTTTCAAAATGCACGTCACATTTATTTAATGTACTCAATTGCATAAATAGAAAACTGGTGGTTTGATGCAATCAGCACAGTGCCATTTAAAGTCAAGCACATCACAGCACTCTTAAGTCTTTTTGGAAATACCTCTGCTGCTCAGCAGCACCAGCTTTCCACCAGTTGCTGCTCCACATGCTATTGCCAATCAGCTGCATTTGCTGTGGTGCATTCCAAAGTTTACTAATTAATCTCTGCACTAAGCCCCACTGATGGCCCCTTGCCATTTGAAATGATCATCATCTTTTATTTAAAGACATAGTGCTCCTACAGTCACACTCAGACCTTATTTGTAAGAAAAGAAAAGAAGAAAAAAAGGTGTGCCAAATTTCAGGTAATTAAACCCACTTCAGTATTAGTGAGGAGTGTTTTAAATTTGACAAAAGGCAATCGTTTATGGCTTGAGTGTTTACATTAGACATGCTACATTTTGATGTTAATTATCAGGAATCAAGTAAACTTGTATTTTGACCTAGGAGCTACATTCAGCAGAGTATGAGATGCACACTGCTGAAAAAGAGACCATTAATTTCTTGCAAAACAGCATACGTGCTTTTAAGTCATGTGTTTTAAGGATTCCAGCTTATTGCTACACTTCATATGAGGTTTTAAACATTAATTTCACCCAGTCCAACCTCTCGCACCATTGTTCCAGGCTGCTCTTATTCAGCAGTGCACACTGGCTTCGTGACCTTCACAATGACCTCTACAAAAGCAGTTGTGCATTTTACTGTGGTGTAAATCCTCACAGACAAGTCGAACCTGTTCTTTTTGGCATCCAGCCCTTCAGATGAATACTCTGTGGAGATTTATTATGAAAGGGGAATGAAGGGGCATTATTGCACAACATTCATCCCTCACATACAGCTAAGTTCCATCTTTTACAACTTCTGAAGGTTTTTTAAATAAACAGATCTTCTTAATTACACAAATTATTCTTGCTTCTCACCAATTTTCTGTAATTATAGCTCACTCTTGTTTATGAAAAGGCATTCCTTGAAAAAAAGCATGTGTGCTACAGTGTTTTATATTATCATTAATATGTAATATTCATACTTCCTGTTACCATACAGGAGGGATTAGTGTTTCCTAGCACACCATTCACTTACAACACTGAAGTATTATTCCACATTGTAGCAACACACTCTACCCTAAAAGGATCTATTAATTATTTTTGTAATACCATGAAGTTGCTGCAGGATATTAGGCTGTCTCCATAAGAAATACATTCCTAAGGTAAAATGATGAATGACAAAGTTTGCAGGCATTTAATTAGATTTCAGAACAGTAGGGAAGTATTTACAGAGTTATTTTCTGTGGCCTCATCCCGATACTTTGTGTACCGTTAGGCAAATAATTAAAAAAATATAAGAATAATTTAATTTTAAAATATAAGAGCATAAAAGAAATGTAAAAGGCAGATTTTATAAATTCAGTTAATCTGCCTGAGTGGTCAGAGTAGTAACCCTATCATTCACATTATCCACATTCCTTCATGTTTTCTAATTGATCCTTCAGCAAAATGGGCCCTCCTAGGGAAGGTGGGGAAACCAAAACAGAAACATCCAAGGCTGCACTGCTACTCCAGTCCAAAATTCATGTTCAAACTGGTTTTATCTGATAGTCACTTGGTGTTAGCCGGAAACAAAGCATTTTGATTGAAGTAAATATTCCCTGATCTAAATCTCTAAATTCCCCTAAAAAGCTCCCTCCCCCCAGCATCAGCTGTCACGGACAATTGACAATGCACACACACATACCTCTGACTGAAAAAAAAACCCAAAAAACTGCTGTGTGAGTCTCTCCCCATGTCACCCACATGGCAGGTATGGCTTCTCCCTCCCGTTCTTAAAAGCCTCAGCTTCCTCAAGCTTTCCTGCTCCTCTTTTTCTGCCAGCAAAAAAACCAAGACAACAGAATGCACACTAGCAAACATTTACTCCAACAAAACTGTAAGAAAATACACTTTCCAGACAGAGGTTCCTCCAAACAGAATACACAGCAGTGGTTTTCATGGTCTAAATTGACTTCCCACCTGTAGGTCCAACTCTCCTACCTGCAAGCACAGCCCACTCACTCGTTTCTAAGCCTGATGCTACTGGTGAGATGGAGCAGAGATGGGATGAAGGTAAAACCAGCATGGTCATGTAGTCCTGTATTTAACAACTAAGGTAAAGCATCCTGAGCTCTAAACAAGATTTCCTTTTTCAGAAGATATTTCACATTTTTAAAATGTGAAATTGCTGTGCCTTTTGTCTCTTCATGAATAAAGATTAAAGTGCTGCTACATTTATGCTTTGTTCTTCGTGACAAACAAAATAACCCAGATATCATCACTATTATATTCAGAGTCCTTAAAACCAAAAATGTCAGAGAAATAAACAGACTTAATGCATAAGTTATACCTGGCACATCAGCTACAGCTGAATTTAGTTACACAGAGTTTAAAAGCAGCCAGCAACATTCTTCAAGAATATTTCTGTTACTTTAGAAGTGACGTTTCTGTTTAATTTTGTATTTCTAATTGACTTAACTAACCAGACACAAAACAGAATAAAAATTAGCATGAAGCAGACACTATACACCAAGCTATGAGTTAAACTGACATATTAAGCTTTGGTATAGATTGCATCTTAAGAATCTGAGTTTTTTACCCCTTATTCTGAACAGATTCAGATTCCTAGGCTTCAGATATGTTAAAATGTGAATTCAAGCCGAAGGCGTCACCCCACAAGGGGCAGATGAAAGTGAGTACATGAAAACTGAATGGGTGAAGATGAAAGCAGCATGAAGCTCCCACTGCAATCCCCCATCAGCTCTCAAGCCAAGCCTCTTCCTCTTGATTCACAACAAAAGCAAACCCTCCTCATGTTTAATGGAACAACCACACAGGGGACTCCTTGGTATGAAGGTATGAGCAACGTGGTGCCAAAAGACTTTGAACACCAGGATCTAGATGATGAAGCTCTGTACCAAGATCTCCTCTGTCAAGCAGCCCACGCTGAAGCCCTACTACTCTACATCCATATTAGAGAGTTTGGGTATGGCTGGTGGAAAATGCAACAATAAAACTCCCCAGAGTATCCCTTTTCTGAACTTCTAGTCATGATCTGGCTCAAACCCCACTCCAAATGGCAGTAGGAAAAACTCCGCCACTCCCAGTGTCACTACCATCATGCTCTTATAGAAACTGCCATCTTTTTGGAAAAGCAGAAAAATTCTCCCAGTATTTACCAATCAATTATTCAAACATTGCTTGTCTGAATTCAAAGGGCCTAGTGTAGGGAAGCATTACAACTCAGACATCTTTAGATACACTCTTGGATGCACATGGCTTCTTTTTTTTTTTTTACTCCAGTCATGCATATATGCCCAGAGGTACCCAAACACAAGCAGCCAAGCCCCAGTGCCAAAGAGTGCCCAGCCATGGGGAGGATGAGATGCCTGCATCAAACCTGTTTAGATCTGTCAGCATGTCTACACAGCACAGACCAGCACCTCTTGTTTACTTGAGAGCTGCTTCTGACAGTCTTGCAGAGGATCACATTTCTGTGATTCTCTTTCAATGCCTTGGAGAAAAGAGAGCGATGCTCTATTTATTTATGCCTCTCTTTCAAGAGATGAAACAGGAGAAGGGACCTCAGACCTAAAAATATATATGATGCTTTCCTCGTGTGGACAGCCCTCAGTTTTAAACTGTTCCTCCCTCCAACCTACTTACCTTTCCACTGCCTCCCAATTCCACACACCCTCCCTTTAAACACATCATCTGTCTCCTGCAGGAACTGCCTCACCCTCCCAGAATAATACAGGAATCCTTTTTCTTAAACAAGCCCATCACTTCATTTTCTACTAATCACTGCAAATGTTGCAAGTTCCAGCTTCCTGGCCCCCACCCAGCTAATTTAGATAGATGGTTCCACATGTGCTCTCTGTCCCTCCATTTCCTGCCCATGCAGCTACACACATTTGTCTAAGTGAGTCAAAGCAGGTCTCTCTGTAGTCATAATATTCTTAAATATATATTTTTAAAGAGAGCCTGCATAAAATGCAGCATATTACCATGCTATGATCCACTTGGCAAAAAGCAGAGAGTTTTACTGCTCTGCCACACATTCTGCTGAACTGTAACATGCCACAAACTACAACTGAGACTCCTATTTCCCCAAAATGTTACCAATGCTACCAAAATGTAGCAACCAAGTTCAAGCAAAGCAGAAGAATAAATTAAAATAGTCAAATTCTCCACTTTGACACTGTTACCCAGTGTCTTCCTCTAAAAAAAATTAACTTTTTAAGCCAAATAAAGATAAACCAAACTCACCAACTTTCTTCATAGGGTAATTCCCCTTTCATTAGTAGCTGATGCCTTCAATGTCCTCCCAGCAACACTTTGACACACTGAGTCCAGACTACCTAGATACAGGGAAAATCACCTTTTGATGTCCAGTGTTGATTGCCTGAAACAATATTCCATTCTCCCATCCTCTGCACCTGAACAAACATCCTTCAGGAAAATTACCTCTAAAGTCTGCTTGGTACAAAACATTGTCTCTTTAATCCAAAATACAATCTGCTTTAAGTACCCTATCACAATCCAAGTGCATCTCAAATGAGTACTGACTTGAAAACTAAGGTCCGCAACAGCTCCTCTGAAATATATCTTTATTTTTAAATGCATTTTTAAATTACAAATTTAGGGGCTTTTTTAAGCTTTAAGGTTGAGTCCTCTGAGACCCTGTATCAAACATTCATTTATCTGCTGTGTTCACTTACACTTAAGTTAAGGTGCAGAAAGGTGGTACATGCACACACACAGCATGACCTCAGTCAACACACTGAAGATTTATTTCCTTGTAGGGAATGAAAACACCAGCGAGGCTGGTGGACCTTCTGAGATTAAAGCAAAACAGAGGATGCTGTGGGAAACTCAAGTCCTGCATGTACACCTCTGCCTGCAGCCAGACCCTTGTTAACAACTGTTTTGGGATCACATCTGAACCCACCAAAATGTGCACACACCATCCCCTCCTGCCCTTGGGGATCAGACTTTTAGCACAGGATCTCATCCAGACAGATGACTACCAGAACCCCCAGATGCCCTTTTTCTGTCCCAGAGCTCTTCAGTAATCCCCACTCAGGAGCCACTAAATCCTTCTTCCTTGGAACTCCCATCCCGCTCATTCCCACCATTCTGCAAGCCTTGCCCCAGATCTCCTCTCAAAAGTCTCTCAAAACCAGACAGACAGACACAACCAACTGACTGGGGACTCAGTCATCTGTGAAGCCATTAGCCCAGCTCTGCCATTCCAGGTCACCAGCCCTCCTCCAGGTAAACAAAAGAGAAGATCAAAGGATGACACAAAACTACTTTGATCAGCAGCAACAGAAGAAGGGATTTGAAGAAAACATGCCATGTTCTCACCAATGAAAAGGAATGCTAAGAAAGAGGGATCACGGTACTAAGAAGACACGTTCTTCTCTGCACATACACAAATTTACTACTTTATCTTGCCTAAATGGCATCAAATCCTTCATTGCTCTTACTACAATTCTTTAAATGATCTTCCTGCCCTCTTTAAGACAATTTTCCTCTTTAGAGTCCTTTACTCAGCTGATGAATGTAATTTCACATCTGGTCTGTAGAGCAGAGGCAGCCTATCAACCATTTCCAGAAGAAATAATTGCTTATATTGTTGAGTAACAATTAAGACATCTGATCTAAATTCTAAAATACTCAGTCCTGTGAAGTCCTCTTTACATAGTCATCTTTGAGTACATAGAAAGTTCCTAAAATGAGGCAGAGAACAACCTGCCTTTGGCATCTACTTAGGCAGCAAAGGAACTTGCATGGTGTCAGAGAAACACATTTACTATGTCTCCCCTAAAATGTAAAAGTAAGGGCAGTAAGTGCTACCAGAGGCTGCCCCAGGCAGAATACATCTCCAGAGGCCTTTAAGAAGAGGTTGGACTGGAACCAGTCATAAAGCATCCCCAGCTCTGCCTCACAGCAAAGGGAAGGCCATGGCCTCTCAAGACCCTTGCCCAGGACTGTGATTGTACAATTGCACAAATACCACAATGTTGGCACCAAAAGGTTCTCATTTTCATCATTTTTCTTCCCTGAGTTAAAATTCCACCCTCACAGACAAACTTTGTCCACTCATATAATCTCTATCAAAACATACTGAAACTGCTTATACTCGCAGCACACTTTCAGACAAGCTCTTTATTTCTGTTTCACATACTTTCTGGTATGTTTACTTTTAAACAGTGCATCAAGCAGCACTATTTAACAACTTTCTGCATTTAAAATGTGGTTCAATAACTTTGCACTGCTCATTTAGCACAAACTCTAACATTTAACATTTATGATGTTTGCAACTCTTGGCCCAAGCATAGCATCAAAAGAGCATAAACGGACTAAATTGTATCTTGTTAAAAAGAACAGCAGCACTGAAAAAAGTTATATTGGAACAATCTATAAATGTGTTTACATTATATGAATGATTTGCTGTTCCTTCACAAGGCATGTAGGAAGTCAGCACTTCTCAAATGTGTGAAGTATTTCCATGTGCTTCAAGCATGATCTTTCCAAAACAAACAATGATTGAGAAATTTTTATTATTCTTTATTTCCCTGCCAGCTGGTTTTTTGGACTCTCAGCCACCTTCTTTCTTTCAGTCAGATCTCTCCTTATTGCTCACAGTAACACCTACTCAAGCAAAAGCATATTCAGAGCTGTAAGACTCAGAAATAGGAAGATCTCCATCTGATTTACACAGCATTTTCCCCAGGTCACTTTTACAATGTGTCTTTGTGCTATCGTAGCCAGTGGCTGCTCCTGAGGATGGAATTTGGGCATCCTACATTAGGACCCAAAGCCCAGTTCCTGCTGCTGTGTCCCAGTGCCTGCTCCTTTACAGGCAGGGGAGCAAACAATAACCTGGCTGAACCCTTCCAGCAACTTTCCCTTGTCCTGTGCAGAATCTTTTTCTGGGACCAAACCAACACAGTGCAGGACACACAGATAAGCTTCTAAAACTTGAAAAGAATCAGGCAAGCAAGCTCTTGAGCAATTCAATATATGAAACAGAAAACTAAAAAGACCAAACAAACTAAACCCAAAACAAACGAACAAAAGTAAAAGAAAACACCAAAATGTTCCAAACCCTAAGAACAGTTCCATCCCAAAAAGTGACAGCTGAAGTGCAGATCTGCTCCACTGGTGCTACAGCCACTTTACTAACAAGTACATTTGTCTTGCTGTTCACTCCTGTATAATTAACAGTGTTGGCACTATTTCATTTACTAAATTCCAGTCATTACAGCTGTGCAAACTTATGAGCCTAATTTGTATTTATACTAATATGTGTGTATAAACATGTGTTGCCTTAGCCAGGGAAAGAAGCCTTAAAGCAAATGAACAAATATTTATTCTAACAGAACAGTATAAGAGAGCCCAACCATAAAACAGACTCGGGTCAAGCAGCTCTGGTTAAATTTGTCCACCCAACAGTTTCATTTCAATGATGGAATCTTTCTTAAGGCAATTCAAAGAGATCATGCAGAGATGCAGGGATAAACAGAACTGCATTTCCAAAATTCAGTCTCCTTTCCCAAGGCCAGTATCATATAAATGAGAAGAAGAGAAATGGCAAATACTGTAATTTTTTTTCCTACATTAGGAAAAAAATTCATTAAATCTACATAATGTGCTTAAAGTTTACACACTTTGATATAATAGTAATTAAATAGTAAGGCCAGAACCCAATTAAATGTGTTAAGACTTCAGTCTGTGGGTTGGAGAGTACAGGAAGCATTTTCATGATAGATCATTTAAATAAAAGTTTATCTGGCATACACTTCAAAACCAGAGTTCAAAAAATTTAAGCACAGTTCTGCATGTATGTGCTTGATGCTTAACAAAATGTCTTTATTTAAACAAAGGAATAGAGATCTAGTATGACAAATACATTCACTACTGCTAATCATTTTCCATCATGCTACTCAGAGTTGCAGGCACATTGTATATATAATCCTACAAGATTTAAGTGAGCAGCATGTGGATCACAGGACTCTGGGTCACTGTTAAAATCCAGCACATTAGCTGTAACCTGAACTCTATTATTCAGTATTTTTGATGTCTCTCAACTCCTATATTTGAATTCTGTATTCATGTATTGCCAGAAGTGGTGGAGAACAAGCAGTCACAAGTGAATTTCCCTTTTTGCTCTTCAGAAACATGTACCCTTCTCAGCAGATCAACACCATAATAGAAAATTAGCATTAAAGGAAAATGCAATGCATATTCTTACTAGGTATCATGAGAGGGTGCTTAGCAACTGCAGAATCCCATTAGCAGAGTTGGTGTTACAGGGCTACAAGCACCTGCTCTCCAAAAAGATCAACCTGCATCCTCTGTGTAATCTCCACTCCAGGGAAGCTACTGGACCATCAGTGCTGTTGCCCTGTGCATCTTCATGCTGAGACCTGCTGGAAAGCACTGCAACCCCTCTCTCACCAGCACCTTTGGGCTTCCTCTGCAATGGAACTGAAGCCACCATGCACACAGGCACCAAGGCTGCAAGGGGCAGCACAGCAGCTTCCTAGTACAGATCCAGCCAAACTCCTGCTGGAAGCCAGATAATGTTCAGTGCCAGTAAAAACTTTACCTTGACATGCATGCTCTCTAAAACAAGTATGTCTATTCTGAGAGAATCTATATGCCTAAAGAACCACTTCCTTTTGAAAATAAGTGCTGGGATTTTGCTGATTCTAAACCATAGAAAGCTGTGAAAAGGGAAGTATTCTACCCAGCTGCAAAAAAAGACATCATGTATAGCATGAGACAAATGAAGATTAAAACCACTAAATACTCGTACAGAGCGGCATATATCCCCAAGAAATCAATTTCATCTGAAGTGTTTCTGCCTGAAGATAGACCAGCTGAGCGAAGAGTGAAGGTAGAAAATAAAAATAGGTTTAATTTATTTTTTTTTAACTTCAGGCGAATACTAAAAGCACTTAAAGAAACAAACAAACAAAAAAAAAGCCACCAAAACATACCACACCAGAAGCAGCAAACAAACCAACCAAACCAGAGCAGTAAGAATTAGCAAAACAAGGCCTGGAAGGCTGAAAGAGTTCCCAGTCATGCAGACAGGGTGGCAAAGCACCCTTGGGAGCTGCAGTACAGTTATAGTCTTAATAGTAGTGCAACATGCACTTCACTTACCTCACAGTACCTGGCATATGTCTAAGCAACTTTGAAGGAGCACAACTGATTAAAAAGGTATTTTGACAAGGCTTTTTTTGCATTTGGAACAGGATTTTGGATAATTGCTCCACAAGCTATAAAAGAAACAGACTGAAAAACAGGAGCAGCCGCTGAGCAGTTGTTTGCACAGGAAGCAATATTGTAGGGAAAGGCAATAATGAAGAACAGTTAATGTGACCTGAGCTGATGAGGTCAATGTTTTAAAAGAAATAGCTCCACATAATAGAAAATAAGAAACATTATTTCCCATTAGAATAATACTGCAAGTGTAACACTGCAAGAAATCTATTCCCTAAGCTTGTTATGCTCAGCTTAGCAGTAATGTGCATTCCTGAGGTGTCTTTGACATCTCCTGTCTGACACAGATCTATTCTTCAAAAATGTCAATTTGACTGCTCCCTCCTGCAAGCTCCAGCTGTTTCAGACTGCCCACTGCTCTCCCCAGCATCCACTAAGAGCCTGAAGCTACAAGAACTGGACTAAAAGCCTGGTAATATTCAGAAACACAGGAAAGCTGAATCTAACCATTTGCTGCTGTGATTTGGACAGGGAAGCTGAAGCAGATATTTCACTCTTAATTTGCTGCCATTCAGGGGTGCTGTTGACAGGAGATAGAGCCTGGCCCAGCGGAAGAGACAGGGGGTTAGGAATTTAGGAGGGATGGATCCTATTCCTCCTTCCGCTGCTGCTCTGCTGTCTAATCCTGGGTGAGTACATCCCCTCTGGGCATTTGGTTCCCCTCCCTCCCTGACACATTTATTTAAACTACAAGTGCAGAGAGGTGATTACCATCTCAGTAATGATGAAGCATGTACAACACTCTGCGCTGATAAGTCTATTAATAAATATCCCCGCTACTATTAGGTAATAAAACAAAAACTGTGACAGAACGATGTGCTATGCTAGTTTTGAGGTATTTGGATAGAAAATGTGAAAGAACACTCGTGTTCTTTTCCTGTGTATCTGGGGAATCCAATTAGAGACAACTGAGTTTTTAACTACATTAAATTACTTCAAGAATACCATCACTAGAGGCTGAGTCTCCCAGGGAAGTGAGCAAAGAAACATTATAAAACTGGCAGGAACAGCAAAGGCACAAAGCATGCAGCCTCAAGTATGCTGAAGAGAGCATGCATCTGAGCCTGACTAAGGCATTTATGCTTTTTACAAACATGTAAATAGCTGTGCCTCAGGACTCAAAGGTTTACATGTTCCCACTTCCAAATGAATTAAAGAAGTTAAACACATCCACACTTCTCTGAGTTTTTAACCGCAATGGTAATGTAAAGCACAGATGTACATGCACCAAAAAGCTCCTACAGTCCTGTAAACATATAAAAAGAAAACTAAATTACTGTAGTGAAATTAATTCCTGCTGCATTTTCAAACTGCCATTCATGTACAATTCATGAGCACCTCCTTTATACATTAAAATTAGCTTCACGTTAAAGCCACCTCCCAACTTAATGGTCACTATATTCACCAAGAAACACTGCCAGACCTTCCATTTGTTTTGCATATCCTGATAAACCCTAGAAATATTAGAAATGTCATTCAATTCCAACAACCTTTGCTCTTTTTGACAGCTATTTAAAATCTAAAGTACAAGCACTGACAGGAAACAGCACTTTCAGCACTACTGCAACGATTAAGATTGATAGTTTCTTTGGCAGCTTCACACTGACTTGAGATTAGATTTAATAAGACTTAAATATTCAGATATGCTAAAAGCCTAGTCTTAATATGATGAGTATGATAAGCAGAAACCTCTGAAGCACTTTCTCCCCCCATTTGCAGAGCCAAATCAAACTGATTGATTAGGAAGGTATACTTCATGCACAGAAGATATAATTTACTGAAATAAAATTTAAAAGTTAATAAGATTGCAAAGTAAAAACATCTTCCTCTTAAAAGGAAAAAAAAAAAAAAAAAAAAAAAAGAAAAAAAAAACCAAAAAAACCCAAAACCCATTTTAACAAAAGGAAAAGTGAAGGAGATCCTATCCCCATCAGCTAATTGTCTGTCTTGCGCTATAGGGGATGCTCTTGCTTAGCTTACAAGACACTCCCTCCTCCCCCTGCACACATAGGAACTCCACAGCATTAATATGACACCTTAAATAAGCCAACTTCCTTCAGCATTGCCCAGCAGACTAGAACAGGCATGCCTCCTCATTCAGAAACCAAGAAACACGTCTGATTATCAGTCAGGCTGAAGAACATCTCTGACCAAGACCATCCCAGGAAAAACACTCATGGTTCAAGCAGAAAAAAAAAAAACAACAGTGGATTGCAAACAATTGGTATATTTTTTACAACCTTTGTCTAAACACAAGCTCTGGATTACCCAGCAGCTCAGCTAGCTTCTTTTGAAAGAGCATTAAGGAAAACATCTACCAGTGGCCAAGCTATTAAGAAAAAATAAAAGCACAAGGAAAGAAAGTACGTAGTGGTTCAAATGTGCACTGCTGAAACTCTGACAGCGAGCATAAAACAGACATTTACAGAAACTATACTTAATTTGCACAACTGTTGAACCAAACAGAGCACAAACTAGAACTGTTCTTCTGCAGAAATTCTCAGTACTTCCCTAGAGCTGCTGCCACCAATATAAGTGGTGTGAACCCCATAGCTTAGAGATGAACAAAGCTAAAGAACTATAAAGAGCTCTGCCCTTGAAGGGCAGCACAACAAAAGTTCTACGTTTTTCAAGCATACAACTATGCAAAATAAATGGAATGGGTGTCTCAGGTTTTTAGAAAAAACACTCAATCTGGAACATTTTAAGTATCTTGTAAGGCAAGGTGGGAACTCACCTTACACAGTCACTAGAATACACTGTGGCAGCTCATCAACCACACCAAACCACATACAACCAGCAGTGTTGTTTTTTTACAAAACTTTCTTCTGAGCCAAACAACTTTCATTTGACTACTGTAACTTTCCAAGAGGCATCCCAGTCCTGATCTGAAAACATCAATAATTAAAGATTCCATCGCATTCCGGAGCCAATTTTAATAGTGACGTCAATTAACCAGTGGAACATTGTGAACTTTAGGCCTTATTTGTTCCTTCAGTTCCTATTTAGATCCTATTTGTTTAACTAAGGTTACTGGTGCTTGCTACATTTACTGTTGCACTGTTTAGATTTGGCAGGGTTCTATGTTAAGGAGGTACTTAATGTAAATTGAGTCATATCTTAACCTCCTCTTAAACTAGAGGCAGAGCACAGTACAAAACACATCCTTCTGCCTGTGAATGGACTGTTGTGACTCAGCTCCTCTGTGGATTATTTCTGATGTTTGAATTCAAGATGCAGTTGGCAGAACTCTTCAGTCCAGGGATCTTCTCAGTATGGCATTCAGGAGGAAAAGTCCTTTCCTATTTATTGCTGTACCAGTTGTATCCGAGGCCCTTCCACACACACATCCTCTGATTTACTTTCCTCACTAAGCTTCCAAATCTTCTTCACAGAGCTTGTTACTTACTCTTTTGTTTATAATTTTGTATTAAGTCATATTAAAATATGTTTCATTCAGACGAGGCCAGCCTGTCAAAGCAGCCCTGTAAAGTGCCAGATTTATCATCCATAGAAATTCAACATCTGCTTCCAAACACTCAGCTGTGTCCTAGAAGAACACCCACAGAAACATTCTCATGTTGTAGTAACCAGCAACTACTTTAGAAATTACAAGTTAGCCAGTTAATTTTGCACAATGTTATTATCATTGTATAATGTAATATAATTTTTATTACAGTTCTAAAAATAAATGTCATGTAATATCTAGATCAAGCTCCCTGTAAACAAAATATGACAACATTCATTTTTCTCAACAAAACCTATGATTTTATAGGCATAAAATCTGTTTTGCTTGATGCAATACATTTTCCATAAGTAGTAGCTCTCGACTTCAAATATTCCTACCCTTAACTTTACTGTTAGCTGTACCTCTTCCTACCTTTTTTTAATTGTTCTTTTTTAATTTAGGACTAAGGTCACCATGAGGGTTTTTTTGTTTGTCTGGGACTGAATAAATTAAATTAGTAATCTACTCACACTTTCTTAAAAAAGTAACAATCAGTTGTCTGGAGTATCCCTGTTATTATTAATGTTATGATGCTAAAAATCTCTTTATCCAAGTCTTCAACCATTCCTGGATGAAATTTACTTAGGGCTGCAGATCTGAGGAATCCACTACTGCACACTGCATTTAATACCCATTTTGAACTGTGTTAGAAAGTATTTCAGCTGTGCTCATCTTGTAGCATAAGGTTATCTTCTTCCTTTTCCCAGAAAGGCCAACAGCTTTAAGAAACTCTGACAATAAATCATAACAAGCACATAGAAAGTGTAATAGTTTTTAAAAATTCAGTTACAATAATTTTTAAACAGAACAAACATTTTCTGCCTACTGTCTTTTCTATAGAAACAGAAAAGATCTCAGGAAGCATTATCAATCTCACCCAGACTCTTAGATTTTAAAAGAAAAAGAAGATAAGGGTTATACTACAGGAAAGTACAAAAACAAGTGGCAAAATTTTGCAAAAGCTAAAATTACCTTTAGAAAAAATATTCTGCAAATGTTTTTGCATTGTGAACTCTTTGGGGGATAATAAGCACAGCACAGATATCCCTGAGAGAAAAACTGATTAATTTATGAGAGATTAGTTTGAGGCAAAAGTTTTTTGTTTGTTGAGTAGGGTGTAGAGTATGTACCACGTTGAGATAAAGAACAGGACTGCTGACACATCCTCAGCTGTCCCTGCAGCAGCAGCACATTTGAAAAAATACTTGTTGCTTCCTAGATTCCAATAGCAATTACAAGAACAACCTTGACCACTCAGCTACATTTTCTAAGTTGCCTGTCAGTGCCTGAAGTAAATATAAATAAAGTGCAACCTTTTCTTGAACTTACAAAATTTCAATTTCCAGAATTTTTACAAAAATGAGAGACACAACTAATTCAGAATAGAGCACAACTTTGCACAGAAAAAGCTGTAACTTTTTTTTTTTTTTTTACAATTACATAATGAAAACAACTCACATTTTCCAACTGGCAGAAGAACCAAATTCTTAAATTAGTTCTTAATTACTTATTTAATTGGAAGAGAACAGCCTATTTCATATAATATGCAACCCAGGTTTAAATAATTTCTAAATTTCATGGGGGAAATCTTCATTCTTCTGAAAAGTGTTAAAAAAAAAAAAAAAAGGAGCAAGCAAGTCTTACCATTTTGATGCCAGTAGAAAATGTGACTGGTTTGACAGGTTTGGGTTTTTCCACTTGCATTTCTAGCTGAGTAGATCTGTCCTTGTGCTGAGCTAAAAGCAGTGAAGCAGGAAGACTGGAGCTCTCCTGTAAATATGAGGAAAAAAATTAAATGCTAAAACATAACAAATATTAATGCTACATATTCTTCAAAATTGCAGGCTGTGCCTGAAAGGCCATCAATAGTAGAGCAGTGTAATGGTAAGTATCCTCTCTACAAGGAACAGTTTACCAAAACCAATCATTTTCTGTAATAAGAAAAAGCTGCAGCAAGCCCATAAATCAGAGTAACCTGCAAACAACCATTTTTATAGAATCCACATTAAAGACAATATAACAGGCTCCTTATTCCAACTGGTCAATGCAACTATATTTATTAAAATTAAAAAAAAATAATTAGAACTTAATCAGAGAAGGAATAATACCAAGTACTATAACTTGGATCAGATGTTTATCTAAGACACATTCTTTCTACCAATGAACTCAGACCAGTTTGAAATTGTTTCCCATTAGATTTCACCTGAGGCCGTTTGGAAATGATCCTTGCTCAGCTTTGCACAATGGCACTATTGTAAGTGCAACCAACAGCATATTTATTTTCTCCTTCACCAGCTTATTTTTAGGGAAGCCAGCCAATTTTTAAAAAATATATAAGAAGCAGTAAAATGAATAGTTGAGTAAATGAACTACTTAAACTCTCTGAACAGAACAATTTTACAACAAAACCATTATTAATGTTAGTATATGTGCTGCATTCTTGAGAGAGTCAAAATTATGAGACAAGTCATTTCCTAAAGTGACTACCCCCATGCACATCAAAATCACTGAGACTTCCTTGCTAGAATGACCTTGAAGTTGAGAGCAAGAAAGAACTTCAGACAGACTCTTCACAGGCAGCTCCAGTGCATTACTTTATTCCTAAAGTCCTCAAATGTCACATATACTTCTGTTTCACATGACCAAGCAGATACTGAATTATGAACCATATCTGTTACTCACAAAACCAAATTTTAATAAACTGGACTGAGATTTTTTTTTTTACACCTTCACAGTTCAGGGTAAGAGGTGGAAGATTTTATTGTTTTGGTGTTTATGGTATCCTAGAGAAATCTTCTGAAGTGCATGAACAGTCATGTCATACAATGACTTTTACCATCACTCTCCAGTCCTCTTTCCCCTCTATTATTTGTCACACTCACTTCATCTTATTAATGGACTGCAAGTGCTAAAAGCAGAAAAATCTTGTATGATGAGATGTGGTCCAGAGTCACAAATACAACTAAGGCACAGGATCCTTCTCACATTTCTGTGATTAACCAGAAGAAGGAAGGGGAAGAGGTTAAAAACTTAAATTACAAAAGTAAGAAATACAGCTAGGAGAAAAGACCATGAATGGATTAGTTTGCAATCTGCATCTTCAAAGCACTGTACATGTCTGTAACCACCACGCAGCAGCATGTGCTGCTGTCAGAAGAGTTTAACGATGTGATCTTTTAATCTTCAGATTTAATATACTGGGGGAGAAGGGAAGAGTGTGAAGCTTTTTGTGGTTCGTTTTCCTTCTCACATTCCTTAGGCACTCACTGTATTTCTAATACAATAACTAAATGAAGCCAATTTTTGTACCAGCTTCTCAAGAGTTCATACAATGGCCAGTAACCAAATTACACAACTGTGGGAAACCCACAGTGTGCCAGCAAGCCACCATGTCCATGATTGTTTGTGCTATCTAATAGGCACACAGCCCTTCAGTTAACTATTAACACACAGGGAAGGTCCAATCCTGTAAGCATGGATCCATACTAGCAATTTTCTTTAAAGGAAAATGAACTAACCACATACACAAAGCTGGCTATATGCAAAAATTTCTGAAGAATTCACCTTCAAAACCCACTAAAAGTGGGCATGCTTGATGTCTTTAAAGCACCTTGCCCTTTGACTCCAAGCTATGCCATGGCCCATAGCTTGGGCCCATTTGCCATGTCTGCAATGTCATTTTGCTCATGTCTGGGAAGTACTGGCTCTGGAAGAGGCAAGGGCAAGTCTCACAACACAGAAGACATCTAAGAGCAGGTCTGTAATCCTCTGTATACAGGTTAGAGAGTTTATACAGTAAATAAAGGAAGTGCTTTCATATTTTACTCAGTTCTGATTATTCAAGTCTAGAAGGAACAAAAACAGAAAAACCAAAACACACACACGACTCTCCCAACAATAAAAAAAAATTCATTTGAGACTGTGAGTCTAAATTACAAAAAGATGTTGTGCTTTCAAGTGGTTTTATTGCAACAGAGGTCACTTACAATTAAGGTAATAAAATCTGCCTAGTTTAGAACTGGGAGGCAAAACAAGCAACAGGTAACAGCTTAGGCAAAGCACCTGACTGCTCTTCCAGCAGCTGCAGAGCCTCAGCCGCTTCCAATGCTGTGCTCACCTTCCCAGCAAGTGCCACTGTCCCTCTCCCCCCTGCTTCCATCCCCAGCCAGGATGCTGGAGCATTGGCCCCAGGGCCAGTCCTTTCTTCATGAGCCACTGTGCTCCCCAGGCTGAGCAGGGACCAAGCCCACTGCACCATGTTTTAAATACCAAACATTTCTTCACATTTCCCTGCCTCTGGACTATCTAAAGTATAAGCTCTTGGAAGATGGGGGCACTTTTCTTCTTTATTGACCTTTACTATTATTCAACTTTACTACTGTTATACCATAAATAATCCATACAAGAAACTGAATCTCCTCAGTAATTAGGATTTAAGCATTAAAGGTAAAATTATTGCCTTGGAAGAGGAAAGATCCAGCATCACAGAATTGTCACAGTTGGAAAGGAACTCTAAAGTCACCATGTCCAACTGTCAACATCCTCCCTGCTGGAATAAAGTATTTGTATTTATATCAGTGTCTGTGCCACACAGCAGAGCATGTCCTGAAGTGCCTCATCTAAATTTTCTTCCAGGGATGGTGACTCCACCACCCCCCTGGCCAGTCCATTCCAACACCTAACTACTGTGTCAGTAAAAAAATTCTTCCTCAAATCTAATCTAAACCTCCCCTAGTGCAACTTCAGGCCATTTCCTCTGGTCCTATCATTGTTTACATGAGAGAACAGACCAGCACCCACCTCCCTACAACCTCCTTCCAGGTACTTGTAGAGACTGAGAAAGTCTCCTCTCAGCCTCCTCTCTCCTCATGACTACCTGCATCACATAACACAATTATATTACATTTTCTCTTGCTGCCCCTGTATGGGGGGAGCCAGGGGGTGAGGAGGTAAAAACCTTGAAAAAAATTAGAGACCCAGGTCAAAGGAGGCTACAGGTTCTCAACCCCAGGTAATGCATCCCAAAATAGCCAATGCAAAGACAAGGGGTGAAATCTCAGCTTCTCTACTTCCTCTACATGAGCAATCCACCAGACTCACTAGTTTTGCCACTGGTATCACTATAGCCAGAATTTAACCCTGTTCTTTTATCACAGTTCCAGCAACCATAGATAGAAAATTTATTTCTTTTTTAATGTGATTATTTACACTACTGCTGCTTATGCTTGACTCTTGCTGTATTTCTCAACTAAGTTTTACATTTCATTTTCAGATTTGCAGCACAGCGTTATAGAGATTTCAGAGACCATAGGAAATGTTTATTTGTTTAACAACTGCTGATTTTCCAAAGACTTTTTAAGTCTTCATACAAACACTTCAGTACTGGTTTTATAAACCTTTAGTATTACAAAACAGTTTTGGCTCAAATTTAAGTTGACAGTGCCCCTTTATAAACAGAGACAACTTAAAATTGCCAGTTTCCTTCCTCAGCCTTTGAAAAAAAATTAATCACCTCTCATTTTTAGAATATTAAGATATGTTTTAATAGCAATACACATAAAATCACAGTTAAAATTATTTACAACTATCTTTTTCTCAAGCCATATGGTGAAATAGGCTTCCAGTAAAACCAACTGCTTTGTAAAAAAAGAAAAAAATGAGGAAGAAGAAAAAACCCAAACAAACAAAAGCCTTGGTCTCTAATAAATTAAGACTGTGTTTTAGAACAGGATGGAAATAAGCCGGAACCCAGATAAAAATCCTTATTCTAAGTCATGAAATTTAAGTTTGTAGTGGAGCTTTTATTAATTGATCCACTCTTCAATTAATTGTTTGGATAATTCTAAACAGTCTGTGGATTTTAAGCACTTCTAAAGTGAAAAGAGACTGCTGGATGCAAAGTTACAGACCTGAAGGATTTTCAAATAAATTTTCTGCTTACTGTCCCCCATTCTCTCCCTTTTGCAGAGGTAGCTGAGCTCCCAAAGCAGCTCCTGATAACCACTCTGCTCCAGCCCACCAGACCATCAACCACTATTCACAGCTGCTTAACAAGCCAAGAGTTGTAAGAATTCACATTATGGCTGAACCAAGTCAGCAGCTTCTCCCTTGCTCCCCTTCCCAGGATGCAGGATCAGCCATGCACCAAAGCAGATGCAACTGCATCAGCTGAAGACAAAAACACCTACATGGGCTCAGACATGACACAACTCACCCATCAAACACCAGGTTGGAGGTGGAGTAGTCATCATATCAGCTACATTCATGCAAGCCATCCTTGATCACAAAGCCCGTGGCTTTCATACTGTCAGTGAATTAAATCCAGACTTTTATACTAGCTCTTCTTCAGATATGCAGTCAAATGTCAACCAATAACTAAATTGGCAGAGTGGCTGGACTGACTAGAGCAATTTCTGAAACACACCTCCACATGTCAATCATAAGCTTCCAATGGAAGCTCACTAGGAAAAGAAACAAAAATAATCAAAACAGGCAGAAGCAGGAAAATAGCCTTCTTCTAAATACCTAAAGAAACCTTCTGCATTTTTCTGTGCTAGCATCTTATCCAGGATTAACTTTGACTTGAAACAGCCAAGAATGCTTTTCTAAAATTAATTTCTAACCAGCAATGGACATTCCAGACAATGAGTCCAATTAAGTCTACGAATCCCAGAAGCACTCTTCCTCCAGTCCTTGGTTTAGCAAAAAGAATTGTTTTGTAAAACTGAAATGAATGATAGAGAGAGCACTAACATAAAACATGCAAGGTAGAGAAACAGAAAGAGGCACAGTTCCACACAGTTAATGTTGGTAAAGATAAATGTCAACACACTTGCTGTTTGCTGTACTACTGAGCATTCAAAGCCTCTGTTTTTTTAACTCACCAGATCATCCAAGAGTGCCTGCTTATTCTTCTTCTTCATCATCTGTTGCATTTGTTCTTCTTTTTGCATGAGCAGCCGCCTTTGTTCACTTTCCTGCCGCTCGACCTCTATCGCTTCCTCCAGTTCTTCTTGCTCCCGTGTCTGAAAAGAAAATCAGAAATCAACTCATAGCAATCTTTCTTCTTAGGTGGACAGAGCTCACCACAGCCTTGCTGCCTACCAAGGGATCCCTGACAGACCAAGCAATGGGAAAGCAGCCAAATTCATCCTCTAAAGGTAGAACTTTAAGGCCATTACAAACCATGATTCTTTTTCCTCTTATTGTTCAGGGCAACTTTAATGTTTTCTTTTCCTTACTGCTCTCTGCAGTATGAAGAAACCACCTGGATCTTGGTTCTTTAAGTGTTAAGGAGATTGACAATGGCTTTTCTTTACACATTCACTCTAAAATGAACCCTTCTTTGCTGCCACACATCCTACTTCTCAAGTCATATAAGTGGGTGACTGAAAATACAGTCCCACAATACTGTTCCCCAATGGCCCCAGACCACCTGCATCTTGTACACAAACCACAGAATTATCATGGTTGGAAAAGATCTCTAAGATTACCACATCCAATCATCAATCCTCCTCCCCCAAGAAAATTAAGCATAAAAAATAAATCACCATGCCCACTAGAGCATGTCCTGAAGTGCCTCATTTACATCCTTTTGAATACCTCCAGGGATGGTGACTCCACCAACCCCCTGGGGGTTGACTCCACTCCACCAACACCCAACTACTCTTTCAGTAAGGAAATTCTTCCTCATATCCAGTCTAAACCTCCCCTGGTGCCACTTCAGGCCACTTCCTCTGGTCTTGTCGTTATTTACTTGAGAGAAGAAGTCAACACCCGGCTCCCTACAGCCTCCTTTCAGATATGATGTGTGATAACAGTGGTGTAGAAGAAAATTATGAAATTACAAATTTGTGAAAATTATTAGAGAAGCTTACAAACTTAAACATTTTAGTCATGAACTTATGTAAAAAAGGCACAATGCCAGAAAACAAGGAGTTTTTCCTGTAACTTGCATTGAAGTCATGTGCCACAAGAGAAGAAAAAAATAACTAACTACATAGCAACTAGTTTTTGGTTTAGGATTTACTTCTTGAGAAGACTTTTTAACCTGTAAACTATTAAATCATCTGTATTTGAAAATCATAGAGGGAAAAAAAAAAAAGAAATTAAAAAATAAAATTAAAAAGGAGGGCTCAAAGATGGGGGGAGTGGCAAAGACTGCAGCTAAACAACTTCATACAGATGGTGGTAAGACTGCACAGGACAATAACAAAGAAAATACTGTCCAAATCTTCCCCACAAAAATACTGAAGTAAAGGGAGACTCAGTAAAAACACAGATAATTAAAATTTTATAAAACTTAAATGGATTATTATTCCCTGGAAGAAGTTTAAGTAAAACATTACTGCAGCCAAGAGCTTACTAAAATCTGTTCTTATAACAAAAAACCTCAAGTCATATCATAAAGCACAGTGAGCCAATATATGCCAAAACATGCTGAAAAACATCCTGATGCCAGACAAATCAAGGCAGTGGGTCCTAGTGAGGCCCAGTTAGTCCTGGATGCAAAAGCTGACAGATCTCATCATCTGCCACCAAGACAAGAGAAACTTTCCCTTTGTACCTAGCAGTGACATTGGTGAAGAGCTGCTCACCAACCAGTGACTCTGAAACTGGATTATCATTGCATATAATGTCAAGACACAAACAAACAAGTCCTCAAGTTGCTATCTGAGGTTATTTCTGAGAGTTAAGGGATCTAGCTAGTTCAGTCAGAGGTGAAGAGCTCAGGGTCTTTAAGACATCCCAAGCCTCTTCCATATTTATGTCTAAAGATTGCCTGAAACTTGCACTGAGAAAGAACACAATTTGTAGGGAAGTGTTGACAGACTTATTCTAAAGAATCAGCCCAGAAAAATTATAGCCAAAAATAAGAAAACTGCTACACAAATCTAAACAAGATTAGACTACAGGAAAAAGGAAGAATTATCATGAGTCAGATGTAACTCTTTTTGAAAGAAAAACCAAAGAAAACAGTAAAAGAGAGATGCACTGAATAGGCAGCATTATGGAGTCCGGACAAAACTTTTTCAAGACTGAACAAATGAAATTAAACTTCTAGTGACAAAGTAGAAGGTAACAATCTACACTCTGACTGCAGAACAGCAGCTATTTAAGGAGGAAGGCATATTTGGAAAAACTGTAGCCCACGCTACAGCCTGTGCAAGGCTTTATATAAATCAAAAGTATATAATGATGCACAACTTGACCACTACTGTATCTGAACCTCCCCTACAACAGTGCTCCAAGAGTCTTAGGATCAGGTATGTCAATATATTCCCTGTAGAGATGGGAGAACTGTTCTTTTATAAGAAGCTGTTAGGATCTTGGCTACACAACTGCATTCAATTCTGGTTCCTTCTGCTTGCCAAACACAAATTTATACTGGAACAGGCAGTGGGTAAGAAAACTACCAACAAGGACAGACAACATCTATATTCATCAAAAGCAAAGTATTACAGTGGACAGCAAAATTTCAGTCAGTCCAAGAACGAAGGAACAATGAGCAGCCATAAGAAATTCAGGCAAAAAACTAGGACATCTTTTACCATTTAGGGAGTAAAGACCTTCCAAAAAGAGCTAGAGAAAGCACCCTTTCAGCTCTTGGGAGTGGGGTGTATTTATGGCCAAGATCATGCAGTTTTTAGAACAGCAACTGCATCAAGTCTATTAGTATGTTTCAATTGTTGAAAAAGAAACACTGGATGTTTCAAATGTTGAAAAAGAAATTTTAAAAAAAACAAAACCTCTCCAGATGCCCAGTAAATCTGGATTCACAGAGGCTTGCCCAGCTTTCACCAGACAGCCTCTAGCAGAGCAAGACCATACAGTACAGAAAAGGCAAGGCCCATGGGCTTGGGTGGGCAGAGAGCATTCCTGTGCTGCTTGGTGTGATCACACAGCTCATACACAGACTGCCTCTGAGCCATGTAGATGAAGGGAAGATGGGCTGCAGGCACAGCACATCATTTCATGGTGACCACAGAGGTAGCACCTACGGTGTAAAGTAAGACATGAAGCCAAAAACCTGGCAGATCTCTCCAAGCTCTGAAGCATAGGATATTGCATGGTGTCAGAGACAGGATAACAGATCAGAGATGGACCCCTAGGGAAATTTCCTTGCCTTTAAAAGGAAAAGGTTCAAACAAACATTTTTCAGATTCCAGTCTCCCCCTGTGAAATCCTAGAGCTAAAGGAATCACTGGGAGTTTTGCCACAGACTTCAGGGGAGTGACGATTTCACCCCTACTGATTTGAAAGAAAGTCCTTAGTGCAACTGGAAGACCAACACAAAACCTTGTTATGTCACACTCTGGGCAGACATTTTCCTTCAAAACCGGATAGTAATGTGTACTTTTTGTACTGAAAAAATATTGAGCAGATTAAACCTTTCTTAGAGAAAGAAATGCTTGCGAGTTTGTTTTTAAAGAACAAAATTCTATCTGAGCCATATTTAATGAATGAATCTTCAAAGACCCATGTGTTTTGCATACAAATACTGTATACAGTACTGATGTTATTGTTATGGGCTTTCCAACACAAGTTTTAATGTTTGTTTCAATGTCTTTCATTTTACATTTTGCATAAACCAGACCTGTGCTTTCCCTCATTTTTACAGCTCTCTCTTGGGAGCTTCCTAATGTCTGCATCTGGATTCCTTTTTTCCTTCAGATGAGAAAGTCCTGGTATAGGAATAAGCTTGGTCCCTCCTGGATACTCTCCAATGATATTGCCAGCACGCATGTCCTGGTGATGCATTAGATGCAGACTTTACTGTCTGTCCTGCTTTTTAAACCCTTCCCAAAATAAAGTGCAACACCATTTCAAGTATCAATTTAATCCCTTTGCACAGCACTAAATATCACTACTAGAGAACATTATCATACTACAGTTTTTTAATACAACCTTTAGCTTTGACTTGTTTTTAAGACAATACAGAAAACACTCCACTTGGAAAATTCTTTAATTTAATAAAAGTTGGAGGAGAGAGAAGTTAACTAACCAGTTTTATCTTATTTTTCTGAATGACTTCTTTGTTATCCTTCTGGTACAGCTCCATTTTCTTTTTGGTGTTCTCCAAATCCACATTATTGGTCAAGTTAAATACTGCATAAATGTCAGAAAGAAACAAAAGTATTAGGTTGGTATGCAGGACTGTGACAAAGCAATACCTCTCAGATGTTCTGTACCCCTTCTAGCACCAGACACAAACATCACAGTAATAGAATCTATTTAAATATGCTGTGTAAAGCAAGATACAATCTGCTAAATCACTACAAGCTTCAACAGAAGCCAGCTGAGTTCCTTTAGCTTTACACATCTGTAAGAGACAAAATTTTTGAGTCTTGCATCCTGTTCTTTGATACTGATAATGATACACAAGTAATCATAGCATTATTTGTAAGCCATTGATCTTTTAATATAGCAGATACAGCTAAGAACACAGTGGTTATTATAAAATGAGACTAAGCACATACACATTAAGGTTAGAAATGAAGTAATTCCATTTCATAACACTAAGCATTTTATGTAGCCTTTGAGCATTAGATAAATATTCAGATACACAAAAAAAATTCACATTACTTGCTAACTTAAAAGGCACCCATGTACATTTACCTTTTTTATGAGGAATCTGCACATGCATCCAGATTAATAGGTTAAATGACATTCCTTTAATTTGTCTGGATAGAGACAGACTGTATCTCACTTCATTATGAACAAGTAGGGTTGGCCAGCAAGCTCCATAGTTTAGCACAACATTCCCAGCTATCTACACATGGCACAGAAGATACCTCAAGAAATTGAAGTGTTTCTATAATCAACAGCTTGAAAGATGTAGATGCTTTGGATGCACCTCTAGGTCACTAGTTCAGTTGTGGGTCAAGTGAAGTCCAACTGAAAGCCATTATCATGGGGAAGCTGCTTGGTGATCACCATCCAGAGTGGATGCTGAGTTCAAGCCCATGGCCTTAAAGCTACCAAAAAATGCCAAGGTAGAGCACTCAAGAGCCTCCAAGAGCTTTGTCACATAGCTACAGTACATTTCCAAGTGCAGCAGAGAAATTCACCCCCTCAGTGCTAAATCCTACATAAGAAAACAACGACCCAGCAACTGTGTTAAGTCCAACTCCAAAAAAGGGAGGAGAAGAAGGGTCATGGGGAAATGCCAGCACAAAACTTGACATGTTTTGGTTCAGTTCTCTCTTCCTAGGTTCTCAAGTGACTGGGCCAAATGAACCCTGGGTACAAACACCACTGCCAAGTTATTTCTATAAGGCTGCTAGAGAGAAATGGAAGGAGGGATGAAGTCTCTGCTGCTCCTCAGAGGTGCACACATCTCAGTTTGGTAAAGATTATACCCCTCCTTCATCCTCTCCACAGGTAAAATGGCAGAAAGTAGATTTTAGGAGGGCTCTAGATAAACCATACCATGAATAGCCCCAACAAGAGAACTGGTTTTGAGCAAGAAATCAAAGCAGGGAGAGCAAATGGGCTCAGGGGATAGAAAACAGAGAAGGTCCACAATGCTGTGGGATCCAGCCCAGTTGTACAAATCCAGCTGTACAGCAGCTCACTACTGCCAAAAAAAGGAGCAGTCCTGTCCTTACATCTCTCTTCCCAGGCACAGGTTTCACCCTTTCCCCTGCTCTGGTGCCAGGGGATGCTCTGCAGCATCAAGAGAAACCCTCCAGTGACCTGAAGTGGCTCCACAAAAGGGACAGACAGTGTCAGAGAAGTTGCAAGGGAGGTAACAGAAATGTACAGATGGCAATAGGAATACTCTCTTCCAAGGAGTACATCATCTTATTCTTATCAAAAGTATTCAGCCCTTCCTTGACCTGCAGCAAAAAGGGCTAAGGATGATCCAACTGAAGATAGGACTGAAGAGTTCCTACCCTTAAACAAACAAACATTGTATTTTATTTTATTTTCTCCTCTTTTCCAAATAATGAGAAATATCAAGAGAAATAACATTTTAGTTCAGCCTGGCCCCTAAATCAGCTGAACTCTTCCACCCTGGCCCCATAATCCTCACTTCATAAGTGATCTGAGATGCAGGCATTTTTTTTGGGAATCAAAACCTGGATCCAGCTGCCAACTTTGCTGCTGTTCCAGGGCCAACAGCTGGGCCTCTACATTGGAGGTCTCCCCCCTGAGAGCACCAGGAGCAGGGGAATAAAGCTTCCTTTCTCCTATGCACAGTTTCCTGTGTCTTCTCACTACAGCCAGCACCTATCTCTGTAGTCTTGATCTCACCTCAGGCAGAATTTGTGGGCACAGCTATAAAAACCAAACAAGCCCATCAAAGTTCAGCTCTTGGTTTTTGAAAGCAAGTTACCCATTCCAAATACTTTATTTTTCTTCCTTTTTCCCAAAGGCATAATGACATTTTTCAATTTCATACTGCAACGTACACACCCTTTCTGGTTACAGCAGCATTTCCTTAAAATAAACTATTATTTCAGTCTACACTTTTAATATTTCAATGCAGATTTGCCCTCCAACTTCCCAGCCTACAGTTCCCTGCTGACAAAGGCAGCTTAATATTTGAGTATCACAGCAGAGAAGAATTGTCATGTGAAAATGCTGGCATAGAACCAGCCCAGGGCTTTGCAATGACAGCAGCTGCATGGGAACGTCAGCGCTTCCTACAACTTAAACCCCACCAGCAGCTCTCTGAACTCTTCGATGACGACACAAGGAAGAAATAGCATATGAGACATGCTGTGCCTGCAGGATGCCCAGATGCCAACTTCAGGTGCAAGAAGAGAAGCAAGATGAGATGCCAAATGCCTTTGGACTCCTGAACATCTTGGCTATTTCTCTAAAAATAACCCAACATAAACTGATGAGCTAGATATTGCACCTATTATTTCTTGAAATGCTCAGGGTTGGTTTTTTCTCCTTTCTCATCACCTTCAACAGGTTCAACAGCTCACAACCTAGGTTTGTAAGACAAAACCAGTAATATATAAAACTCATACTGGGAACAGTAGACAAATTTTAGACACATGCAGATGACTGCCTTTATTTAGAACTACTTGCAAAAGCAAGTCTATTTTGTTACATGCTGTGAAGTAACATCACGGTAAGTGATATGTTTCTTCACTGATGTTTAGGAAATCTTCAATATCTACCTACACAACAACCTCAAATGCTCACAGCAAGGTGAGACAGTTCATTTTGCCTTCTGTTCTTGCTGTGCTGGAACCAAACCACAGATAAAACCCTCTCTAATGGTCAGATCTCTCACACCATGCTGATTTTGCTCTGTCAGCCTTGCTGTATTCTGCAGGAGTATGGTAGGCCATTAGCAATCAGAAACATTCATAATATTATATTATATATCTAATATTATTCACAGTCATTGAAGAGGAACATGATCTTAAGAGTCCTCAGCATTTCCTCCTCAACAGAGTTGCCTACACTTCAAGACATTAAATACTGATGAGCTATATTCTGTTGCATTAGCATGAAAACCTGGATGTGAAGGGACTCAAGCACAGACCCTATGAGGAGAGGCTGAGGGAGCTGGGGTTGTTCAGCCTGGAGAAGAGGCAGCTCAGGGGAGACCTCATCACTCTCTACAACTCCCTGAAAGGAGGTTGTAACCGAGTGGACGTTGGTCTCTTTTGCCAGACGACTTTCAACAAGACAAGAGGGCAGGGTCTTAAGTTGTGCCAGGGGAAATTTAGGTTAGATATTAGAAAGAATTTCTTTACGGAGAGGGTGATCAGCCATTGGAATGGGCTGCCCAGGGAAGTAGTGGATTCTCCGTGTCTGGAGATATTTCAAAAGAGCCTGGATGTGGCACTCAGTGCCATGGTCTAGCAACCGCAACGGTGGTAAAAGGGTTGAACTTGATGATCTCTGAGGTCCCCTTCCAACCCAGCCAATTCTATGATTCTATGATTCTCTATACCAGAGTCAAGAGTTGTCCTTTAATAAATGAAAAGAATATGTTCCCTCCTGCAATGAACACCCGAGTAGCAAAGTAATTCATATTCTTTGATGTTGCATGGTTACCACTGGCCAGGCAGCCAGCCAAAACATCAGCCACAATATTTTATAATGTGTTTTCCAGGAGCTTCAAATTTTTTTCTCATCAATATTCAAAGAATATAAATTCTTGCTACTGTATCCTTGCAATTACAGCTGACAAGTCCATTTTGTAAGGGGCACTAGGCCACAAAAAGAAAAAAAAAATTAATACTTTTTATCTTCTCCCATGTTCCCTCCACAAGTCACCTGGCATTTAAAAAACAGCAAGAATCAAATCAAAGAATATAGTCACTAATACTCAACATCTTAACTTTTACACAGCGTGGACTATGAAGTTGGGGGTTTTTTTGGACTCTTTTGAGTGTTGTCAGAAATTTAAATATAATTCTTATAATGTTCCATTTCTAAAAAATACAACGAAACAAACTATAAAACTAGAAGAACCAGAAGGAATTAAAAAAAAAACTCATAAGCAACACCTATCGTGAAAAAAATATTAATATAAATATAAATCTGAACATGACTGGCAAAGCAGATGGCTCATTTGAATGGTTTCAAGGAGAAGTCAGACTTATTTTTGTCCATGTTGAAATATAGCATAAGCTGATATAAGAGGCCTGAAACCCTCAGGGAAAAGAAACAGAAGCTGTTTTGTATTCAACAATTATTTATCTACTTATCCATCTCACATTGGTTGGTTTATAAAATGTCTCGCCTTGAGACATCTGTTAAGTATAACAGGAAGACTATTGTGTTGTTCTGAAGCATTTCATTCTACTTAGGTAAAACTCCCCTACTTCTGAAATTCAGCCTCTACAGGGAGACTTTCACTGCTTTTCAAAACAACATTCATTATATAATTCTACAACAAACAGAAAAACATTTTCCTAGGTAAGAAAAAAAAGCAGAAAATAAGACCAAAATTTGAATTACATGGCAAAAGTATTTGTCTAGAGATGCAGCAGTATGAGGGAATGCCACTGAAAGTCCTCAAGTCCACCAAAACCTCCCCATTTTAGTCTGACATATTGAAAACCTTGAGACTTCTTCTCCTAGTTCCTTAAGAGACAATAATGTTAACATGTAAAAATATTTGCTGTTCAAACAGTAGGAACATCCCCTCTCTGGCAAGACAGTAGATGATGACAGTGTTTGCATTGCTGGTATAAGCCAGTTAAAAGTTTTTAAATTAGTAAACACGAGTTTGTTACAAAAAATATCCCTCCTACCCTAAGACAACAACCCCTTGATCATCATCATAAATCAGCAGAGACCAGAAAAGGCAGCAAAGCAATTGCTTTGGGTAAAGCACTACAGAAGAAGACACAACCACAGCCTCAGCCTGCCCAGGGAGTCAGAAGCTACTGTGACACCTTCTGTTGGTGCTTTCAATGCCTGGGACAACCTCTGTCCCTGTACTTTTAAGAGGGGTGGAAAGAGAACGAGGTGGAGAAAAGATGGAATAGATCCTAACGAGTCCCTTCAGACTAGAATTGATGTGATTAAAGCAAAATAACTATCAGGAAAAAAAGAAAACCCAGAGGTAAGCCTGAAAAATCTAGATAGGTATTAATAATTATTTCCATTTATCCTCAGCTGTTTTTTATTGGGTTATTAGAAAAACACCTTTGCATAGTATTATTGAAATCAGCTCCCATCACTCTAAGAAAGATCATTTTGCCTACTACAGTGTGGTACAGAAATCTTCATTCAGATGAGATGACAGACATGGATCTTTGGTAATTCCCAATTTCCATTTCCAGTTAGTTACTCCTGTTGTCAGCAGCAGCAACACAAACACAGAGAGGAAAAAAAAAAAAAAAACCAACCAAACAAAAAACCCCAAAACACCCCAAAACAATAAGCAGCACAACCCAGAAGCCATCACAGATACCAAAATCCTTTCTGTTCAAGGATGGATTGGGAGATAAACCTTCTGGGCAAGAGAAGTCACCAGGCAGCTGGTATTGCATCAAGTCTCTGAGGATTAATGAAATACAGGAACCCAAACAACACAAATTCAGTAGTCTCCCTCCCAGTTGAATGTACTTAATGTTTCTAAACCCCAGTAATTGCTGTTAACAATTGTGTTGTGGTAATGCCTTGAGGCCTCATGCAGGTACCAGGAGCAGGGTGCCAGGCAGTGTGTATGTACATGCTAGGAGATGGGTCTTGTCTGGAAAGCTTACACACTGGGTTTTGAAAAACTGGTTATGGGGATACTGTAGTGAAGAGGAAAACCTTGGGGGAAGAAGAAAACCCTGTAGAAAGAGCATGTAAAATTTGCATTATGTCCAGAGATGGTTTAACCTTGCCCCTCTCATCATACAGGCACAGACCTGACTTACTCCCATAGATGCTCTGCAAGCCTTTACCAAAGGCAGGTTTTAACCCTTTCACACTTTATTTTTCCTCCTAGCGTTAATGACAACAAACTGTGTTTACAATGTTCTCAAATTGTCCAACTGATTTTTCTTCTAGGGAAAGCTTGCTTTAAAATGTGGTTTCTATTTAAAGCCTTGTATAACACATTTTAGCCCAGAGCATTATTTAGTGGCTACATTCTAAACCACTTCAAAAATCTGTTTTTTATAACAGAAATCTTAAGAGGTGACTACACCAATGTTTGTTTGACCTTCCCCTCTCACACTTTTGCTATGCCACCCAACTCTTTTATTTAAATAGAAAAAGTCTGTAGGTATAACATTCCTGATATGAAGGGGGAAATGTGCTTCAAATGAGGTCATACATCACACCAAAGAAATAAGACAGTACAATTGCTGCAAATATCAGATCTGACCTACCTGAAAGGTTGGGAACAACTACCAGAAATGTGCCATAGTCACATTATGTATAATTACACAGGAGGTTTGTGTTTTGTCTCTGCCAGGCAACTATCTTCCAAAAACAAAAACCCAAAAAAACAATTAAAAAATTAAAATGGGAAAAAAAAAATCCAAGCAACCAAACAAGGTTGGTATTCCTAAATCTAACCTGTCCTCCAGCTTTTGATCTGCCTGATGTTAGTAGATCATAAACGACCCCTTTGATGGTGAAAATTAAGAGCCTTCTGCCCACACCTCTCCATTCATCTCCTCACCTTGGATGCTACATGAAGAAACAATGAGGTAGTCAGGCCTCCTGTTCCTTTTAGTATTTTAGATGTCCCCTTCAGACAAGTAACTCCAGCTCCTACACAACTTGATCTTACCAAGTTTCTTCATTGTGCATTTGCAGGGCCAGCACAATTACTGATAAAGTCACTCTTGTTCACAGGTTACAGAGACCAAAAGTGATTTCTGCTGCTTCTGAACCCAGTTACCAGTGCAGGTTACCATTTGCAATTTAACAACTTAATCCCAAGAGCTGGAGAATCATAATATTCTGCACAAACTGATGACATTAAGGCAATTTCAAGCAAAACTGCAGCTCTCTTGATGTGGATGCTGAAAAACCTTGCAACAGCAGTAAGTGGGAAACCTGTCTTTAAAGCTACATTAATAAAATGCTGTTTTCCTTCCCACAAGCACACAGATTCTTCCAGATCCTCTGGCTAAGGGATGCAACCTTCTTTCTACTCATGCTCCTCCTTCCCTCACACCTTCCAAAAAAATATGCAAACAGAGCTACACCCACATCATCTCCTCTAGATATCTGGACCGGTATGAGTGTGCCTGGTGTTTCCCAGCCACATGATTCAGCTCTCCAGCCTCAGCCTTCTGATGCCAAGAAATACATGATACATTACTCACAGCATTAAGTGTATTGCATACATTTCTGTAAAACACCACAGTGCAAAGAGAAGAAAGGGGTCCTTTGAGAAACCAGGAGTGTCATCTCCATGTTTTCCCTCAAATCACATTCACTGCCTGTCCTCCATGCTCCAAGCCATCTCTTCTTCCTCCAGTACAAGAAAGGAAAGCCTAAGAAGCTCATAAAACCCAAGAAACAAACCATTTAGGAGTCACTCCTTTGAAAACACTATTGACAAAATCCATCACTCTGCCAGAAATCAGAAGTCACCCAAACTAAGAAGAAAATAAATTCTGTTGATAACATATGCACTTCCCAAAGGGCAAAGTTCTGCTTCACCAGATCCAAAGAGAAAGAAATCAATGTCTGTTCCTAAACTTTCTCCTTCTGCACAGCAACATAAAGTGCTACCACAGCGGTATGTAAGGTCATCAGCTTCAAAGCAGCTTCAACTACTGTACTTGCAGAAGCAAAAATGATTAAAGACACCATATGGCTTCTGTCATGGTAGATAAAGCTAATGGAGGCATAGAATGAAAATTTCAATTTCTCCTCTCTTTGTTTAATCTTTCCCAGTGCAGCACTGACAATCCCCTGCAAGCCTTTCTTTTTCAGCTGCAAAGCACTCCTTCCTCTTTGAATCATGCTTTTTCTCTAGCAGATAAAATGTTTTA
Source organism: Calypte anna (assembly GCF_003957555.1). NCBI lineage: Eukaryota > Metazoa > Chordata > Aves > Apodiformes > Trochilidae > Calypte > Calypte anna. The sequence goes on from NC_044251.1 coordinate 37,740,546, forward strand.
CTTAACGACATCCTAGAGTTCAGCAAATATGATTTAAAATGTAAAGAAAAAGGTAATTAGATAAGCATCTAATACTGTGATAAATCCAATTACAGAAACGCAACTTAGACTTTCTCATAGGCAGCTGAGTCAGAAGATAAAAGCCTATGGTCTCATGAGCACAGCACATCAAAAATGCAAGCATTAAGACTTACCAATTTCTTCTATTTCTTCCAGGAAATCATTATATTCACTTAGACTGGGAAAATCATCCTCTCTTTTGTTGTATCTTTGAGAGAACAGAAATAAATATTTATGTAAATAAATTGCACAAAGATGCAATTTCAATTCAGCAAGGTTCTTGCTTCAGGCTTATTAAGTATGGACCTAGTTTTATCAATTACATGCTTTGTGCCTCCCACAACTGACCAATATACAGAATCTTTAGGAGACAGAGGAAAGGAGCCAACCTGGCATAAATAGGTGTTACCTCTGCCTACTGTTTGCTGATTCCTTTTCCAAAGTTACTGGTTAAAAGGAACACAGAGGCTAGGATATACTAATTCCAAGCCAGCCCTTCAGCATGAGAAACCTGTTAATAAAAGCAAGTGACTACATTAACACACACAAGAAAATGTTTTCTAGAAGCACCAGGAGAGTTTGGCTCTGTGCCAACAACAGAAAGCCTAAGTCAGCACCAAACTGAAAACATTACACAATTATCTTATTTTGTATCAATACAGCATTCCAGAACTCATCCAATTCCTGATAGCTGAGAAAAGTAAAGAGGTATAGTGACAATTGGCTAGAACATGAATAGCCTCTGAAAGTCAAGACATGGAGGCTTTCTTACCAAGAAAATACAAAGCTGAGATTCTGCCTGCTCTCTGGACCAAGATACACAACACCCAGGAGTATAAAATATCTAATTCCAAGAACTTGTGCCAAATTCCAGTTTGGGGACATTTTCTATCTACTAAAAACTAGTCTGGCAAATCCAAGCGGACAAAGTATTATACAACATTTTCTGTTCTAACTACAGTTCATCCTGTGCTCACCCAATAAAGTTGACTTCATTCCAGTTTGACTTTTGTTAACTTCAGTAGGGTGTATAATCAAATAAAAATTATTGCTACTTTCCACATCAGCATCTTGGTATTCACATCTCAGCAACATCATTCAGTTATTATTGGGCTAAGCTTTAGATAAAGGCTGCCAAGCTTGCTGTTTGTGTGTACGTTCATTTTGGCAAACCCAACTCTTCCAGGTTACATTCCATTGGACCCCTCTTCTACTAAAACATTAAATTACTCACTTTCCTTCCTTATAAAATGTTGTTTCTTGGTCAAAGGGAGCAAGATGCAATTTTAGACCTTATTTATCTCAATTTCAAGAGCTCTCAAATCTGCATGACAGATTAGTAACACAAGGCTCATAAGAAAGCATTTCCACTAACAATTACTGTGTCGAGTAGAAAACAATGTGAACACAGCTCCTCTTTTGTCCCATTTTCATTTTGAAGGGAACTGGACTTCAACTCTCACTACAGGTCCCCAGGGAACAGAACAATCAAGGTCCTGTTTCTTGCCCCACTTCCATGTTCACCCTCACAAAGGGAAAGCAGCTGTACCCTCAGTATCTAATCATCTCCATTTAGGATGCAAGTCCTTGCCAAAGGAGGCTACATAGAAAAACCCAACATTTTCTAACATTAAGCAGGAATCCCTCAAGGCTAAATTAGGAATTCAGCCTTTAGTTGTTGCATAAAGTCAGATTGTCTGAAATCTCTCCACATAAAATGAAGTAAAATAAAAAGAAGCCATCTCCCCTGTACCTCTGGAGGAGTAAGTCCATTTTTTTTTAAATGGTGATCCCTGAAACACATCCACCTTTTAGCTGATGACACTCACATTTTCAGCACTTTCTTCCGAATTTCCACTTCTTTGTCAACAGCAGGATCCTCAAAGAGCTGTACCCTGAAGTTACTCTTCCGCAGGGGGGTATCACACTCGTGGCAGTTCCCTGCCCCTCTCACAAACAGCAGTTCCACACAGCTCTCACATCTGCAAGAGAAAAAAGGGTATAAAGGCAGATCCACGTTAAACAGTAACTGAAATGCAAGATTTTTCCCCTTTTTTGTTGTTTACACACAGTAAGTACACATCTCCCCCCGATTTCCCTGTTTCTTCAGCACCCAACAGCAGCAAGGAGGAGGCAAGGGCTTTCCATTTCCATGGCTGAAACTATTTCAGCAGCACAAATGCATTTCTTCTCCCTGCCCAAACAACTCAGCCTCTTTGCCCAGACTGAAAGTTAATCCAAACACAATGTCTTTTGTGTCAAGGGGAAGCTTTGTTTATTGACACCAAACTCATTTCGTGTGACCCAGACTGCAATATCCTTATTTACCCTGAGCACCACCTTGCTGCACAACAAGCCCCACTTATTTTCTCCATGTCATTCATGGTGCAAGGTACATTTCAGCACAAGCAGGGATACAAATTTTGCTTGCAGCCTTCCAAGCATCTAATAGTATTGCCATGGAGGAACATGGAACAAAGCTCCAGCCCAATCCAGTTGAAAGACTCAAAATACCATTTTAACCATTGACCAGCACTATGAAGCACTCCTATGACTTCTGTTAATACTTTGAAAATTGCACATAAAATGTACTTTACATAGAGGCTGCACAGAAGTAAATAAAAAATATTGTTCTGGTTTTACTTCTTTTGCCTTCACAAAGATTTGATATTTTAACAAGAGGCTTGCTGACCAGTCAGTTGGTATTTAATATAGGAAGAACATACAGCAAGAAAGAGAATTTTAATAAAATACTTGGGTACTAATAAGGTGCAAATTTCTAGCAAAGGACAACACTTGCTGGAGTCATTTCCTACTCCTGGGGAGGCAAGGGGTTGTATATTTATAGCTTTGCTATATTGAAGCCAAAACAGTTATACATTAAGGGCTAACCTGTGTTCTACCTTCACAACCCCAGCACAAAAAGCTAAACAAGTTAAGAGAAACAATACTGAGATGGTTTCCAAGGAAGTTGAAACAGAACTTTCACTCTGCTGACCTAACCCCAACTGAACAGCTTCCAGTACTTAGACAAGGCAGAGCTGGCCAGAGCCAACCAGTTTTACCCAGCTTCTGTTTTCAAGATTAGGAAGTGCAAACTAACACAATTGTCTCTTACAATTTTAAAGCAAAAAACCAAACAAAACCAAAAAAACCCCACAAAAGATAATTTTTTTCTTGTTACCACAAGTGGAACATGGTTTCAAAATGCATCTTGCACAGCAGCTGAAGAGCAAATTTTGAATTTAGTTGGACATTTCATTGCTCTGAAATAACTTCAGTTAAAAACCCAAGCACATTTAAATACAATTTATCTGGGAAGGAAAAGATCAGACCTTTTAGCACGCTTGGCCTGAAATTTAGCAGTTACTGGGATATCAAATCAAGAAGTATGCTTTTTTATTAAAATAATTCAGCTTGCCAATATAAGGAGAAGCAACACTAAATCCAAGAGAGAAGGCAAGGCAGGGAAAGGGTTTTCTCTTCCTCCCCCCAACCTGTCTGTGCGTGCTTCAGCTGGGTACATAAGGACAGTTTTACTGTCTCCTTCATTCTGGCAGCTCATGGTGTTTATCTGTCTCTCCCAACACAGCAACCAAAGCACAGAAAACAAAACAAAAAAAAAAAAAAAAAAAAAAAAAAAACAAAAACCAACAACAAAACAACAAAACCAAACCCTGCCTCCTCTTTCCTATTTTTAAATTATAGAAAAGGGAGTGTGAAGCTACAGAACTTGGCAGGTGGATCCAAGTGCAGGTGTTAGTATTGGTTTTTTTTATCATGGTATTGCCTGAGGACTAAGAGAACAGGGTCTCCATGTGCAAGATATTATGCACAGACAGTAGCACCTGAAACTACTTCACTCACCCCTCCTCTCCCCTTCCCTAAATCAAAGACATTTCAAGTTTACACAGAACTTGACTATAGAGAAAAATCCCTCCTTGGAAAAGCACTTCATACAAGTGCTTCAGTGCCTTCCCAAACTGGAACCAGTGTTTCTAAGGCTGGAAAATAGCTTTCCATACAAAAAAAGATGAGTCAACACCTCGCTATGGGAATCCCACATCAGGTGATCAAGTTCTTTCTTGCTCACTCATGCACATCCACCCTTATATTTATTCATAGATAATTCCTTCTGAATTCAAAAGGGGTTATGTGGGACAAGTCAAGGGCAAACTGGACTCAGTTCCAATCTTGTCTCCTCTCCACCTCCAGACAGATTTTTAGTAGTTAGGTCCCAAGTTTAACTCCTAGCAGATCTGTCATTATTGCCTCCACAGACTCCAGCTGCTTTCCCAGTGATGCCAAGCACACATGGTCACATATTTCCATCTCATTCATGAGGAAGGTATAAAGAAAACTGCTGACCTCCTCTCTGACAAATTCTTTTTAGTTTCCCTACAGAGCACTGAAGTCAGAGCTCACAAATACACCAGGCAGGCAGATTTCCATGAAGTTGGCCTTTACATTATGAAAACTCCCCCCAAGCCACCGATCTTACACCACACCCAGTGCAAACAAACAAACAAACAACAAACAAGATGTGACTTAGAAAAAAATCTCTCTCACATGATAACCATGAAAAATACAGCAGGACTTTGGTTTGTGTTCAGAAATGCAGCAACTTCTGGGACTTGACCAAAAGCACCCAACCCATACAACATCCAGACATCCCAGGCAGCACGTGGGGACCCCAACCCCACAGGTGGCATCACAGAGCTCCTCCCCTTGCACAAAGACCACATCAGTTCAGGTGAACCTTCCATTTCTTTGCAAGTCCAACTATTTTCCCTTCAGCTTAGTGTAAAGACATCATTCCATGCATCTCTTATTGGCCAACACATCATACCTGCCCTTACCCAAATGACAAAAACACCTTCTTAACTCCTCTTCAAAACTTGGCCATGAGTTTCTGTAAATCATCATCCTTAAATCAGCAATTTTACTATGTATGTGTGTAATTATGTATACATACATAATAAATATATAAAGTAAGGATGAGAAATGTTCTTGCTTAAGAATCAAGCCTTAACATTTATTCAAAACTAAATATACCTGATTGAAGACAACATCTTCACATGAAGTCTAACCAAATACTCAGGATATGGTATTTCCAGTTCTCATCTTCACTGCGGCTGTACAGCTTCTGTCATCTGTATTCAATTTTACTCATTCCCTAAAATCCTTCATTACCTTTTGGGTTTAAGTTTGTATTGTGAGAACAGGTAATCTGGATTAACAGCTCAGCAAAAAATGCACAGGAGGTTACAGATGTGATGACAACAGGGTACACTACCAATGGCAACAACAAAAGCAACCACAACACCTCCAGGACCAATTGAGTGTCCTGGTCTTCCACACCTGAATAATAAACACCAGTATACTTATTTCCATGGACACTGGTCTGATCCATCTTGTTCTTCTCTTTCATCCCCATGAGATATTAAACAAATGGCTCAGTCTCTAAGCAGTCCAGAACACCACCACGTTTTTTAGGAAGGCAAAAAATAAAGCATTCAGATGGTGGTTTGGAACCACCAATGCACAAACAGCACTACATGCCCTCATGTCAGTGTTCAAGGACATCAGGACAATACTAAAAATGCTTTTGGTACATTGCAGAAAACAAGTGGAGGTTCATCTCCAAAAAGCTGTTAGATACTTATCAACTCAAATACACTTACTGGAACTCAGTGTTTGTTTTGGACAAAGTGCCTTCAAAGGGTACAAGATTTGTGCCCAGTCCTGCATTCCCCACACATATTTCATGGAGGGATGAGGGCAGATAAGGAATCAAGCCTCTTAGAAACTCAACAGATGAAAATGGCTCACAACACTAGCACAGCCTGATGGTGCTGCTTAATTTCCAGCTTGGCTTGCAAGAATACAAACAAAATATAATAAAAGGAGAGCTTTCCACAAGCAGGAGCATAAGATATTCTTTGTTTTAATTTTTTTTTTTATTCTGCTGAGCACAGCAAAGATTTGGTCAATTTTAGATATGTTGCCATTAATCATTTCTGAAAAAATAATCTTTATAGGTTTTGCTGTTGACTAGGAATATTACAAGAACTACTTCCCTTCTTAACAAATCCTATTTTTAGTAAATATACTTATTAAACAGTATCAAATATTTAGAGTCTCTAAGGCCCTCTTCTGCAGCTTTTATAACCAAGATGTTTCTGTTATTTAAAGGACAGCACAAAGCAAATTATCTACTATGGAAAAAAACCTGTTAGATTAAATGTCAGATTAAAAAAACAGATTAAAAAAATAGGTTAAAAAAAATAGGTTCAAAATAGTACTCAGCCTTCAACATACAGCCAAGAACTGAGCCACAAGCAAATGAAGTGGAAAGAATCAAAGATGTGTTTTCACTTGTTCCTCAATTCTGATGTCAGAGGGAAATTTACTTGAAGAAACAGAATGACTCTTGAGTCACAGCAAGGTACTCTCTGCATGAGAAAGCTTGCAGAAAGACATCTAGATTTTTAACTCAAAGATGCTTCTAGAAGCATTCAAATGCTTTCTGCTTACCCTGGGTCAGGCACTTTTGTGTTCTTATAGAGATTGTTGAAATGAGACAAGAATGGCCCAGTTTGGTGCACACAGCTGACAAACCTGTTTATTTCGTAACCTCCAGTACATTTTTCAAGTCCTCATAGCCCACAGTGGTTTCTTCTACATAGCCAAGAGTTCATCTACTACTTGCAGCTGCCCACTGTAGGTTTATTTTCTAGACTGGTGGACTAACAGGCACAGCATAGAAGGCAGGTTCCTCCTACAGCCTGCAGAAATTATTATCTCTGTGATCAAATTGCTAAAGGATTGCAAAAGCAATTATTTTTCTCCATTTTATAGGTTAAGGATCAAAAGTTCAGGAAAGAGAAGGCAGCACGACTGCAACAACACCCCATGCTTCTGAGTGCCTTGAAATAAAGGAGCTTACAAGATCAGTAGCTCTAAGATGAGTAGGGAATTGGGGACAAGATTACTTATTTTCCTTTTCACACCTCAGCATCAGGAATCCTTACTCAAGTACTTGCAGAAGCAGCTGCCTATGGATTTTGTGCCATTTCTGCCAAATACATGAGGGAGCAGGGAAAAGAAGATACCTACTGCTCTTTGCCCCTTACTCTGTTCAGATTCTGTTAAATCCTACTGGTGGGGATTTTGCTGTTCTCACCTGGTAGGGAGACAACTTCAGAGTGGTCTCAAAACCTTATCCATCAAAAAATTTGAGATAGGACTTTCTTCAACTAGCAAATAACCAGGTCTTAGAAGCAGCCCACAAGCCATGTAGACATTACAGCTTGTTATGGCAATAAGGCACATCTCTGGTTTCAGGCAGAAATCACAACTCTGCCAATAAACAGATGAGAATTTCAGGTTTTTGAACAGTATTGATAAGTTATGTCCAGTTGTCTGCAGCTCCCTCTTGTTCAACCCAGAGTACCATGCACTGCAAGACAAAATCTCAGAGATTGCTTTGCTGATATTTAATATCTTTTCAAAAGCACTGAGACTGCAGAGAGCTGATGTTAAACCCTCCTTTAAACAACGAAGCAAACCCAAAATATCTCTGGTACTCTGCCTATATCTGTAGTATGTCAGTTCTCAGCATCTTCTTCCAAACTGCTGATCACACAATCCCTCTCTTTAACTATTTATATCTTTTGGGAAAAGGATACAGACACACACACTTGTTTCAGTTTTGTTCTGTCAGATGAGTTCTGCTCTATATTGCAGAGAGGAGAAGGTTAAATGAGCCCAGACATCTCTAGTATTTAGGAGACACTCAGCCACAGAACCGTATTTTCCAAACACCCATGTGCTTAATCTGATATACAGATAGGTTCATCTCAACTGCACTCATCAGAAAGCAAGCACACCAGGTACTGGTTGAACTACAGCCTTGAATGACTGGCATTTTAAGCAAAAAGAGACATACTGAGTCAATTAATAATAAACAGAAACATTTCCACCGCCCATTGTGTTTCAACATCTCCTTTACAAAACCATTTCAAGTGGCTTGGAGCTGACAAGAGAGTTTGCAGCAAGCTGAAACTTAACTCACATTTATCCAGTACAGATGAGCCTTTTCTTTTCTACCAGAAAAAGAATTAGAGAACAACCTTTTATGGTTTTAACTCTAGATAACATAGAGAAAACATTTCTGTAGGTATTTAAATGAAAGTGGTTCTTTATAAGATACTGCTGCCTTGACAAATAAGCACACAATCATAAAAAACATATCTTACAGCCCAATTATGTCAATTTGGTCTAACAGTAGACCAATACTTGACAGACCAATTCTTGACACTTCAAGAGCAGCTGTGTGGCATTGAGAAATAAGTGTTTTCACAGCTACAAGGCATACCAAAAATCAACCAAGAATTTACCCAGTGTACCAGAACGACTACTTCAGATCCATTACAGTCTACTTGGCAAACACATGCACTAAAATAATTCAGCTATGTCAATAATCCTTTTATTATGCTTTATTTTCTTTCAAATAAGAATCTTTGCAAGTTTTCAAGGTTCTCAAACATCAAATTGGGGAGCTATCAGGATTAGCTCAGATTAGCCCACAGCACACCTGAATTTAAGATAAAATTACAAAATTTTCCCTGTTGGTCTAAAATGCAGAAACTTCACTTTGTCAGACATGATCCAGCTCAGCATTGCCCACTGTCTCACAAGACAAACATACTTATCACTGACAAGTTTAAGATCTAGCCACACACAAGACTGGTTGCTCCCTTCTCCTTCCGTGTCCATTTGTTCCCTCGTGAGAAAGTCCTACACCAGGGTGAGGGCTGAGCTGCCCCAGAGCTGAGAGGCCTCCTTTGCTCAGGTGTTCAGAGCATTCACTGGCTCAGTCTTACAGAAGACCTGAATGCATCAGAAATCACACTGGAGAATAACTAAAATACAAGATAACAGAAAATAAATGCTTTGGGGACCCAAAATAGTCATGACAAATCTTTTTACTTGACCCAAACCAAGGTTCTTACCTTCTGTTCTGTACTTGCAATGCATTTTACACTGCAACAATGGCAAGTGGTAGCAAGACAAGGAAATGCAGCTATATGGCAAACAAGGAAAAGAAATCAAAAGGTTCAGGTATTTGTGGCATGATGGGATATCCTGACCACACGACTGAGGGCTTGTCACAGGGCACTCCCATATTTCATGTCTAATCTTAGAAATAAGATGATGAAGTTGATAAGATACATCTGTAAAAGAACCAGGCATACAATAAAGGTTTTCCATAAAAATAACAGTGGTTTGGGGTCTCCATGGGAAGCATGGAAGTGCTTATAACCCTCTCAAAAATCAAAACCTTTACCTATCTCTTGCAAACACACCTGTTAAATGATCTGCATATGTTGGCTCATCTCTCCCAGCTTTTGGGAGGAACCAAGCCAAATTTCTGCCAAGAGCATAGACTTGTATTTCACTCGAAGCATAAAAAGTACACAGTCCAGTTTCCTTAAGCTGTTCAAATACTGAGAGACAGCGTGGGTGTGTGTACACACACTTAAACAACTTTAAAAACCAGTCTGTTGGAGCAATAACTGCATTGTCCATGTTCTGGACAGTTCCAAAAAGACTGTCAGTGCCCAAAAAGCAATGTGCAAGGAAGAATTGTTTTCTCTACCAGTAAGCTTCCTTGGTTTGAAAAGACTGAAAGAATAAATTGTCATGACAAAATGGTACAAGGGAGCTCCTGCATCAATCTTGTTTTATGACACAATAAAATTAACCATTTCCTTTTATGTAATTTGTTAGAAATGAGTGACCCAACTAAGAAGTTAGGATGCCAACTCCCATCCTCCTAAGCAGCAAAAGTCATAACAACGTTAAGTTTACATATAACCTTAAGTTTACATATAAACTTAAGTTTACATATGCAGAATAGCAACACCAAAATTCTATTTCCACATGTGGAGTCTGCTTCAATGTCACACCAAGTGCTGTAATCTGCCTTCACACTGCTGGACTTCCCGGCAGGTAAGAAACAAACCTCTGTGCAGCCCCATGGTTATTTCCTGGGTTAATTTTCATCCAGAAGAACTCCCCCACTCTCCAGAGTTCACAGTGTTTGGGACCAGCACATAACGATGGGCAAACTGAAGGTAGGAATGGGCAAAGAGGGTGAGAAACTTGTTGCCAAATATAAAATCCCAGGAGGCAAAGCAAGCATATCACAGAGCTATCATCAAAGTCTTGAAAGCTAGAAATGTTTAAGAATCATTCAGTAGGGAAGCTAAAGCATGAAGAGAACAGGGATGGTGCTTAGTACCAGACAATGCAGGTAAGTGCCCAGCGGCATGGGTAGGAACTTCTGTAAACACCACTACATACCTACACAGCTTTGCAGACCTGCTCTCCAAGCAGAACTTAGGAGAACCTCCAAATGAACTCCAGGTCCTAACAAGTTCAGCAGCCAAACTTCCTGCAGACTTCAGACAGGTGAGGGCATCCCACAAACAATGCTCCCATTCAGGCAGCTTCCACCCCTGTGCTGACACAAAAAGGGCTTTGATAAAGGGAGATGCCCCAGCTTCTGACTGACCCACGGCATGAGCACCAGCACCAGGGCAGCTGGGCTGTAAAGCAAGGAAAGAGGATGGCATTAGGGCAGGCAACCTCTGAATAGCTTAGGCTGACACAGAATCATATCCTTAAAAACTCTGGCAATAAAAGACCTTCCCCACCATTCAGCACATTGTTTAAAAATGGCACAGTATCATCTGAAACAACATCACTGTTTTTCCTGAAAGAAAGCTCCTCACCAGTGTCAATGGAAGTAGCCATATGAAAGCTGTGGAGATGCCCAGCATGCCCAGGGATCCCAGAATGCTGTTTATTAAAACTTGTCCCTCCATCCTACGAAGCTTTTATGGAATGCCAAGCTATTTTAGCTTGATCCAAAAGTATGAGAGAGATGTACCCAAAAAATGTCCATCATTATTTCAGAGTACCCTAAAAGCTGTATGTAAGACACCTCTGGAAAGGTGAGTGGAAGCAGAGTTACAACACAATATTTACAGTAAGAAGAAGAGATGACGTGACAGAGAGAGGGCAAGAAGTATTTTTCAGAACTGCTTAAAATGAAAGAACCAAAAACCATGTTACATTATTAATATTTTAAACAAAGTATACAAGATTATTTACCACCAAACCCTTCCACAATAAAAAGAAAGCAACAAAACCAAGTAAAACAAATCAATGCACTTGAAACAAGTCACAAAGTCCCTGGGAACTCATAGTTTAAAGAGCACCAAGGCAAGGAAGAGACAGTCCTGTGGCTCAGGGTCACTCTGCAGTGAGACACAGCCATGAAAAGCCAGATGAAGCCCAAGGATGTACCAGAAGAGCTGCTGCTGTTAGAAAGACAGAATCATCAGTAGGATGTGAGGAGACTTCACCTGAAATAATATGTGCAGTTCTGGTAATTCATTCTTCCAATGACCCTATGGTGCAGAGAAGGGCAACCAGGATGGTCAGAACATTGGAAAGTCTGGCTTATCAGAGGAAAACAGCAGAAAAAGCTACACTAAAACAAACAGATCCAACCAGGAAAAATTTATACCTGAAACTGTAGCTCTCACCAGCCACAACAGGGAGAGAATGGAACCACATTCAATCGAAATAACAGGGCAAAACCAGTTTCAAAACGAAGTTTTATAAGTTCATCAGGAGGATCTGATGACCTGATTGTCTCCCACATGTGGTAACCAAGAAAGTGCCTTTGTAGGTCCTAGCTATGTGCTCCAGAGAGCACATAGGTCTCTCATCTGAGAACCTGAGATGACAACTGAGTAAGAAAAACAAAAAAAGGAGAAAAACTGATTTTGATGAAGCTAATGAATATTACATGCATCTCTGAATGAAAAAAAATTAAGGACAACACGCATGGCACATGTTCTAGCATCCACTCCTTCTGCTCATTAACAAAAATAACTCCTGGCATCAGTCCACAGCAGTCTTTCACAGATTACAAAGGTTTGTATTATTTTAGCAATAACAATTCATCATTGGATATGTATACATCTCAGATCAGAAGTTAATTTCCACTCTGGGGGGAAAAAAAGATAAGATTATCCAAGCCTGCTTGTCTTTCTTTAATAGCTGATACAATAGCACAGAAGAAAACAAGAGAGTAAGCACTCTCAGCTTGTTTCATATAGTATACAAAATTTCATATCCAATTTAATATGGGTGTATATTCTACTTGCATGTAAAAAAAAAAGCCCTATGGTAGCAAGTGTATATTAGTTTATGTGTAATTCTGTACACCTTGCACTACACCTTGCCTTAGTTCCCAAGCAAAACAAGTTTAGATGAATGACTTCTGTGCAGCACAAGGTGTTGGTCATGACTCAACAAATCACCATTCCCACCTCTTCCGATACTGCCCTAGGGAGCAAAATGCTTCCCAGGATTGCTGCCTTTTCAGTAAGACAGACCAAAAGCACCAGTAGCTTTTGAATACTAAAGATTCAGGAGTATTTTTTTGTTGTTGAGAGCACTCACTCCTGTTTCCCATACAAATTTAGGTAATCTTACATCATATCCCAGTTCCCTACTGGAATTAAATCTGATTAGGGCAGTCTTCATTTCCTGCTCTAAAGTACCATTTAGAAATACTTGCTAAATCTCTGTTGCCTTTACTGCTAAAATTTGAATACCTGCATGTCAGAGATGAAAGAATGATCTCAATACACTTCTTAAATACCTTACAGAGCAGAGTCTAAATTATTACTAAGTTGCAGAAAATCACATCAGAAGACAGACAGACAAGCAAAATCCTCAACTTAGTAACATTTTATTGCCATCTTTCATCCAAATACAGACTTAATCCTTGAAGAAATAAGCCTGGACGAATAGCTCTTAAAAAGAAAGACTGGCATTCCAAAAAAAAAAAAAAAAACCAAAACAAAATCTCACTTTGAAAGAGTGGAAGGTTTGTGTATCTTTGACATGCAAGATCCATAAAACTGAAAAAAAATTCATCTAACCATCCAGGGCTTGCTGAACAAGCTCACTTTAACATAATTGCAGACAGTGGCAGGGGTACAAGGGACCCCAGAGTCATCTCCTGCCTTTCTGCAGAGCCATGCATTAGACTGTCCAGAGAAATCTGCAGAACCCAGCAAAAAGGTTTTGACAAATCAACTTAGTTTGTAATCTCAAAAAGTTAAATGGAAACATGTCAAGAGTGAACCCAAAACCAAGTGAGGCATCTCTCACTGCAATGGAGTGCTTATTTAGAAGAGCTTGTGCCTTCTTTCTCACTTCCCAGAGCCAGAACCTTTGATCCACAATCTTTAGCATCACAGGCACCTTATCAGCCCCTGAAACTGCAGCACTAATGAGGGCCAGCTACTAAAGGTATTACAGACAAATCAGTTATTACAGATTTGGCTTTAGTTTCTGTAACCCAACAGATTTTATTGCATTTTCTCGAAAAAGCTTCTCTCCACAATCTTCATTTTCTCCAGTGTAAGTGCAAAGATCTTCATTAGAAGTAGCTCAACAGTAGCAATTCAGCTTCCCCACCTCCCTGGGCTCATTTGGGAATCCCTCACTTCCTACCAATTTAAGGGTCATTCCTCACTCCATTTTCACATAATCCCTAAACAACCATTATCACATCTTTTCTCAGCATGAGATAAAATATAGACTGTGCTTCATAAACAGTGGAGACCTTAAGATTACATTCTTGGGGGGACACAGCATGATAAATATTGCAGGGATGTCTTGAAATAGCCTAAGATACACAACATGTGGCTAGTGAAACAATTTGGAAAACAAATACATTTTGGCATACTGAAGAGGGGAAAAAATAAATACATACACAAACAAAAAAAAATTAAAGGAAAAATACACCAAAACCTCCTCCCCCCATCCCACACTGGCTATCGAGGAGGTCTGACTGCAATTTCCTTTTTAAGGGTGGTAAAGAACTCAACCTCCTTAAAGCTTGGTCAGGAACATTTTTTTTTGTATTGTAAATTTAGTAATTAAAAAAAATCTTCCTCAAGGTTAAAAATCAATGGCAATTGCAGCTTTAGTATGTTAAACTAACTGGTGAACATCAGATAAATTTCTCCAAGTTAAATTGTCACATTCAATTCAATTCAACTACTTAAAACAAGATAATTTTGCACTAAACAAAAACAAAGAGAACTCTTAGCTATGCTGACATCTGAACTATTTTCTACAGAGTGTAGGGAATGAAAACAGAGCCCTATTTCAGTGAAGTTGGAAGTAACCTCACAGGTCATCAAAAAGGACTTCAAGTAATCAAATAAATTACTCACCATACTAAAGAGGTAACCCAAATTTTTCTGCCAAAATTGCAGCACATTTTGAACAAATTTATCATTATGAAAATCTGTAATGCATATTAACTCTTTTAATATTTGTTAGCAGGACAGACAACAAGGAGAATCTGCCACACTATGAGGGAGCAAGAAGCACAATGTATTAAAGGAGAATCAAAAAGACAAAAAGCAGAATAATCTATTATAGAAAAATAAATTATATTCTGATTTGTATTTTTATCAGCAGTTGTTATGCCACAAACCACAAAAAAACAGAGCACCTTGGTGTAGTTACTCAACAGTGAATGCAGACACCAGGAGAAGAGATCAGGGGAAGATGCCACATCACTGTCTCCCCACAATGGTAACCTGATCATGATCAACCTGTTATCAAATGATTTGAAGTCAGATAAATACCCACAAATCTGTTCTTCATTATGTGGAATTCCCCCCATGTATAAACACCAAACTCAGAGCACAGATTTGTTGGGCATTTGTGTGTGGCTCATTATTTTTGCATGAAAATAGCTTGGAAGATGTATTTTTGTCTGTCTTTTTTAGCATAAACCCCACTTGCCCCCCCTCTGTGGAACTGCTATGTTATTCATTCTGCAGAATGTTTTGTCATTTCTATCTCTGTGTATCATTAACATAAGGAAAATAAGTTCTCAAAACTTCCATTCACTCCTATCACAGGGACAACCAAACCCCACCGACACCCATGGCCTACAGCCTTATACTGATTTAGCCATTGAAAACAAGTAAGGAAATGGAAATCTGGCCCAAGATTCAGATGACCAGTTCCAAACAATATTTGAGGTGATCTGTTTTATGCAAAAATCAGCTGAGAAGCATTCAACAATGCTGCAAGTTCTCTCATAAACACCACGCTGCTCCATAATTATCCAGGACCTTTCCATACTCAAAAGCAGCATTTATTTAGGCTCACAACAGCTGTACTAAAGCCATGCGTAAAGAACATTGTTTCTGGTCTGAGAAACAGTGAATAGTATTTTCCTTATCCATATAAATCACACATAATAAACACCTGATATTATCTAGTGCCCGCAGAGCAGTCAAATTAAAAACAAATCAGGAGAGTGTACCCTTGAGCACAAATCTCTAAGAAGACTGAAAGTCTTTGAACGCAGAATTTTAGCTTTTTTGTATGCTCCTGGTCTCATGCAAATAATAAGCTTATACATGATAATGACAATTTCTTCTTCAACAGACCCCTCTCCCCCCCCCTTCCCTGACTCAAATCAAAATACCTACTTTACAAGTGATTTTCTTTCTTCTTCAGATCCACTGGGAAAGCAACACCCACCAGTAAACTCCTGAATGACCAACAGATTGCAGAATGCAGTAAAAAAAACCCAAAAGTGAGAGACAAGTTTTTCAGAAAAGGGAGACCCCTCTAATTGCTGACATTGTGGAAGTCACCACTTAACACTGACCATCTTCAACCTTCTTAGCCAAAAACAAACTGCATGTAGGAAAAAGCTAAAATCCTCTTCATTATAGAACTTCAAAGGAGATCCCAGACTCCTAATTATCTACTCTCACCATTTTACAAAATTACTTGTTCTATGAATCATGTGGCTCAATCCTGCAAGCATAGTGCACAAACTGTCCTTGGTATCCAACAGGGATAACCTGGGCAAACAACACTCCTTCCACCAGAGCTTCAAGATTAGTTTTAGGTTGTGTGAAATCTGAATTTTCCAGATTTCAAAGCATGAGCTCAGGGTATCAGTATGAGCTCAAAGTATATTTCAAAGTATGAGCTCACATTTGGGTAGGTGGTCACTGAGATGAATTGTTTGAAGGTAATGGAAGTCACACTGTGGCTACTGCAGCTACCAAACACTCAACAATTAAACTCTGGAAATAATCCAGTTACTGGCACAGGCTGTTCATGACTGATGAACATTGCACAACAGAAGCATTTGAAAAGCAACTACAGCCTTTTGCATTTACAGCCTACCACCCTAACCAGATAACACACTGGGTGTATTTGTTGGAAAACCCTGTAAAACACGTTTGGTGACACCCTCTGCAGCACAACCTGAACCCCTGGTACAAAATTAACCAGTCTAACAAAATTCCCCAGTAAAAAGTGCTCCAGTTGGTCATGAAATTCAAAGATCAGGCCACATTCCCAAGATGACCTAACTCACAGACAAAACACACCTCAGTTTGTACTGGTTAAGCATAACCATTATCTGCAGCCCTACCATTACCACCTTTCCTCAGCAATCTAGTTGCTAGGGCAGGGGCATGATAGCCCCCAAATCACCCTACCTTATATATCTTGTCAACAGGGGTTAACAGGGTATTATAAATAAATAAATATGAACATTAATTCAGGGATCCTAGGGATGCATACAAGACTGTCCTTTCTTTTCCCTCCTTTACATGTCACCTTATGCTTTGTGCTTTACCACCATCACGATGGCATGCTGAGTCTTCAGAACCATTTTGTTTTAAAAAATAGAATACATGACTCAGATGGTTTAAAGATGTATATGCTTATCCCCCCAAAAAAAACCTAACCCAAAACACTCCACCCCAAAATTTCACCTCTAATAGCAATTTATATTATAGTTTCCAGACCTGCCAAGTCCTTGACTGCAAAACTTTCAGGCCTTGGAACTGAAGCACCTGTGAAATACTGGCATTTAAGAACTGCAGAAATCAACATTACCAAACACCCCAAGGGAACTTCCTTGCTGATCAGCCCTGATGTAAATTTAATGCAACCTAATACCAAGATGATAAATTTTCACGTTTTATCTAAAAGTGCTCCATTGGACACAAAGGGGTATTTTGAGCTGGTCATTCCCTCTTACCTGGCTGCTGAAGACCTTGACAAATCCTGAATTCACACTCTCACTCCTCGGTGCTCAAGCACCCAGATACAGCCACATGCAACTGCTACCCAGACAGTGCACACGGAATTAAATCTCAGTCAAATTCTCATAGGCTTTAAAAGACAAAGTGTTAAAACTGTGGGAATGTGTATCGTGGAGGCAGCTTAAATATAATGAGGTTTAATTGTATAAAGATGTGGGTGCACTAATAAGATAATAGCATGTTCTGGTTCTGCCAGCTAAGCAGCAATTCTCACCCTGGGCACACGGTCCAACAGCTCACACTGACACCAGCACCTGCATTGTACCCCCACATACACAGCAAAGAGTTGACAAAGCCAAACACACGGGATTTCTGCTCAGCAGCTTTTAGCAAAACCAGATTCAAGTGAAGCTAAATTGCCCATTAAGTGGTCGTGACAAAAGAAGTTCTTGGTTTTTAACAATATACAAAATTAAGTCACTTTTTCCAGCCTGAAGATTCCCGTTTAAGAGGCGTGTTAAAAGTCCCTGCTTCATCATAGGTAAGTTAAAAAAGTGTGTATAAGCTTCAAACTATTGCTTAGCCTATATCAGACATAACATGTCAAGATGTGAATAGGTTCTGGTCTTTTTTACAACAACAACAAAAAAACCCTGTCTAATCCCTCAGGCAGCTACTACCTTAAAGGCAAGCTGACTTCATGGCTCTCTGGAAAATGAGGTCTCAAGGAAGAAGGGGAAACAAAACCTCAATATTTGGTGGGATTCAAGGAGGTCTTGGATTCCGCTCCATGAACTTAGTTGAACAGTCCCACAGGTACCACCAGTAAACAAAAACTTCATTACTGTTTGCAAGATTAGGACACTCAAGACAAAAAAAACAAGCAAACAAACAAAACCCACATAGAAAGAAGAAAAAAATATAATTAAAAAATTATCCAAACACCTAGGAAAATGCTTATAACATGCATTAAATAAGTCCCATGTAATCAGAGGTTTTGCTTTCCCTAGCAACCCAGTGTGAATCTAGGACTGCCCCATGTTCCCCTCTGCAAGCAGCTCTAGCACTGAGGACATACATACAGCCAAATATTGTGGAAAACTTATTAGGAACTACTTTTCACTTTGCTACAGAGAAATACTTGAGCCTTTGTTAAAAGCAAGGGCTATAAGGCAGTAACAGATTGCTAAGAGGGAACCTTAAATACACATTAAAAAAAGTGAGAGCCTAAACTTGACATAAAACCCAGCACAACACAGTACACCCCTGCTCTGTCACACTCAGCAATACCAGCAAGGATGTTCCCACCCCTAGAAAAGAAAAAAAGATTTTTTTTTTTTCCCTGTTCTGCAGGAATGACTCGTCAACCATCAAATTCATATTTGCAGGAAAAAAAAACAGGACAAGAGCTGTGTTGCCCAAAGGCCTGGTCCAAGACATGGAGTCTTTCATTCCCTGTTTTGGAGTTCAAAGTGTGCATATTTGGGCAAAGTACCAAAAAATTTAACGACACTCACTCTTGGTTGTCCTTCCTGAAGATCACCCTGCTGTAAAGGTCACCCAGCAGAAATGCTTCCTCTGTATTTCATAGGCTGCTGATGCCACCTGGGGAAAATGCGTCAAGCCAGTCCCTCCCAGGGCATTCAGGAAAACCGGTTACAAGACAAAAGCCTTCCTCAGCTTTAAGGACTGTTTACAAACGTGATGAATGCCAGAGTGTGTCCTAGCATGCTAGCTCGAAAATAAGTGAGCACCTGGCCCTACGCACAAAAGGCTGACTCACCTGTATGGCATCTATTATCCTCTGTAAAGACCCCAAGTTTGGCACTCCGGGGACACCAAGTCCCTTGGGAAGCCTAAGGAGAGCCTGACTTTCCTGGTCCTTCTCTCCACCTGCACATACAGCAGATCAAAGCTGTGGGATGGAAGATGGTTTGCATCCATGGCATCACTTTCTGACACTGCAGACACCCCTGACACCAGCCCACTCACTCTACACTTGAGGAAGAAAAAGGTAAAGAGCACAGAGCCACAAATATTGCTTAAACCTACACTCCATGAAGCTGTTACATCAGTGTTACTCCCCATCCCATCCTGCATCTCCACTGAAAAATAACACATAAAACTGAGCAAACACTTTAGCACAGAACAATCTTTCAACCAAGTCAGGTGGAAACTGCACTTTTCTTGTTCCCACTATATCCTCACCATCCCTGCTCAAATTTGTTTGCTTATTAGACTACAGGTAATTCAAGCATTTTTCCCTCCCCCGCACTGAACTCAAAGGTCTTCTGGCTACTTACTACTACAGGGTAAAAACATTGCTTAGAAAAGGAAAAAAGTAGCTTAGTGATGACAGTTGTAACACATCAAATATCAAACTTGATTCATTGACATTCCCACTCCCCTTTGCAGGTTTTGCTTGGCATTATATTGAGAAGAAAAATATGCAAAATAAAACCCATGGCTCTTACAAAGTACCATATTGTGCAGTGATGCTCCTGGTAAGTAGCAGCATCTCCTGCCAGCTTTTCCTTCCCTTTAGTGACAATGCTGCAGGGCCACTGTAAACAAAATCCCCCAGCCCAGGTCTTGAAAGGACTGTGAAAAGATCCGAATGAGATCTGAAAAGTCTCCTGACTTCAAGGAAAAAGTTGAATCCTCCTCAGCGTAGCTCTTTTCAAATTGCAACATTTCTTGTAATCCACAAATGATCCTTTTATTCTCAGGAACATAAACTTTACATAACATGAAGAGACAGTTCCTTGCGATTTGTTTAAGCTAAATCCAAATCCAAGCTATAGTGTGTTTGAGTAAAAGAAAAATGGAGCCTCTGCATGCTCAGGCTGTCAACTAAAACAAACATATTAACTCCCACAGTGTGTACTGGGGAAATTCTGTGGGATCATCTGAGATCAGAGGTTTTTTCTGCATGACTGCCACACACCTACGTGGCCACTTTATGCTGCAGGAACCCTACCAAGACAGCAGCTTTCCTGGCACAGCACTGAAGCTACCAACAAAGTATACAGAAAAAAAAAAGAATACAAGCACTTAACACAGATATTTATTTATTTATTTTTACTGGCATCACACGTGGCTACTGTAATTCCAAGGTAGAGGCTAGTCCTATGGTAGCTTAACCTATATTTTTTTTTAATCTGAGTTGCCACAGTTTCCATCCCTACATTCAAGCCTCAGTGCTTGTACAACAGCACCTGTACCCAGGAACAGTACAAGGTTTCAGCTGAGAACTTGTCTAAAACCCTAAAACCAATCATCTCCCTGACCTGGCTCACCATTCCCTGCCAGAAAAAGAGCAAAGGAACACAATGATGAGACAGGCATGTGACACAGGGAACATCTGGATTTCAATTAGCAGGAGTGACCATGGAGACCCAAGTAAACACATGAATGTAGCCAGTAATTTGGGGGGTTTTTAACCACATCCCTGCTCATCTTTTCTTTGTGTCACCTTTACACCTAATAGGCATGACCAGTGATGTCTGATGCACAAAGCATACAAATACTTCACACCAAGGTCAGTCGCAAAGCTCAGATTTGCCAGAATATGCAGAGTCACAATGTTCTGTGTGCAATCAACAAGAGTAACATTGAAAGGGCAGGATCACAGGTGCTTGGCAAAGTGCAACCCTTCTGTTCATCATTCAGCTTAAAAATGCACAGATAAGGCCTGCCCGTGGAGGGGCACGGCTGCCAAAGTGTCTCAGAAAACAGATTGAGGACTCACAGAAAAGACAGAGAGGGGGCTGTTACACAACAGGTTTTCTCTGGTGGCAAAACAGAGCTCGATGCTGTGTATCCTCATCTCTTCCAGTACCTGCACTGCTACTGCCACTTGCTCGGATGTGCTGATACAACTCTGTGTGACTGGGCAATAAAATGTAATAAATACAAATCAAGGAGGGGGGGGACACAAACAAAAAACAACCCCATGCTTCTAACAACCTCACTCCTTTTGAAACTCCACTGTTTCCCTTTTTTACCCAAGTAAAACAAAACAAAACAAAACCAACCAACCAACCAAACCACCTTTTTTTTCCCCCCCTATTTTCCCCAGGACCAAACTTCAGCTTTAATGTTGCTCAGCAGTGCTGGGATGACCCAGAGCATTACCCACCCAAAACACAAGGCTGCAGAAATCACCAATGTGCTCTGTGTTGTAACACAAAAGAAAATCTCTCAGAACCTCCAAAAACTATACTGCAGAGCAAAGCTGAAATATAATGACCCTAACGAACACAAATTCCTTTTTCTGGAATACCCAACAGCTATTCATAGGATTGGCACAGTCTTAAGTTTAATGCTTTGCATTATGAGGCTCTAAAAAGGCTTCTACCTTTGTTTGCTGTGGAAGGAGGTTGTGTTTGAAGATTAAGGTAGATGGGAAAGAAGTTCTAACACTCCCTTTAAGAATGTTAGAGAATGGCTTTGAGATTTAAAGATGCCTGCAGAATCATGATGACTTTTTTCATCAGTAAGACAGAGGCAGCGTTGCTTTTATATCATGAGCAAGACAGAGGCAGCGTTGCTTTTATATCATGAGCTAACTACACAGGAATAAAAGGTTTTATATCCAGAGACACTGAGCACTACAGGCAAGAAATCAATGATCCTCTAAGTCACTACATAAGATTGATAATGTCTAGAAATTAACCAGATAAAAAGATCTCTGAATATGGTACAAAACAGGTCCTACAAGTTAAGAAACAGAACTGTGCATCAGCAACAGTAAGCTACCATATATACAATGGACTCAAGCTAGGACTGAACAAGGAGTCCTTTTTCTGGCATTTTTTCTAACCTCTCAGAGCTAAACTCCAAAAGACTTAGAATTCAGTTCTTATGTGCAATTTATATATGCCTCAAGACTCTCAGATAAAAATAGTTAAATTATCTTTGAAGAATCTGAAAAAAGCCCCAAACAAAACTTGCAGAAATTAGGAAAGGCAAGTAAACAGAACTTTATTAAGGTAGTCCCTCCAAAATTGCACACAAAAAAAACATTCTCTCATCACAAAATGAAGTGGGACTGGTATGCTTATTACAATTCCTAGCTAAAAGGCAACCTAGTCAAAAGAGGTCAGTGTTGAAGACTGGCAAGTAAAAGATCTGATGTCACTCAGGAGAAAATGAGGGACAGCCATTTAAGAACTTTGAACTGGTAATTATTATTATTGCTAATAAAAAAAAAAAAACCAAAACTAAACAAAACACCTCTACTTCTCATCTTTAGCTTCTACTGTAAATAGTCAAAGACAAATATGAAAAGTGCCTGCAACAGGACAAACTCTAAATCTACTACTGCTATCAACTCATCTTAAATAAACTATTTGCCTGTGTTAAGTAAACTATTTGACAGGGAAACGACTGTCAGAAAACTTGATGTACATTTTTTAGAACTGAAAATAAATATCATGGGTTTGACTCTGAAAATCATTATCAGAGGAGGAGTCTCACTGTTCCTATGGGCTGCTTGCATGAGTGAAGCTATGCTGTCATTCAAGCACCTGATGAACTCAGCCTGCCTTTTGAAACAAGCCTTTACACTGTTCTTTCATCAGTTCTGCATCCCAAGTGGCTGGGAAACAAGAATTCTAATTAGAAATTTCTATTTTTTAATTGGGCAGCATAAATTCAGTAAATGCAGGTATCAGTACACAGTGGAAGTGTCTGTCACTGCTGCGCATCTGACATTGCTCAGCATGAACTGCCTAGAACAAAACAGCACAGCAAATGTTCAGTTTCCTACTTCAGATCTCAGATTTACTTGCCCACACCAGCTCTTTTCTAGTAAAACAATCTCTGAAAACCTGAAAAAAATCAGGCAGCTGCAAGGATGCCAGCTCCAGAACTGCACCTCCCAAGAGATGCCAGTCTGACAACTTCTCTTGCTCTGCTCTGAGAGGAGCCCATGAAGGTCAAGTGTTTGACCTCTTGCTAAAGACTTCATAAAATTCTGGGGCTGCTATACAAAGCTGAAACAGAATATCCATCTAATATGCTCAGCAAATCATGTTCTATTTCTGAGGCTGCTTAAATGTGCACTAAAAGTTAGATTTAAAAAATATGTGGAAAAACATCCTGATTAGGGCTGCTAATGAAACTAAGAGCAGTCAAAAGCAATCAAAATACATGCCACACAAGTGAATCCTGAGTATTATATTAAGAT
This sequence comes from Calypte anna, assembly GCF_003957555.1. Taxonomy (NCBI): domain Eukaryota; kingdom Metazoa; phylum Chordata; class Aves; order Apodiformes; family Trochilidae; genus Calypte; species Calypte anna. The sequence continues at coordinate 37,763,994 of NC_044251.1, forward strand.
TTCTCTTTTAAAACTCCCTAAGAGATGAAATGAAAACTTGCATACTGCTAAGAAAGGGGGTGGAGTGAATACCATTCTCTGTATTGCCATTTGTGTTATTATAAAGGCAATACTATGTGTAGTGGTTATTAAATTCAATGTTTCTACATTCAACAGCATCACATTATATATGGCCTTTTTCTGCAATTAACCTTCAAAACAAGAATTAAATATTAATGGATAAATGTCAATTGTGATACGAGAAACAATAAAAAGACCATAAATTAAGTAAGATAGAACAATAAAGTATTTCCACATGATCAAAACAATGCTATAAATGTTTTCTTATTCCAATTGAAAATGTAATTATGTACCCATAGGTGTTGTTATTGCATAAAATTTGGTAAACAATACCATGTTCTCAGCATCTCAATTCTCTCCCAGTAAGAAAGAGGAAAACAAGCCTTGTTGCTTCTTCCAGCCAGGCACAGCAGTGCAACATTATTGGTGCTTCACAAAAATCTTCAGCTTGGACTGTCCAGAGAGCAGTAGGATATTTTCACAGTCTAATTCCTAGACTATTTCCATCTTCTGTAATTAGTTATACACAATTCTATATTTTCTTCAGTGTTTCCAGCTTTCCCACACATTCAAAATAGCTCCTTAGGTAAAAAATGTAACAGTGGGAAAATAACAGGCTTGCTAAGAATTAAAAACACCAAACAAACAAACCACCATAAAACAGAAATACTCAAATATGATCCTCCAACAACAATGTCCTTGCTTCAAGGTAATTCCTTCTGTTTCCCAAGGCTGAGTTGTATGAAAAAAAAAATCAAAATAAAGGTCTAAGGCAAAACATCTTTAACAAACTACCAAAAGCAGTCAAATGCCAACTTAAATAGCAGCTGCTTGATGCCCAGATGCACAACTCTTCCAGTGCTTTACCACACTGGTCATCAACAACTACTTTACGAATTGTGAATGACATGGGACATGCTGTTCACAAACAAATCACATTTATGGTTATATTCAGTTGTTCCTGTTACCTGAAATTAGAATTAGCTCATTAAATATGAATAGGTTTCAGAGAATGTGGAGGCACAGCATTATATTGATGAAAGCTTCATTAAATTTTCAATGCTATAGCTGCTTCTATATTTGTGAAGGAAGGACAGAGAGTAGAAAGAAACCAGGGTGATTCTCCTTCAGGCAACTTTGCATCTTTTACTATCCCTAAAAGGAACCATGGATTTTAAAATAAAATCTTGGACTAAAGAGGTGTAAGAGAAAGCAGTTGTTGTCTATTATATTTAATGAATTATCATTTTCAGATCAGCATTTCTCTTGTATACTTTTGCCAATTATACAACTGATGCTCAAGACAAGGGGAAGTGGTAGAAAGTCAGAAATCAGGTCTGAATGATCAAACTCATCTAAAATACAGACTGTACTAGTTCTGAACTCAATGTCAGTCATCTCTAAAATACTCACTTAAAAAGACACAGGAAAAGTCTTACCTAGCAAGCAAGACATAACTTCTTGTGCAAGTAGCAACATAAAAATATCTACCAAAGTCATGTGGTAATACAGCCTCATTTCTACTGCAGAGACTAAAACTAAGAAAAAGATATGTGACAGAAAACAATCAGACACAAGCCTACTATTCAACCAGATTTCTAGTATGATTATCTCCAAGTCAATTAAAATCTCCATCCATAAAACACCCCTAACCAAGCTACATGAAAGAACACAGAACCAAAAACACGAGAGTGAAAATTCAAGTGGTCTGATCCCTCTTGTGGTCACCCACTATGATTTAAATGTATGGGATCTCCACATTACATTAGCCCAGTTTCCTTTGAAAAAAAAAAAAGCTTATGTGATCAGGCCATCCTCCAGCTCCTCCCCATCCACTCCCCTCCCTAACCATTACCTTGTGTCAACCAAGTCAGGCAGCAGGGTAGAGGCCTCAGTGCCACATTATTCCTTCTAAGAAGCCTGCACAATATATAGCCAGGGCTTTACATATTTTCCCTACAGATAAAGTGCACAGCCTGCCCGGAACCTGCCAGGATGTAGGGTTGCTCCTTTCAACTTGTTAGGATATTCCTCTGGATAGGAAACACTCAACTCACAGACAGACAATGCAGGTTTATCCTCAGACCTTGTTTACTCTGCCCTCTTCAAATCCTGCTTCAAAACGTTTCCTTTCCCCCACCCCCTTCCAGTTTTCTTTGGTATGTACACTCAGCATTAAATAAGTGACCTTCTCCAAAGAAACCATGAGGCTGTATTATCCCCATGTTACCAGATAAGGAAATTAAGCCACTATTATTAAAGCCTGAAGCATGCCCAAATTTCAGGTTCCTGGTTTGAGAGTGATTAGCATGATCAGCACTACAGAGGATTTCCTCTGCTCAGGAGCAGTGGCACAGAACCTGCACTTCTGTAGAGAGCCCCAGGGCTCCTGGGAAATCCTGGGCTCCAGTAATTTGGCCAACTCCACTCCAAGGCTCTGTAAAGTAACTCAAACACTGGGTGCTTCTCCGTGCCAAAGAGGGGAGACAAGGTATCAGAGTGCCAACCCCTTCTGCATCCTTCCTTCTTTCCTTGACCAAGAATTCTGGATCCAGGCAGACTCCTTGCTCCACTAGTTTCCATTTAGGCATCTACACCTATTCACACTCAGGGATATTCACTGTCCTTGCCTCTGAGCTTCCCATAGCCACCTGCTCCCCATGCATTCATCCTCCTAGAACTTCACATCTTCCTCTACGGTTCCTTGGCTCCAGTTTTTTCTTCAGTCTTCCCAGACAGTCCTAAATCCTTCTCTCAAGTCTTCATGTAGTCATATCTATTTCTTGAACCAAGCCCCACTCACAGCCTTTGCTGTTTTATGTTCTGCCACACAACAAGACTGTAACCCTTTCAACTCCACAACACTATTTCAGGTTTTCCCCAGAACCACAGGATGTTTCCCAGTCACATATTTATTGCAAAAGAGGAGGCTCCTTTGCAAAACCTGTCAGTAAAGGTTCCCATAGAGACCCCATGCAATTTGAATTTCCCTACCTAACCTCATCCCAAAGAGCACATCTCCAAGGGGGCTGTACAACTCGCACATCATTGGGATACTTTCCACATGGAGGATACAGCTAATTTTGGCCATATCTGCTATTCTGTCCTGTATTACCTTTCCCTCAAACCAGGCAGACAGAAGTCAAAGACCTGTTTAGCAAAAGTTTAGGCCAGTTTTTAATGAGTGGCAACAAAAAGGTTCAAGCAAATAGCAATTCTATATCAAGCTCAACCAAATAACCACTCTAGACCAAGCTCAGCAGACAAGTATCTCTCCAGCTCCTTAATAGTCTCTAACCCTGCACAGCTAACAACATTCAGAACATCACATCACCCCAGCATTGCCCTCAGTCCTGTTCAACTCCCTCTGTCCCTTAAGAGGATACAACCATATTCCAAAACTAATGATAACTTTTCATTTTTCCCCCCTGGAACAAGGGGATCTTGGTGCTTAAAGGCAGCCTCCCATCTCTAGTCCACAGCACATCAGTCACAGGCTTATTTATCAAGCTACACAACTGCCACCAAGAGTCCTTCCTGACACCATCCATGATGTGTAGGGACTATTTTTTTCAGTCATTCTAAGCCTGCAGACAGCTACACCCAGAAGCATTTGAACTCTTCTATTTACACAAGACCATCTGTATACATACACTGAAGTTTATCCAGTCCCTAATCACACCTACAGATTGTTCAGATTCTAATCCCCACAAAAATACCGATTTGTTTACAGAAAACACACAACAGGTTGCAAGTAGAGGTGACAAAGATGTTAGAAGTTTGTCTGCCTGTACCTCTCTGGGATCAGTCCTTCTTTGCCACCCTGGAACAGAGACTGACAGCCTGGCCACAGTGCTTGGCATTGATAAAAACTGGGGAGCAGAGCATTCTTAAGGCTTAAAAAACTTACTTCAACATTGTTTCAAAACCAACCAAACAAAAAAACCCTGTTCCTCACTCTGCCCCATCCCACTGTTCCCTAACTCTTTGCAGAAATGTTCATCTTCTTCTATAAAGGTAAAGAAGTCATCAGGATCACATTGAGCCCTGGATTCTGCAGATGCTTAGACATAAAATTTTAGTGCCAGCCATTGAGGCAGGCCTGAGAGAACAGGAAAAGTCATTACCTACATCTTTCCCAGTTCGGAGTCAAAACATTTATCAGACCAGATGATTTGCTCATCATCCCTTTGTGGCAGAGGCATCCTGTTCTCACTTCTCTAAACTTACTGGGATTCCACACAAAAAAGTTCTGAGAATTTCCTAGTACGTTCTATCTCCCCATATGTTACATTCAAAGGTAGAATATAATAAAAAACTACTCTTAGCTATGACAAAGTCTAATTTTGTCTTATGTAGCAGTAGTGTCTGCTAAATTCTGTTCTCAGATCCAGTCTTGTCAAGTTTAATTCTTGCAAACCATTTTTTTCAAAAAGAAAAAAAAAACCCAACTAGATGTCATTATAAAATTCCTATCACTCTTAGGACTCCTTTTTATGATTTTTACTACAGCCAGCGTGGCCCTTCTGTGACAAAACATTCACTGTTCCATGAATATCATTAAACCAATGATGGAACCAGCAACATGAAACTTAAGTGTCCACAACACAAGCTCAGCCCTGCCTGTCCCATCCCCTATTACAATCAAGGAAGATTTTTTTATTTCTTAATAACCTAACCAGATCTGAACACTAGAGTACTCAATTCTATTTCCAAAATGCTGACCTAGCTTTTCTTCAAACTTCACTTTCAGTTGTCCCAGGGAAAAAATAGCCTAAAAAAAGAATACCCAAATCCCTAAACAAAGAGCACACACAAAAATGCAACTTCTAAGTACTCCAAGAGGGCACTTTCAGATTTGCTCTGTGGAGAATTTACAGGAAGACACACTTTAAAATTATTCAGGAACATTTTTGCTTAATTTCATAAATATTAAACCCATAAGTATCACTTACTAGCATTTGGGAGATACTGCAGCCATGTAGAAGCAAGTCACAAGTCCATCTTCCTCAGAAACTCATGGAACTATCAGCTTTAATTAGAAGGCAGGAGATGCAATTAAAAAAAACCTCAAGATCAAATTGTTTAAAAGGTTCCTGTGTTTGCTGTCTTTTTGAGAAGCACTTACTTTAACCATAGAGATTTACCATACCTGTGTTGGACCATTACATACTGGACATTCACCACGTTACCCAACAAAAAGGGTCAACCACTTTTGAAGATTCCTGGAGCTGGGCACCCAAGCCCATTAGCTATGTTCAAGCTTTCAGACTGAAAATTTAGGCAGACAATTTTCAGAACCAAGGAAAAAGAATTGACTTTTCAACTGAGTGACTGGAGAGCCAAGTTATCAACAGTAGCTTTCCTCTTACCTAGGTTACATCTTGGAGCAGAACTGCAACTTCAATAGCTGAGAAGTACTTAGGAGGAGTGAAGTAGAGAGCTCTGCAAGCTTTGCTAAGCAGACAAGATGTATTACTAAGCAGACATGCCAATTGTTAGCTCAACAAAGAGAATTTTCCAAATATGTCAGATTTATAACAAAAGAGTAATTATGACTGAAGCATTAAACACCACTGCATCAGAAGTACTAAAAACATGATTCAGAGCCAAATTTTAAAGCAAATACTCATTGTCAAAACTGGATGGCAGAAGGAAATAACCTCTTGGGTATTTCAGCAATGATTTAATCACCTCCTGACTAACTCAGAGAAACCTTGGAAGACTAATGGGATGGAATGGAGTCCGGAGAGCATCTAATCCCAATTAATAAAACCAGGAATAACTCTAAAAAGATGAAGAAGAAAGATGACCTAGATTTTTATTCCCTAAGAAGTCAGGAAAAAAGTTTTCTTTCTGAGGGAATACATTCCATTTAAAAAAAAAAAAAAAAAAAGAGAGAGAGAGAGAGAAAGAAAGAAAAGTAATTTTCCTTTGAGAATGCAGATGGACTACAATTGTGCAACTATTTCAAGCAAGCACCTTACTTACTTAACCTTACTTCCCATTGTATATCTGAAAAACATAAGCAAAAGCCTCCCCTCCCTGGTGTTTCTCCCAAATCACCCCGGAAAAAATATTGCAGTTGTCTCAGAGATCTGAATTAATGGCAATAAAATACATTGGCTAGTTTTCACTACTTATCTCTGCAAAGCAGGCATTTTTAGAGCCACACAAAGATCCTGTTCAGGTTGATATTAGCTCCCTGTAGTCCCAACCTCCTCTGGTCTACCAAGACTACTAAAGCTTTTCACGCAAGTAAGGATCTACCCTCCAGGAATCTAATTTGAGATGTGATTTGGCAAGAGTAGCAAGAAAACAAGCAAGAAACAAAACAAAGCACTTGCTCTCCCAGATAAACCAGCTCTTTAAGCATACAGCTTCAC